>NC_142003.1:1692500-2017500 GCF_049901715.1 Pseudonaja textilis
CGAACTGCTGGTCAGTGATTCAGCCTGTTGTAGGAACCTGGACGAAGGAGGTGGTTCATTCACCATCACGCATCCCTTGAACTCAGCACAAAAGATCAAAACCAGGCTTTAAACAGAGAAGAGGACTGAGTCCACAGCCCCCTTTCCAGAGAAAGATGCTGGATGAAAATGTTGGAATAGCTTCCTTGGATTTCTCCACTGGCAGGATCTTGAAGTTGTGCCTGAAGAGGTGGCCTTCTACCCTTGGCTTCTCCGGGGTCTTCAGACGAGGAGAAATTCTGCATTTGGGTCCATCAGTTTTAAGTTTTTTTGCAATGGAGGAGTTTCTCCTTTTAAAGTTCCATTGAACTCAACCTCCTCTTTCCAGTCCTAGATTTGAAAGTGAAAGAGAAGAAATATAGACTTTCCCCTGGGTGGCGTTTCTGATAGTTCTGGACTATCTTACGTACTCAGCATTTTATGACAACGTCATTATCCCAATTGCAAACCACAGTTTTCAGTAGTGAGTGATCCTGGCTAAAACAGATCGTCCTTCCTTGACTTACAAACCATTCATTGAGTAGCCATTTGAAGTCGCCACAGCACCGAAGAAAGTGATTCACAACCAGTTCTTGTGCTTGTTTCAACGTGGCCGTTTTAAGATAGACCATCTCGGATGATGGAGGTACTTCCAAGGGACCTGGCTTTGCTGTTAGTTCCACTGGCGACCCTCACTCTTACTTCTGACCATCTGTTCCACCCCACCCCAATCTGGTCTTCTCAAAAGAAACCCTCATGGTTTCCCCCTGGAGTCATCGGGAGAAACCTGGTTTTCAGAGGGCTGAGGAAAAACTCTCATTTTTTGGTGGAAAACATGTTGTTGAATTCTGGAAATAGTCTTTTTCCACCACCCCCTACTGAGATGTTGGGGGGAGAAAGAGACAAGGCCTGGATGGCAGCCCCCACCCCACCCTGCCCCGCTGTGGCACTGATTTGGGGCTGGATGTTTCCAGAGGCTGGGCTGGATGAACCAATGCACAATTTTGTGTGTGTGTGTGTTTTACAGACCCGGAGCTGTCACTGAGCTGCCTTTTCAGGAGATCCAGAGACTAAACATTCGGCCACACAGTTTGCCCGACATGCCTGTTAAAAAAAGAAATATATAACCTCATGTTCACGGTCCTGGGTCTGAATTAGGGGCTCTTTTGACCAGAGCCGTCACTCCCAAAGAGAGAGAGAGAGCGGGGGAAAACAAATCATTCTCTCATGTTGGTTTTGAATATTATTACTTAATGGGGGCCAGTAGCCGAAAAAGCAAGAAGGCAGCGTTGATGGCCATCCATTTATTTAACTAATGCAACTTGGATGTGGGGATGAACCTGCGTGCAGGCGGAGGCCAGGAGGGCTCACAAGACGCCTGGGCAAGAAAGTCCAATGACATCATGAACATGCTCTCTGGCACCGACGCTCCTCGGTTCAAATAAAGGAGACATTCTGCAGAGCCCCCCCCCCTTTTAGGCCAATTCACCTAGTAGAAGGGGTATCAATCCCTCCATTATGGTTGGTTGCACCGCCAGCCAGATGTTTAGGCTGGACTTGGCACTTTTGTCCATCTAGGGAATCCTTCCCAATGACTCTCCTTCTCCTCCTCCTTCTCCTTCTCCTTCTCTTTTTCCTCCTTCTCCTCTTCTTCCTCTTCCTCCTCTTTTTCCTGTTCCTTCTTCCTCCTTCTCCTTCTCCTTCTTCCTCTTCCTGTAGCTGCTCTTCTTCTTTCTTCTTCTTCTTCTTCTTCTTCTTCTTCTTCTTCTTCTTCTTCTTCTTCTTCTTCTTCTTCTTCTTCTTCTTCTTCTTCTTCTTCTCCTTCTCCTTCTTCTCCTTTTCCTCCTTCTCCTCTTCTTCCTCTTCCTCTTCCTCCTCTTTTTCCTCTTCCTTCTTCCTCCTCTACTTTTTCCTCTTCCTCTATCTCTCCTCCTCCTCCTCCTCCTCCTCCTCCCTCCTTCTCCTCCTCCTCCTCCTCCTCCTCCTCTTCCTCCTCTTCCTCTTCTTCTTCCTCCTTCTTCCTCTTCCTCTATCTCTCCTCCTCTTCCTCCTTCTCCTCCTCCTCCTCCTCCTCCTTCCTCTTCCTCCTCTACTTCTTCCTCTTCCTCTTCCTGTAGCTCTTCTTCTCCTCTCCTCCTCCTCCTCCTCCTCCTCCTCCTCCTCCTCCTCCTACTACTACTACTACTACTACTGCTACTACTACTACTACCGCCCCACTCCGGTACAGAAGGGGGTGCCATAGCCTTTTTCTGGAATGAGTGTCTGTTCTTTCCTCCCCCCCCCGTTTTTTTTTTAAGGTTCCCAGTCTGGCCCAAAGCCCTTGGTTCTCCTAGTGGTCTCCCCTTCAATAATAACCAGCTTTGAACTAAGCCAAAGTTAGCTAAGTGGGTGTGTTCTAAGCAATGGAAAAAAAAGGACGAACTCCTAGAGGCGGGTTTTTCCACCCTGAGCTACTTTCGGCCCTGTGAAGTCACCCACCCTTTGGGAAGTTGCCCTACTCTAGGAGGATGCCAGCCTGGCCACTCTCTGCAGCTGCCACCCGGCCTAAGAGGTTGGCAAGGGATGCTGGGATTTGTAGTTCAGCACCAGCCCCCCCCAGCCCCTCCCCCTCCGTGCAGTAGTCATCACTTTCTCCTGTTGGCTGAACAAGTTCCCCACCAAGACTCACGCACATTGAGTTCAACCACAGATCAACTGACCCAACGTAGGATGGATCCCATCTTACAGACCTCGCAAATAAGGCACAGGGACCTTGTGTGTGTGTGTGTGTGTGTGTGTTTCTCTCTGTAGTCAAGGAGGGTTGAGATGGCCTTCAAGGGGGAGGGGGCACTGTTGGCACCCAATGAATTGGACATTGTTGAGACAGCTTCTCCCCCCCACCCCCCCAATTCTGGGGAGGTTGAAGACGGTTCCGGAATGAAGGAATTCCTGTAAGCAAACCAGTGGAAGGATTTGATGGATCTGCTGCTTGTCACCCAGGCCCTATTCATTCATGACCCCTCCCTTTCTCTTCCCCAGGGAGCTGCAGGCCTTCCCGGACAGGACAGCCCCCCCCCCGCCCCCCCTGCAAGGAATGGAGGGCTGGGAAGCTGGGAAGCTTCAGCCACGGGAAGAGATGGCGCAAGGTTGGGGTCTGTAGGATCCTCACAACTACTGGCCTGCCTGCATTCAGGCACCAAAGGCAAGTCAACTGTGACCCTTGGGTGTTTTATTCGTGTTTTGTCTTTAAATGAATCAATAAGAGAGGACAATGTTGACCCTTCCTCTCTTGCAGCTTTCAAGCCCAGTTGGAGTCCGGAAAAAAAAATAGGCTCTAAGTCTAATTATTATGGTTCACGGTGATAGAATAGAATAGAATAGAATAGAATAGAATAGAATAGAATAGAATAGAATAGAATAGAATAGAATAAATATTGGAAGGAATAGAAGATGGAATAGAATAAATATTGAAAGGAACAGAACAGAACAGAACAGAACAGAACAGAACAGAACAGAACAGAATAGAATAAATATTGGAAGGAATAGAAGATGGAATAGAATAAATATTGAAAGGAATATAATAGAACAGAACAGAACAGAACAGAATAGAATAGAATAGAACAGAACAGAATAGAATAGAATTCTTTATTGGCCAAGTGTGATTGGACACACAAGGAATTTGTCTTTGGTGCAAATGCTCTCAGTATACATAAAAGAAAAGATAGATTCGTCAAGAGTCAAGAATCATCAGGTCCAACACTTAATGATAGTCATAGGGTACAATAAGCAATCAAATCATACTAGGAGACAGTCCGTATAAATGGTGAGGATACAAACGACAAAGTAGTTACAGTCATACAGTCACAAGTGGGAGAGGATGGGTGATAAGGAGTGATGAGAAGATTAATAGTAGTGCAGACTTCGTAAATAGTTGGATAGTGTAATTTGTAATGGATGATAGTGTTCATCTATAATTAAATCCACACTTTGGTGGGAAACATTTACAATTTCAGTCCTAGCTCAGGACCTCAGAATGATTAAGGTAACATCTGAAAACCTAAGACTAGGTTCCTAGCAAGGTGTTCGTTTTGTTTTCTTGAAAAATTAGGACATTCGTGTCAAATAAATTCAAACTTTTCAAATATTGAGGGAGTCCTTCAGGTATTGCTTGAGAGGCTCTAACCATGATTAGTGTGTTATCTCATTAGGATGGTTGATCGCACAGATGTTGAGACTGAATCTGGCATTTTTGTCCACCTAGGAGCTCTTCCCAAAGGACCTCGGATAGACAGATGTGGTTGGATAATGTGAAAGGGATTGTTGCTGGATGTATGCTATTATTCTTGTCTTGTGCGAGTAATCTAAAACAGATTCACAATCTGACTGGTGGAAACTTTATAATTCTAGCCTAACCTGGGACCTAAGCATTATTAATTATTATTTTTAATTAGAAAATCATTCCCTTAAAAGAGGCCCTTTCCATCATGGGGTATCTTTCTCCCGAGAGGCTCCAAGCCACCCCTAAATTGTCTGCCAGAATCCTGCTACCCATTACTAAGCCCTGCTTAGCTAGAACTGGGCCCTCCAAACTTGGCCACTTTAAGACTGGTAGACTTCATTTCCTAGAATTCTCCACCCGTCTTAAAGTGGCCAAGTTTGGAGACCTCTGCCCTAGAACATAAGCCATGGTTTAATGGCAGGTCAGAATTGGCTGGGTTCAGCCATCAGAATAAGCCGGGTGATTCCATCTTCACCGTCTCTATGTTGGGTGGAAGCAAACTTCTCTCTAAGGCCCCAGGGACCCTCCAAGACCAATGGCTCAGCGGGGCAGGCCCCATCTTTGAGTTGAAGGGGCCTGATGATCTCCCAGGAAGTAAAAATATATTTTTGGGGTGTGTGTATGTGTGTATGTGTGTGTGTGTGTGTGTGTGTGTGTGTGTGTCTGCTGCATCTTTGCCTGGCCTTCTAAACCCATTTGGGGGTTCATTCCTGCTGTGCAGATTTCTTCATTTGCAAGAACTAATTTCTAATTTTATAATAATAATAATAACAACAACAACAACAACAAGAACAATAACAATAACAACAGCAAGAGCAGAACATGCACCTCAGCCTGTCCTCTTTGGGAAGGAATTAATAGGCAGATAGGAATAGCCAGATCCAGTCTAAACACCTCAGGCTGGCTGACCAACCCTTATCTCAGTTTTCCTCCTAAATCACTTCTCCAGGGGCTCAAGGGGAAAAAAACTGCTGCTTCCCCCCCTGCAGCCCTAACCCAGGCAAGCAGAAGGAAGCTTTTTATCTGAAATCTGAGCCTGTGGAATTCACAGCCACAAGATGCAGCCGGGCTTTAAACTCCAGCACAGACAAGCTGATTGCTGTACCCAACAAAATTACTTTTGCTGGTTTTTTTTGTGTTTGCTTTAGTCTGTCTGTCTCTCTGTTTGTGTGTGTGTGTGTGTGTGTGTGTGAGTGTGCTAAAACTGGAGGGGCGGGGGGGGGTCCATTCTCCTTACCTAGAGTTTTATCTTTGTTTTTTTTAACCGTGGAACAATCCCTGGGGGTTGATGAAGGCGGTGGTTGGTCAGAGGTCTCCAAGATAAGGGTCCTCAAAAGACCCTTGGGGGAGGGGGGGAGCATGGCTCCTCTTCCTCCCCCCCCCTTTCCCTGGCCTGAGACTTGACCACTCCAACCTCCTCGGGACAGGAACCTTCCCTTCTTCTCTTGATCCGAGCAGGGAGCCCATTATCCCTTCGTCCCCTTCCCAACAACAATCCTGTGAGGTGGCCTTGCCCCCAAAGAGAGGGCAACCCCACCGGCCTATGGTTACAACAAGGTAGGGAAGGAAAAGGCCCGGTTTTCCTCTCTACTCAAAAGTAAACCCTGCCCCGCAGGCGGGGAAGGGCGCAGAGGGCCGCCGCCGAAAGCGCTCCACTCCCGCTGGCCTTCCCGGGAGCCTCGTTGCCCAGGTGAGCGCCAGATCCCTGCCCGGGACCCCTGCCCCAGCCCCGGAGCTGTTTCCGCGCAAAAATAGCCTTGTCTGAACTCACCCGACCCCCCCTCCAAGGCTGCCATTGAGGGGGCTCTGGCCTTTGAAAAGAGAGGGGGCAAACGGAGGGGCTGCGCGCCCCCCGACCCACCTCTCCAGCCACAGACCAGGGTTGGGGCTCGCCCAGGTCCTACAAAAGGGGCCCCCACCCTCCCCTCTCGGCTAACCCTCCGTCTATCCAGGATGAAGTGGGGATAAACTCCCCCACTCCAAACCTGAGCAGCCACGAGCCCTTAAAGGCCTCTTCCGCCCGCCGGCTTCGAGATGGGGCAGCCGAGACGGAGGGAGAGGATTGGGGGGTGGGGGTGGGGAACAGACCCCCCCCCCGCGTCTTCTCTGCCCGCGTTGACTTTTCTTTGTCCGGCGTCTTGTTTCAGGCCGGGAGGAGCGAACGAGGCTATTGTTTCTTGGGGTAGGGGTGAGTTTGGGGGTGCAGGAGAATTTGAGGTGGGGGCTCTTCCAGCTTTGCAAGGAAGGAGACCCAAATCTTGGTGAGGTTGTTCTCTGTAGGATCAAGCCCTTCAGAATGAATGAATGAATGAATGAATGAATGAATGGAATATATGTGTGTGTGTGTGTGCACGCGTGTATAAATATATACACATACACACATATACACATACATATACTCACACATACACACACACACATATATATGTTTTCTTAAGTTTTCGCTGGTACTTACATGTATGGTATTCGGCTTTGTTTGGGTATTTTCCCACGTCATTACAGTTGTGCTTTTTACAATACAAGAAGCCTGACGATGGCAGATGAGATTCTGCCAAAAGGTTGCTACAACTTTAAAAGCACAACTACAATGACGTGGGAAAATACCCGAACAAAGCTGAATACCATACATGTAAGTACCCAAAGAAAACTTAAGAAAACACACACATATATATGTGTGTGTGTGTATGTTATTACATGTATGTCATTCAGCTTTGTTCGGGTATGTATACATACATACATACATACATCTATGGATGGAGGGGCGCGTTTGGCGTCCCGAATGCAAGCCTTGTACGTCTTATTATCAAGTTAATTAAAGCTAGCATCTGACAATGTCACTCGGCTATAGAAAAAGAGATTTAAATGCGACGTCTCCCAGGACTGCATGTCAAGGGCTCCTATTCTTTTTTCCTCCCTCCGCCGCCCCCCCCAACCCTCCGCCCTCTCCCCCCCCCCCGTCTCACTGCGCTGCTGCCTCCAATCCAGCTTTACAAGAAGAACCACGAAAATCGGTTGGCTTGAAAGCCGCTGTTTCTATTGGCATGGAAGCAATTATGAAAAATTTTGATGTCGAGGGAAAAAGAAAGAAAGAAAAAAAAAACCATCACATTAAAAAAAATTAAGGGAGAAAAGAATAAAAACCATTTATTTGTGCGCGCCTGGCTTTTTTCTTTCTTTCTTTTTCTTTTTTCTGTTTGAAGATGGAGTGGCGGTATGAAAAGATATCAAGAAAGAGTGGGATCAAAGGGTGCCCCCCCTTTCTCTCTCTCTCTTTCTCTCCCCCTCCCCGAAAGATTCTTCTCAAGCATTTTAAGAGATTATTATTATTATCGCCTTTGTCATTATTATTTGAACTTCAACAAGAAGCCAGGAAAGAAAAGAGAAGGAAAAAGATTCATATGTGTGTGTGTGTGTGTGTGTGTGTGAGAGAGAGAGAGAGAGAGAGAGAGAGAGAGAGAGAGTATGTGCGTGAGTATATGAGAAAGAGTTTGTGTGTGTGTGTGTGAGAGAGAGAGAGAGAGAGAAAGAGAGTATACACACACATACACACACACACATATACACACACACACATATATATATATATATATAATTGCAAAGTTGATTTTGAAATGTGTCCATTGAAATGCACGGAGCTGGTTGCTACGTGGACTTGCTCTCGAGGTCAAGTGACGGACGGATTGTATGCTTCTCCATAATAATATTAATTAAACAATTTGCATGCTAATAAGGTAACAATTATCAGGGCTTCTGTTGAAAGATTCAGGTTATTACAACACGCCAGCCTGGGGCCAAAGGTCAGAGAGTGAGAGGCGAGAGAAATTTCAACTCAAATTAACATTCTGTCAGCTCCAGAAAATGGGATAAATAAAGTCGAATTAATTCATTATAATAAAAGAGAGGCAGAAGCGAGCAAGAGGGAGGGGGGAAGAGGGGAGGGGGAAAACCCACCCCTCTTTTATTCGTGGGCAGGATTGATTACCGCTTTGTATTCAAACCCACGTTCCTTTGGCATTCCTCGTCCTGAAATCCGACAGAAAACGAAGGTTTTATTGCTACAGGCGAAAACTTGCTTCAGTGGCTACAGTTTACATTTAGTATTTATAGAGAAAGAAATTAAATTATGTTGAAAAGGGGAACCCTTGGCCTCTCACCCCGGAATTAGTAACCACCTATCTTTTTCCTCCCCTCCCTTGAGGTGGGGAAGGGGCGGGGCTGCGGGAAAGTGCCGGCCCCTAAATTGCTTTATTTATTTTATTTTATTTTATTTTATTTATTATTTTATTATTTTATTTTATTTTATTTTATTTTATTATTTTATTTTATTATTTTATTTTATTTTATTTTATTTTATTTTTATTTTATTTTATTTTATTTTATTTTATTTTATTTTATTTTATTTTATTTTATTTTATTTTATTTTATTTTATTTTATTTTATTTTATTTTATTTTATTTTATTTTATTTTATTTTATTTTATTTTATTTTATTTTATTTTATTTTATTTTATTTTTATTTTATTATTTTATTTTTATTTTATTTTATTTTATTTTACTTTATTTTATTATTTTATTTTATTTATTAAGCTTTCAATTAGGGCCGAAAAGGAAGAGAGAAAACCTCCAGCTCCTCGTGGAATATTCAGTGGCACAGGGAATCCAAGGACAATTCGGATTAGGCTTTTCGTTCGTTTAGCTCCTTAATCCGAATTGAAATCTGATCCGCGCAACCGCTCCAATACCTCTCTTTTGACCCTGAGTGCGCTATCCACCTGGATTCATGACATTTGGGGCAAAGAGTCCCGTAAAAATACGTTTCCCTAGTGGTGGTTCGGGTTGTCTTTGAAAATTTCGCAAATGCCATCGGGATCTGAAGTTTGAAAAGAGACAGGAAGTTTTGAAAAATAAATAAAAAGGGACGGGTGCCTTGTCTTCAGATTTTCCTCTTCTTGCTATTTTAAAAGAAAGCCTCCCTTAGAAAGCAGATATAGTCTTGTTATTATTAACCTGAAAAAGGCCCAGACAGGTTAGAGGGTTTGGGATTATCCCTGGAGAAGAGACGCGCGTTTTAGGCACAATTTGCACCTCTCCATTTCTAGCTTTTTTGGCTAAGGAAAAGCACCAGATTTTGGACGCGGCCGCTTTTGAAAGAAGGACGGCAGATCCTAAACTTAGCCGGAGAGGGTGAGGCGCATCCGGCGGGCTTCACCTCGAGAAAGACCCCACAGAAGATAGGAGGAGGCAACAACTAAACTCTGGACGGCTGAGGTTGGCGAGCCCAAACTGCGCCGCGCGCGCAGTTTATTGGGGAGGGAGAAGGGAGCCTCGTTTCCTCTGTTTGTGGGGGAATTGAGGTGCGGGGAGAGTTGCTTTTTACTCCGGGGGTGGGTGGGTGGGGGGTGGGTGAGAAGCGGCTCTTTTGCACGCGGCCGACTGGCGAGTAAGTCCTGCTGGCCTCGGGGGCGAGGAAAGGAAAAGGCCAGCCGCCTTTCCCTTGTTCTCTCCAGAACAGCTTCGCAGAGCTTCTGGCCAGACGTCCGTCTCGAAGGGCAGGACCCTTCGGCTTGCAGGGCTTGGGGTGTGTGTGTGTGTGTGTGTGTGTGTGTGTGTGTGTGTGTGTGTGTGTGTGTGTGTGTGTGTGTGTGTGTGTGTGAAAGGGGGAGACCTCATCCGCTGGCATTCCTCTTGTGGGCAACCGGCGCCCCGGGAAGAAGGACGGCTAAACTTTTTACGCACGGAGTTACCTGGATCAGCAACCGGAGACCACTCGCCCTGGTTGGCGCAGGAAGACTTGGGGAGTAGGGGACCCCGAAGAAGCTGCCCTCCCTGGAGTCGAGGCCGAAGCTCCCCCCAGCAGAAGCGGCGCCTTCGGAGTCGCCCTGGATAGGCTATGGGTTCGATTCTCAGGCCGGCCACCAACGGTACCCAAAGCAGAGGGACCCAAAGCGCCCAGGGGAAGGGGTTCCCCGTAAACTTTCCCCACTCCCCCAAGCCTCGGGCTTGTAAGGTAGCGCTTCCTCACCAGGAAGGGGCCCGCGGGCAGATCTGGGCCGCCAGGGCGCTTCAGCGTTTGCAGGAGCCTCTGGCTGGCTCCAGACTGACCCGGCTACACTGGCCATCCTCTGACTTGTGGGACAGGGGTCAGGTTTCCGTAGGACTGGTTCTCCCCAAGGAAGCCCCCGCCGCCCGCCCCCCCCCGGCTCTGCCTTAGCCCCGGTCTTCTTCGGCCTCCCCCGGCGAGCCTTCCTCCCGCAGGGCCTGGGATCCGGCCGGCTTCCTTTTCCTCCGAGACACCTGAAAAGGGTTTTTTTCCCTTTCTTTCTTGCGGGATCTTTCTTTCGGCCCAGGGAATTTAGCTTGGCTGCTGGGCCTTGTTGAGTTCAGACATACCTGCCTGGTGTCAGATTATTATCCTCTGGGTAAAATGTGCGTGTGTCATGGGGACGCTTTAGAGAGGGTTTGCGCGGCTTTGACTGCGGAGCAGAACCTTAGGATACGCGCGGGTCTTTCTGTGTGCATCTCTATAACTATATTTCTCTCTCTCTCTCACACACACACACACATACACAGACACACACACACACAAAGAGAGAGAGAGAGAGAGAGAAATACGAGGCAGGCTCTTTTGCCAAACCGCCCGTTTGTTTCTTAATTAGGCACCCTCTGGCCCATTCATAATTCAGTACGTGTGTGATTTTATTTTCTCCAGAGATGCGTGGGGGAGAAACCTTTAATTATTATTTTGATTGATACGATCCGATGGCGCTGATATTATATATATATATATATATATATAATATGATATATTATTTTATATATAATATATATATACAGAGAAAGAGAGAGAGAGAGAGAGAGAGAGAGAGGCACCCCCTCGCTATGCGCACCCCTTCTTTCTGCTCCAGCTGCCCCGCATTTTTGTAGTTTTTCCAGTTCGCACCCCTTCTCCTTCCTCTTCCTCTTCGTTGAGAGAGAGAGGAGGGGTGGGGGAAGAGAGAGAGAGAGAGAGAGAGAAGCCCGAGAGGAGATGAAAAGGCTTGTAGTTTTAAATTCATCGTGACAGGCCTGGAAAGAAGGGATGATGAATCTCCTATTATTGGATCAGTCTATTTGCCGCTCAACGTCTCTCTGTAATTGGAGCAACAGCACTTTAAAAGGTTCAGAAGAATGGGAACGTTTTCTGGGGGAGACGAGGAAGAAGACGGCGAGGGGGAGGAGAGGGAAGGGGGGGCAGGAGGAGGAGAGGGAGGAGGAGAGCGGCCCTCCTTCCACCACGCAGGGAAATCTATTAGTGATTTGGGGGGCGCGTGGGTGGGGGGACCGCCAGGAACGCGGGAGGCTGCGGGAGGGTGTCGGAGGTTCCCCTTTCTCAGCCTCTGAAGTTCTTCTCGGATCTTCTCTGGGCGCCCCCCCCCTTTTCTCCTCCGGCTTGGCCCGGGCTGTCCCCTCCCTCCCTCCCTCCCCCTCTCTATCAAAGAGAGACGCCCCCCTCCCTCCCCGCCGTCCCCTCCCCGGCTTCTCCTTGTCTTGTTGTGACAGTTGTGATATTGTTTATTGAGGGTGGATGTCAGGTATAATTAGCAATCGATATGGAAAACGGTCGGCTCCCCCCCGCCCGCCCTTCGCCCGCTCAACACCGACCCCCCCGCCCTCCCGGCCCGCCTCTGACGTCATCCCCGATGCCCGCTTCTTATTGGTCCCAAATTCCCCGGGCCTGAGCCTAATGATGAGGAAGCCTGCCGGTGCTAAAGTTAAAACGCCCGGGCGGCCCGGCTTGCGCCACCGCCTCGCCGCCGCCACCCCCGCGCTCCTCCGGCGGCGGTCGGCAGCAGCTGCGCTGAGCGCCCGCGGGGCCCCGCTCCAGCATGGACAGCCGCCTCCTCGAGCACCCCCATGCCCAGTTTGGCGGCATGGTGGGCTTCCCCTACCCCATCGGGCCCCCCCACGTCTACGAGCTGGCCGGCCACCAGCTCCAGGCCGCCGCCGCCGCCGCCGCCGCCGCCTCGGTGCCCTTCTCCATCGACGGATTACTCAACGGCTCCTGCGCCGCCGCCGCCGCCGCCGCTGCCGCTGCCGCCGCCGCCGCCGCCTCGGCGGTCAACCCCAACCCGCTCCTCCCCTCCGGCTGCGGCGTCAACGGGGAGGCTCAGCCCTTCAAGCTGGCCGGTAAGCCGGGCCGCCGCCTCGCTTGCCGCCTCCCTGGCCTAGGTCGAAGCCGAGGGATGGCCGGGGGGGGGGGGTACACAAGCTTTGCAACCTGGGGAGGAGGAAGAGGACGGAGGCAACGGGGTGGAGGGTGCACTTGACAGCTGCTTTTGAGGAGCGGGGGGGTGTTTGGGGGTCTACGGTCCACTAACCCGGGATTGCAGCCCTCGGCTTGTCTGAACGGGAACTGGGGAGGGGGTTTGGAGAGCGGCCTTTGTTGGCCGGGCTTTGCAGTCCGGCCTCCCCCCTCCACACACACACATCCTACACCCCCCCACACACACACCCCGACCGGCATTCGGGCTTCTTCGGGGCAGAAACGCTCCCTCTGAGAAAGCCTGGAAGTTGGGCCGGGCAGGGAAAGGGGTCCTTGGGGAGGATGGGGGGTCGGGGGGGAGGAATAAGGAAGGTCCTCTCCACCTGGTCCAGGCAAGGTCGCTCCTGCCAGAGTCCCACGGAATCTCTTTTCGCCGGAATCTCTTCGGGTGGGGGGGAGAAGCTGGGAGATTCACCATCCCTGAGCATCTTTGAAGTGTGTCTGGTGGGTTTGGAGTGGGGGGGGTGTGTGTAACGGCAGGAGATGCGTTGAGGGAGCCTTGCTAACACAACAACGACTTCAAAGGTGTGTGTGTGGGGGGCGTTTGTTTGGAGACCCACCACGCAGGAGGAAAGAACAGAGGCAGGGATTCTGGTTCCCACGCGACCCCTCAACCGAGTCCTGGGATCCTGGGGGGGGGTGGGGGAGGCTCCCTCTCTAAACAGACAACTGTGTGTGGGGGCAATGGCGACGAGGCCTTTGGAAGTGGGAAATCTTTATAGAGACACCCCCCGCCCACCCAAAGCCTCTGCGAGAAAAGGTTTTTGCAGAGGAATTATTATATGATTAAAGATTTAATCTTCAATTCGATTCACAGTCTGGGACCGGTAAAAACTTAACAAGTCCTAACCAAGGGGACCTAAGAGCTATTAAGGTTGTTGTTGTTGTTGTTGTTGTTGTTATTATTATTATTATTATTATTATTATTATTATTATTATTATTATTGGTTAATCTTCGATTCAGAGTCTGGGACTGGTAGGACATACTAGTTCAACTCCTAACAAGGAGCTGTTATAATAAACTCTGAGTATAGCTAGTTCCAAGTAAGGTGTCCTCCAATAATAATAATAATAATAATAATAATAACAACAACAACAACAACAACAATAATAATCACAGTCAGCCAGATGTTCAGGCTGGATTTGGCATTTTTGTCTACCCGTCTAGTCCTTTCCATTCCAAGGAGTTGGGATAGGAAGATCTGGATGTTTGATGGGGCTACAGATATCATGGCAGGATCTGGCATTTTTGCCCACTTATGATTAATTATTACTATTCTCTGACAAACGGGCATCGGTGGAGCTATCTGAAGTTCAGGAATCTTAAATCTGGCTGCCTTAGTGCCTTCATTTCTTTGTTTTTTTCGAGCCTGCAATCCTGCCCAGAAAATATCCTTTTGACGCCAGACTTCTTCAGATTCCACCCCCCCCCCAAAAAAAATCTATTGTTAAACTTCGATTTAGGCAAAGGCGCTTTCTTGAACTTTATTTGGGGAGGGGGGAGAGGGGGAAAAGGGCGAGGCAAAGAGGCACGTGCCAATTTAAACACGCGCGTCCGAGACCCCCTCCCCAATAAACTCAGCTTTCAAGTGAGGGCTAAACTCTAAGGAGAGAAAATAAAAAACAAAAAAACGAAAAACGCCAGAGCGAAATCCCTTTTAGAAATTCCCCGTTATTCCCATTCCCCCTCAACCTTCCACTTCTTCGAATAATGTATTTTTAAACAGCCGCTTTGGTTTCCAAAGAAGGGCGCTTTTCGGAGCAAAAGGTGTAAGCCGCCTTGGGTCGTCCTGGGCGAATAGGCGGCAATATAAATGTTCTAAAATAAAATGAATAAAACGGGGGAAAAGGTGTAGATGTGGGGCAGATGAGGGTTGCACCAGGCTTGGGGTCTAAAAAAAAATTCTCTCCGTTTCCCCCACGACTGGACGTTTTGAAGATAGTCTTGCCTGGAAACGCTTCTAAGGAGATTCCTATCGGGGTGCGTGTGTGTGTGTGTGAGTGTGTGTGTTTTTTTTGTGGGGGGGGACGGGTTCAGCTTCGTTTCCTTTAGCTCCCTTTCTGCTTTCCCTCCCCAGACTCGGTGGATCCGGACAAGGAAAGTCCCGGGTGCAAGAGACGAAGGACCCGGACGAATTTCACGGGTTGGCAGCTGGAGGAGCTGGAGAAAGCCTTTAACGAAAGCCATTATCCCGACGTCTTTATGCGGGAAGCCCTGGCCTTGCGGCTGGATCTGGTGGAGTCGCGAGTGCAGGTAAACGGGGGGGGGGGTGCCGCTTGCCCCTTCCTAGCTGCCCAGGGCTGGGACCTAAGCAGGCCTGCCTCTCCTCCGTCTTGGGCCACAGGCCCTAGCCGAGGCGGAGAAGCTGCGGTCGCTCATCCGTTTCTCCGGCTCCGCATTCCCTTCTCAAGGCCTGCGCAATTGCGCCGTCCGAGCTTCTTCCTTCAGGGAGGGGGCAAATTTGCAATTGTTGGGGTTATTTTTTTCCTCTTCTTTCCTCTCCTCCTCCCCCCCTCTGAAAAAAGACAGCCACTATTTGCATCAAACGAATCGAATCGTCTTTAAATTTTTGGTCCTATATGATCAACGTGGCGTTTTGCGTTTGTGGGGGAGTAGGGGCGCGATCGGATGGGATGGGGGCTGCAAGAATGTCGTGGTAAATCCTGGAATGCTTTTAAATCCTACCCTCCCTGTGACTTCATTCCATCCCTCGGCCCTTTCTCCCTACTTATCCACCCACCCGCAAACGCGCCTGCTTTTAATACTCCACCCCACTCGAGCTTCAAAGGGGCCAATTAATTGGGTTCAAGAACCCAAGGTTTGAATTTGGAAGGCTGGAGGAGGGAGGGGTGAGCTCTCTCAGCTTGGCAAAGCCCCTCCATGATCTCTCCCCCCCCCAAAAAAGCACCCCCAAAGCTAAGATCCCCCAAAGGCCCCTTGGAATGAAATTCCAAGCCTACAATCAGGAAGATATCTCTATCGAGGCGATGTCGCCCTGAAATGCCTCTCAGGCGCCTTTGGAAGATGCATAAAAATAACATTCCAAAAGGCAACGAAACATTTCCCGGTGCTTTGCCTTCTCCCACGAGTAGAGGTTCCGATTAATCTAAGCACAGGCCTGGTCTAAAAAGTGTATTTACAAAATCCTCCCTCCCTCCCTGCCTCCTTTTGACCTCTCCTATTTCGAAATCCTTTTATCCAATCTGTTCAAGGGTTTTGACTGAAGTCAAGAACCTTGATTTCCCCTCTAATACGATAATTAGTAATTCTGCCTGACAAGGGCTGGAGGAAGCTACCACCGAGGCAAGTTAAAAAAAACAAAACAGGAAAATAACAGGAATGGCGATCAGCTCCCAGCCCAGCCGATTTTACCTTGGGGACGGCTAACAAAAAAAGAAATAAAACGCAATCTGAAATAAAACCGGCTATTCAAGAAACCCTCTCGCCCTTTTCCTTAAAACAAATAATAAAATAAGGCAACAACGGTCGTAATTCTCCCGTTTAAATCGCCGTTTGGTTTGGAAAACTGATCGTTTAAATGAACGAGTCTTAAATTGTTCTTTTCCCCCCTCAACGTGCTTATTTAATTTTTTTTAAAGTTTTCTCCGTTGAGGTTTGCAATAGGAATGAGCGACGGAAAGACCGATTAGGAGGGTTGTTTTTATTGTGGTTACCATTTAGAAAAAAATAATATGATTTTTTAAAAAACCGCGGACATTTTTCAGAGGAGATTATTCCATTGAAGAGCTAATGTCAAATCATGGATGACCCAAACCTCCCTTCTGAGATCCGTTTTTCTCCCCCCCCCACAATTTCCCCCCTCAAAGATAGCTGGTTACTCCCCGTCGCCCCCAACCCCCAGGCTACAAATTGTGTTGTCTCCGCGTTTTCACTCCCATCTCATTAAGGTTTAAAATTGGGATTAAAATTGTGGGAAAGGGCTAAATATGGCCAGCTCCTTCGGGAGGTTGGCTTTTGTTTTTTTTTCGAGGTGGGGCCGTTAAGCCTTGATCTTCGAAGGGGGTCAGAGTTTTTCTTTCCCCAATTCCACCCCCCCCAAAAGAAAATCCTAGCCAGGAGGCGACAGAGGCGGCGGCGGCCTTGGAGCTGCAGAGAAATTCAATTCCCGCTGCGAAACCCCAGCGAGATACGCTCCTACCGAGGTAGACCGATTCTCCTCCAAGGTTCCCTAAATTTGTCAAGTGTTAGAGACCCTCAAACTCTCGGTCCTTTGTGGTGAAACCCGCCCCGACCCCCACCCTTCTCCGCTATCCGCTCCGCAAGGGAGGTGGTGGGTTGCGTGCGGATGTTTCTTACTACAAAGTTCTCCACTCCTGATTTCTTCCCATCCCTTCCGCGCAATTCCTGCCTCTCACCCTCTTGTGGCAGCGATCTTTCATTTAAAAACAAAAAAACCCTAAGATATAAGCCCCCCCCCGCCCCTCCCAAGCCGTTGTAGAAACAGAGAACGCGTAGGATCGCTCCTCAGGCCCAAACCCTTCTTTGGGGGAATGGCAAAGAACGGACGCTGGGGCAAAGGATGCGGCGTGGGCTGTATGCAAGCAGTCGTGGGGGGTGGGGGTGCGTGGAGAAGCAGAAACCCTGTTCCCCAAAACTCCCTTCATACCCCCTCGTGGACTGGGAAGAAAGGACCAGGGGAGCGGAGGGGCAAAAAGCCCCCTTGATATTTTGAGCCGAATCTCCTGGCTTTCTTTCCTTACGCTTGTCAACTCCTCGCCTTCCTTCCTCAGCCTTTGCGAACTTTTCTGCCTGGGGTAGAACCTCCCCCGGTCTCTAAAAAAGCAAAAAAAAAACCAAAACAAACCCCAACAACCTAAGACCCCCCTTTTCCCTGCTTTCTTCTAAATATCCGTCAAAAGGCGGCGCGCAAACCGCCACATACTCCGAGGACTAATTCTCTGTTTTTTAGCGGTTCGCCTGCTTCCTCCGTTACTGCCCAGCCCCACGCGCGGAGGGCCCGACCTGGGTGTCTCTCCCCCCACCCCCAACCCGGCCTCCAGGTGCGGGGCGGGGAGAGGGACCCCGGCGCTTAACGGCTTCTCCTTCTCCTCCTTCTCCGGTGTGTAGGTCTGGTTCCAAAACCGCCGGGCCAAGTGGCGCAAGAAAGAAAACACTAAAAAGGGTCCCGGCCGGCCGGCCCACAACTCGCACCCCACCACCTGCAGCGGGGAGCCCATGGATCCGGAGGAGATCGCGCGCAAGGAGCTGGAGAAGATGGAGAAGAAGAAGCGCAAGCACGAGAAGAAGCTGCTGAAAGGCCAGGCCCGCGGCCTCCACTCGCCCAGCGGCCTCTCGGTCAACAGCAGCACGCAGAGCTCCGACAGCGACGGCGGGGGAGGCGGCGGCAGCGGCGGGGGCGGCGGCGGGGGGGGCGGCCTCTCCCCGGACCCGCCCGACAGCTGCAAGACGCCCTCGAGCAGCGGCCACCATCACCACCACCACGCGCCCTTGCCCGGCGGGTGCGACCCGGCCGCCGCCTCGGCTTTCTACCCGGGCCGCTGCGCCGCCAAGGACCACCCGGGGGGCCCGTCGGGATCGGAGTGCGCGGGGGGCCCCCCTGCCCTGCCCGGCGGCTACCCCAAGCTCAACCCCTTCAGCGTGGAGAGCCTTTTGTCGGACTCCCCGCCTCGGCGGAAAGCGGCGCTGGACTTCTCGCCGGCCCTGGCTCCGTGCGCCCCTGCGGCGCGCACCCTGATCGGCAAGGGCCACTTCTTGCTCTACCCCATCACGCAACCGCTGGGCTTCATCGTGCCCCAGGCCGCCCTGAAGAGCAACCCGGCCCAGGAGGCTCCCCAGCGGGGCTCCCCGCTCCCCGCCGCCAACCCCAGCCCGGACCCCGCGCCCCCCAAGAGTAGCAGCACGGCCGCCATCTCCACGCCGGGCACCGACGGCGGCGGCGCCTCCTCCTCCTCCTCCCTGCCCAGGAAGGTCCTGGCCTCGCCGCTGGCCGCCCCCTGCTCCTCCTCGGCCGCCTCCCCCGCGCCCTACGGCGGAGACTCGGCTTCCCAGGGGGAGGGCAGCGGCGGCTCCTCGTCGCCCCCCAAGTCGCCCCCCAAGGAGGCCGCCCACGCCGCCAAAGGCAACCCGGATTGCCGCACGACGGAGCGAGACTGTGCGACGGAGACCAACAGTTTAGACTGTGAGGAGGTGGATATGGACTAGGACGGGGGAGCGCGGGGGGGCCGGTTGGGCACCTTTATCTGCTAGATTCCTTGCGGGCGGGGGTGGGGGTGGGGGCGATGGACCAGTCGAAACTTCTCACATTCCCAAAGTTTTTCCTCTTAGATTCAATCCATTTCCACCCCCCTGCCCGCCCCCCCAGTTCACGACCTCTATTTTTCCATTCTTCTTCTCGCCTCCCCCCCCCCAAAAAAAACCTTCCCAGGTTGTAACTTTGCCCTCTTCAAATCAGGTGACCGGTATATTTTTTTAAAGTGGCGGGGGTGGGGGAGAGAGAGAAGGATAATTTTTAAATATAATTTAATTTTATTCTCTTTGGTTTCCTTCCCAAAAGAAGCTCCGAGCGTCAGGGGGTGTCAGGGGGTGTGTGTGCGCGTGGGGAGGGTATTTTTCTTTGGCCCGAAGCTGGACTTGACCTGAATGCAAATTGTTTTGTTTTTGTTTTGCTTTTGTTTAAAAAAAAACAAAAAAAACAACCCCTCAACCAACCAGACACAACAGCGACTCCTCAAACCTTGTAAATTGCAAAAATGTTTAAAGATATTTATATATGTAAAAAAAAAAAAGAGAAAAAAATTACACACTTTTTTTTTTGATAAATAAAAATCTGTTTAAAAATCAGACCTGGCATTTTTCTTCGTCTTCGCTTTAAAAAAAAAAAAGAAAGAAAATAAAAATAAAAATACCCCCCCTTTTTAAAAAGAAACAGCAATAACCTCCTGGTTAAAATGGAGAGGGGTCGTTTTGGATTGGATTTGAAAGAGTAGCTTCAAAAGGAGCGAGGGGTTTGTTTAAATAAATAAAAAACATTATTATTATTATTTTCAAAAAAACTACCTTTTAACGCTTGTTTCTAGCTATGCCCTCCGCGGGTTCATTGCTTAACAAATATATTCCGCCAAGGCCACCGCTTTCCGTATTATTATTTTTTTCCAGGCTCACCGTCACTCCCCCTAACCTCCTTTCTCACCCCCTCCTCCCCCTCCCCGCCCCCACACCCCACCAGCCCCCTCCCCACACGAGGTTAGCAGCTTCAGGCTGTAAGGACCAGGCCAGCTCCTGGTGCGTTTTGATATGAAAGTAATTATTTTCCCGTTGGCGGCTGCGGGGATTCGCTTTTCTCGCCCAAAGGGTTATTATACATTACCGATTTCTAGTGATATGAAATCACATAAACTTCCTACAATAATAGAATTAGCATGAAAGGCTGGGGTGTCAAATTGAAATTGGAAAATAATAGCCTCGGTAGCTGAGGGAGGTGGGCGCGCATATTGGAGCGGAGATGGGAAGACGTGGGCCGGAATTTTCATGAGGGGGCTGGCACCGGCCCCCTCCCGGGCTGAGCTTCCCTCTTTTCTTCTCCCTCCTCCCCCCCTTTGTCAGTCCTCTTGTAGCTAGCTATATTAAGATAGATGTCCAATGATATGTTTCATTGTTCTGTCGCTTATATTGATGTTGTGGCGTTATCAGCCTATTGATCATATGTCGTGCGTAATAGGACAGGCGCCGCAAATGTTCGCCCCCTTTTCTCTCTCTCTCTCTCTCTCTCTCTTTATACAAAAGGCGAACGCATTTGTTCTAATAGGGTTGGGGGTCCTTGGGGAACCTTTGGGGGTTGGAAGACAGCTGCACCAAAGATATATTAGCAAACTTGGCTGGGTCTAAAAATAATAATAATAAGAGTAAACACACACACACACACCCCTCACACAAAAACCTGCCACCGCAGCCTTCAACCCAACAATCTTTTTAAAATCAATCTATCTATCTATCTCTCCCGCCCGTCTCTTGAAATTTGCAGGGTGCTTAAAACTCCAAGCAATTCCCCTGAAATTGTCTTGCCAATTATTAAAACCATTAATTCTGGTGAGTCTGTGCGCAGTGGAATTATGTTTACAGCCTCGTTAAATATCTCTGATCCCTTCTGGTCATCAGGCCTTTATTTGCAAATAAATTGAAAATAATCAGAAGGACTGGAACGGTTTTCTTTCTTTCTTTCTTTCTTTCTTTCTTTCTTTCTTTCTTTCTTTCTTTCTTTCTTTCTTTTCTTTCTTTCTTTCTTTCTCTCTTCGCCCCCCTCCCCGCACCCCGTTTTTTCTGCCCTCTCTGTCGAAGCAAATGAATTTCTAAGCCTGAGTCCCTTTAATAATATTTACATAATTTTCGCTCAGTGACTCTGATATTTGCTCTCTAGGAGACGGGCTTATGGGGGGGTGGGTGGGCAGTGAATAATTAGATCAAAAGCAAGAAAGTTGGAGGGGATGAGAGAGGGAAGGAGCGGGAAGGCGGAAATCCGGGCGAAATGTGGAAAAAAAAACCCAACAAAACCCCTCTTTTGCTTAAAGGGAAATAGAGAAAGGAACAGATGATGGCAAACTCGGAAGGACAACTTCTGCATAAAGTTGCGGAGCGTTAAAAAAAAAAAAAGAAAGAAAGAAGGTAAAAATGGAAGGAACCGCGAAGGAGTTGCTGAAGAGTCGCCCGAGGTCACCCCCAGCCTCAAATCACTCCCGATTCTGTGATAAATTCTTCATTTATTTCTTCCTTCACTTACCCCACGCTAGAGAATGAATCCCGCGCTCTGAGCGCACTGAAAACAAGGGGAGACCCCCCCCTCCACACGCACATCCTTAAGTGTCCCCCCCACAAAAAAACAAAACAATTTGGAACTTCTTCGCCCCACCAATCTGGGTACGGCAGGAGGTGTCTCTCCGTGCCCCCCACCCTACCCCCACAATCTGCCTCCTGTCAAATCAGGTTTTCCTGCCGACCCTCGACCGACCCCTCCTCCTCCTCCTCCTCCTCCCCCTCGCCGTGCCGCGCCCCCCCCTCCCGCCCAATCGTCCAACTGTATTTAAAATGTCATTTAACTTGAGAAAGTGTAGCAGAAAATTGCGCATAAAAATGTTGGTTATTTTATCTAAGGTTTGTCTCGCCGCGATAAATCGGCTCCTTCTTGCAATTTGCGGACTGTTCATTTGGGTGGTGGGAGCCGCGGCCAGGCAGGCAGGCAGGCCGGACGGATTGTGTGTGTGTGTGGGGGGGAAGGCTCCGGGAGGGGGCAGGAAAAAAAAAGCGAGGGGGTGTGTGTGGAACTCATGTATAATGGATCTGCGTTTGAATGTTGGGAGTATCGCTGCTCGCACATTCGTGTCCTTAAGGTGAAATTACTGATTTACTTAAGCAGTTTAGAGGGGGCCTTTTCCCCCCTCCCTCCCCTCCCCTCTCCCCCTCCCCTCTCTTCCCCCTCGGAAAAGAAAAAAAACGAAAAGAAACCCCCAACCCCGGAGCAGGAGCCTGTGTGATTCTAGACAAACTATCAATCGATCTGGTTCCAGGCAGCCTCTAGGAGATGCGTCCGCCATGAATCACACTTTATGAATTCAATTTCTACCAGGAGAAATTTTCAATTTGAACGCCGGATCATTATGGGGGAGTGTAAATTGTTTTTGCTCTATTATGCATCGGACGCTATCATTTTTCTTTCTAATTACGGAGGTGTCAGGTCGGCCTGTCATGCAGGGGCTGATTTTCAATTTAACTGATCATCATACATTCATTTTCCCATTTGATAAATCTGCTATCTAGACTGCTCTCCATGCCTGGAATATTAAGAGAAGGCTGCCGAAAGCCTCTATAATGGGGGGATGTGTATGCGGCAATAAGCGCGGATCAGTCAGCTAATTTAGCACCTCCTGATTTCGCCGTCTCCATCTCTCATTTCCAATTCTCCAAGGAGGGAGAGGGGAGGAAGAAGGGGGCGGGGGCGGGGGGGCGCGGAGGAAGGGCCGCCAAGCCGAAGGCAGCCGAGGCCGCCTTCGCTCCTTCTCCAGCAAGCAGAGGAGGGGAAGGGGGGCAGGGGAGGGGAGGGGGAGGGGGGGAAGGGGGAAGCTGGCAGGGCTCGGGGAGAAAAGGGGGAACCCCCTCTTTCTTCCTAAAAGGCTTGTTTTCTATTACACAACTTCCAAATTAGGATATCAAGCTTAATTAATGCTAATTGAGTTCTTCAATACGTGTTATTTTTATTTAATAGAAACAAATTTGCACAATTAATTATCGACGTAATTTTCAAGAGCCTCGTTTGCCAGGCGAAAAAGCTCTTCACGAATAAACTACCCAAAGCAAATTAATGGCTTTGGAAATTGGGTGCTTGGGTCTCGGAGGTGGGATCCCTCTCTAGCCCCCCCTCTTTTTCTCCCCCTCCCCCCCTTCTGCTGCTTCTTCCCCTCTTTTGGGGGTGAGCAGGAAGGGTAACCAGAGGGGTCGTTGCTGTCTTGGTTGCTAGGGGGCGAGTTGTGTGAGTTCAGGCACAAGTGAAAAGGCGGCTGGGCGCGTTGGGGCTCCGTTTCCTTCCTGGTTTTGAGTTTTAAACTCTCTCGATTCGTCCACTGGAGCCCAAAGCCGGTTTCTTAGGAGGTGAAATTGACTAGCTGGCCTTGACAAAGCTTTTGAAATTGACCAGCGGATCTTTGGAAGTGGCATGGCTTCCCCTCGTAACTTTGGGGGAAAAAAACACGCATTTTAGAGCCGATGATCTAGTGCTCCCTCAATAGCTCTGGCCGAACCTGTGGTCAAGGTGGCCACTGACCCATGCCGGCCCCCCCTGCTCCCCCCCAGCAGTGGGGAAATTCCTCTCTTTTCCCACACTGGCAGGGAGGCCCCCCCAAGTCCCTAGTCTAAAGAAGGAAGGGAGCTGATCGTTGAGGTAGAGTCGGTTCCCTGGGTGGGTTTGGGAGCGCCACATGGGTAGCGTGGTCCTTTGGGGGGCGGTGGAGGCGGCTGGGGGGAAGGCAGGGAAACAGGAACGGGCTGGGGAGAAGGGATGGGGCGGTTTCTTTGCTGATTTATTTTTAACCTGAGGTTCTACAAGGCACTGACAGTTTGGATAAATTAGCCGGGCTTCGCAGCCTCCTAATGAGAAGATATTATTTCAGCACCTCGGAAGGAGCGTGAAAAATGAGAGAGACTCCATCCAGAGGTGTCGGATCGATTCACGATCAGGGTGTAAATTATATACAACTAAATATCTAACCGCTGATACAGGGCTTCTTAGCTCAGAAATGCAACATTTAAACAAAGATTATAAGCCAGCGCTGGGCACGCGAATAAATTGAGCCAGGCGGTGAAGCTGTTCCTTTCATTCCTGCCCTTTCTCCTTCCTTCTCTTCCTTCCCGGGGTGCATGGAAAAAGAAAGGAAGATATAAAGAAGGGGAGAATTGGAAAGAGGAAATTAGGATGGGAAGAAGGGAGGTTTTGGCCCTTCCTTCCTTCCTTCCTTCCTTCCTTCCTTCCTTCCTTCCTTCCTTCCTTCCTTCCTTCCTTCCTTCCTCCCTGCCTCCCTCATTTTCCTTCCTCTCTCTCTTTCTTTCTTTTCTTTCCTCTCTTTCTTTACCTTCCTTCTTTTCTTTCCTCTCTTTCCTACCTTTTTTCCTACTTTTTTCCCTACCTTTTCTTTTCTTTCCTCTCCTTCTTTACCTTCCTTCCTCTTTCTTTTCCTTCCTTGGATTTCAATAACTTTTTCTCCAGAGGGAGGACGCAGGGGTCTCTCGCCCAGAAGCCCCTTTCCCAATATTTCAAAGAAAAGAAAGAGGAAAGCGGGGTTTTCGGTAGAAAAGAGACACTGTGGCGCTGTGGAGACCCTTTTCGCCGTGGCCCCCACCCTCAAATATCCATTTAGGACGAGAGAGCTGTCAGTAATTATATAATTTAAAATCCATTTAACACTGGCTAGCACCACAGTAAATATATGCATATGGCTAATAAGATTTACACAATTACGCCGTCAAACAGGGGAAATGTTTACCACTTTTCACAATAATAAATAATAAAAGGAGAGAGAGAGAGAGAAAGAGAGACAGAGAGAGAGAGAGACAGAGAGAAAGAGAGAGAGAGAAAGAGAGAGAGAGAGAAAGGGGGGGGAACTTTCTGGGACTTGCCACCCCTTCCTCCCAAAAAACCGCCACCCCCTCCCCACTATTTGTGAAGAGTGATTTATTTATTTATTTGTTGGTTTATTTAGATTTCCCAGACTTGCTGGCGAACTAGGGAAGCAGCTAGAAAATGGGGCAGCCCAGTTGCCCCCCCCCCCCAAAAAAATAAAACCGAACATTTCTAGAATAGGATTTTCGCTGTTCGGAAAATGCAGTGAATCCTCGCCAGGGCTACTTTTTGGGGGTAGTTCAGAGATGGTTGCCCAGGACAAAAAAATAAGGGGGGGGGGGGAGAGAATGTCTGAACTCCAGAGGGCGCCCTGCACCCCCCCTTTTTTATTTTCAGCGTGAAGCTTGAAATATTAAAGACCGGTTTTGTAATTGTTTATTAAATATACTGCAGGGCTCCCGGGGACCAGAGGGCAAAGCAGGGTCACGGTAGGTCTTTGCTTCCGGGTGTCAAAGAAGAGGGGGGGGATTTTGGGGGGGTCCCCAAGTTTTTGCATCTGGCAGTTGTTTTCTAGAAAGAGGAATTTAACAGTCAAGTGGGGGTTCAACGATCCCCATCTTTGCCACCTTAGGCGCCGATTTCTGGGCTGTGGTTGGGGGCTTATGGTGGACTAGGAAGGAGTTGGGGGCAGCGACCCCTTACGAAAAGGACCCGGGTGGGGGGGAGAGAGAGAGAGTGGCTCCCAAAGGGGCATCAAGACAGCCTCGTTGAGCCCCTTGGACCTGGGCAGAGCCTCGCCTTGTCTGTCCGGGAAATGGGAAGAGAAGGGTCCTTCAGCAAAGGCGCAAATCCTCCTTTCGCCTCTTACGTTCGTTGCCTGGGAACTTTGTCGCGGTGGGATTTTGGGGGGGTGGTGGAGGGGGAAATGGCGTGGGATTGTTTGGAAAAGTCAAGGAGGACCTTGGGGAGGGACGAAACCCTGAATGGAGGACAAGGGGAAGGAAGGAAAGAAGGGAGGGAGGAAAGAGAAGGGAGGAGAGAGAGAGGAGAAAGAAGACATGAAAGAGAGGTGAAGGAAGGAGTGAAAGAGACAGGAAGGAAAAGGGGAAGGACGGAGGATAAAGATGAAATGAAAGAAGGAGAGCGTGAAACAGGAAGGGAAGGGAGGGAGGGAGGAAGGAAGGAAGGGGCTCTGGATTTGGCCTAAGGGACATTTAGGAAGGAGACTCCAGAGTCTACACATCCACACGTGTGTTTCAGGTTTAGTCCGGGGAAGCTCCGGATGGTCGTTTGCTTGCCGGTTTCTCATCCTTTCTCTCTTCAAGAACCAGGAAGGAAGGAAGGAAGGAAGGAAGGAAGGAAGGAAGGAAGGAAGGAAGGAAGGAAAGAAGGAAAGGAAGGAAAGAAAGAAAGAAGGAAGGAAGGAAGGAAGGAAGGAAGAAAGGAAAGGAAGGAAAGAAAGAAAGAAAGAAGGAAGGAGGGAAGGAAGGAAGGAAGGAAGGAAGGAAGGAAAGAAGGAAGGAAGGAAGGAGAGGCAGAAGAGGGAGAGGCATTTCCAGACCCAACCACCGTCCAATCGCTTCTCAGGATCGCCCGGCGGAGCTCGCCCCGTTTCTAGCTTTAGACCTTCAGCCTTCAGGGTGCGAGGCAGCCCTGCTCGGTTCTGCCTTCTGGGGGGCCTGGCGAGGGCAGGGGGAGGGAGGCAAAAGCCCCCCCCACGCCAGCAATTGCATCATGCCTCTCTCCCTCCCTGGCACCCTTCCGCGGCTTTAGCTCCTTCGCCACCGAAATGTGCGAGGATAATTCAAACTATCGCCTCTCTCCTCCGAGGGGGCTAATCCGGTTCCTTTTAGCCGGCTTGAAGCTGACAGATCTGGCCAGGCTGCCCTCTCCCCGCTCACCTGCTGTTCCCTTTTAAATTGGGGTGGGGGAGAAGAGGAGGAAAGCGCCCCAAACCCGCCTGGAAAAAAATACTGCAACAAAAGACGCCCGGCCCTCCTTTCGAAACTTATCAACTACATTTAATTTAATCAAAACATAAAATAAAGTTCTTCTTTTGAATTTCCTGGGCTTTCCGCTTCTCTATCGGCTCCGAGCTTGTCGGTTCTTTGGGTCCCTTTTAGATCGCAAACTTTTCCTCTTTTAATGCCTTAACTGATTATGGCCTTTGATCAACCACCCGACCTTTTCCAAAAATAGGGGAAATAATAGTGAAAGTGACAGGGAAGGGAGGGAGGGAGGAAAGGAAAGGAAAGAGGAAGGAAGATAAAGAGGAAGGAAGGAAGGAAGGAAGGAAGGAAGGAAGGAAGGAAGGAAGGAAGGAAGGAAGGAAGGAAGGAAGGAAGGGAACTAAATTTGAATTAATGAACTAGACTAAATAGGGGCCTTCACAACACCCATTTATCACCTCCTCGGAATAATTGAAATTTCCTCTTGGAGCAAGCCCTGATCTGTTTAAATAATTCTATGGGTGTCTTGTCGCGATAAAAGATTATCTGGAATTCTATTAAAAAGCGCAGGAGCGCCCGATTTCAAAATCCGATTTGCGGACTTTTCAATAACTATCAGCCATCCAATCTTTTCAACAACCTCCCGCCGTTCGAGCTTTATCTGAAAGTTTGCAGCGGTTTTTTTTTTGGGGGGGGGGGAGAATGCCCCCACCCCCTCCGCCCTCCCACCCCCCCCCACTTATCCCAGCCTCTTTAAAACACAGTCGCGCACAAAATTGGGGGAAACGGCCGTGGGTTGTCATTCACCCTGGGATTAAGGGATGTTAATAGCGGGAGCGTGTGGTTGCTTTGCGCGCATCTGGGCGCGCTCGAGCCTCTCCGGAAAAAGGACATTTATTCCTTTTTTTTTTTTTTAAGGGGGAAAGGGCTCCACTTCAGGAAAAATAAAAATAATAAAAACCCTGCTACGATTATCCCCTCCTTTTCTTCTTCTTCTTCTTCTTTTGGTTTTTGGAGTTCAAATCTCACCTTCAGGTTATTTGAACAAATGATTGTTGCCTGTTTATGGCGTAATTACATCAACCTACATTCGGAATGCAAAGCCAAATATTAATTAAAGGCTCAGCTTACTCCTTGCTCGCTTCGACAGGGGTTCTGTATCTGTAACCATGCATTAATGCCAGATTCCTCCTTAATCCCCCCACTTATTACATTTTTCCCTGTTAATTTTGGACTGTTTAATATCATCCTGCAGCCTAATTTCCTTTGTTTATGTGTAAAGTATCATTTTTAATTGTCAGTAGATAGTCTCTCCTGCATAGGGGAAAAAAAAAACCTCTTCAAATGCCCAGAACGGCACTAATTGCTGTTAATTTTCTTCATTAATTTCATTTACTCTTCAACCTCTTAACAATTTTTTTTTTTAAAAAATATTTTTTTTCTTCTTCTAGCAAACAGGCAGAAGTAAACAAGGAAGAATTCTTCCCTGCAGCTTCTCCAGGGATGAATGCAACCCCCCCTCCTTTTTTTTTAATTAAACCCAAGGAAACCCTCTGCCAGCCCTAAATTAATCCCGGTCCACCCTATTAAAATAAGACCTCCATGTATAGCAGCAGTCTACCCCGGAATCTCAGTTTATAAACAAAATCAGGGATGGTCTGTATTAATCCTCTCTATATTATGCAGGATGATCGTTTCCCCAATGGTTTTGGTCTGGGGAAATTCACGTGGTGCGCAGAAGGTAGGTGACTAAGACATATTTGACTTAATCGTTATTTACTGATCAAGCCACAACTGGCTGCATTTGCACAACCGACCAAGCTATAAATCATAGTTTTCCAGCCAGGAGGGATAAAGCACGGAGCCCCAGATTCCGGCACTGTTGAATCTGGGCCAAGAAATCTTATTTTTCTTAACTCTAAAACCTTGAATTTTCTACCGACTGGTTGGTAACCAGGATTGAATTACAGCAGCGGTGCCTCTTTTCTGCCAAAGATCACTCCTAGAGGAAGACTGCTGTGTCATATTATTCTTTGCCCCATCGTGGTCCTCAAATTATGACCCCACCCCTTTTGGAGGGAACTTCAGTTGCTAAGCAATGCGGTCATTAAATGAGTCGCGGCTGATTTTTAATGACTTTTTTGGGGTATGGTCACTAAGTGAATCACGTGGTCCTTAAGCAAATCCAACTTCCCCCATTGACCTGGCATGTAGGAAGGTCTCAAATGGCCCTCACATTCTATCCCAGGGCAGCAACTCTATTGAATTCTACTGTATAGTGTAATATTAATGCAATATCAGGAGATTTTAATTGAATGTATAGAATGTGGAGGATGTGTGTTTGTGCTTTATTTTTATAGTCATAAATTGTACACTGAAGATGGTATTTAATTTCATTGTATGAGGTACAATGACCATAAACTAAACTAAACTAAACTAAACTATGATTGTGGGACACCGTGACAGCCACACAGATGTTGTGATTGTCAAGTGCTGCCGTGATTTTAAATGTGGCATAAGTCCCTTTTTTCAGCCTCGTCCTAACTTTAAATGGCTGGAGGACTATTGGTATTCCTTCCCTCCCTTTCTGAAGTTTTTTTTTTTTAATTTTTAATTTATTTGAGGACAAACATTGACAAATACAAACATAAAACATCTTTCCATTATATACAGTGTGCTGCTGGTTAGTACATATATCTCAACAGCCCTTCGCTTCTAGCTTAGATTAAGCTTCATATTATATAAATCAACTATGCATATTATATTATTACCATTATTATCAACTCCTTATTAGACTACAATGACAAGTACACACCATCCTTTTAATACCCACTTCCTGTATTCCTTATCCGCTATGACTCTCGGACCCCAGGAAAACATCTGGATCCATCCCACCTACACCATCATCATCATCTTCTTCCTTTTAACGACTCCTTGTGGGGTGGGGTCTGGGAAGCTGACTGGAGAGGAGCGTTCATTGGCCGGATGCCCTTCCTGTCACCAATGTTGAGTTATATGCAGCAGATATATTCTCATCCTGCCCAGAGAGAGGAATATCTGCGTCTACCTAGGATAACTCCACCTCTAGGCCTCCACGCCACTCATCCACCTCACCTGCATCTAGTCTAAAAATTGAATTAAGTGCAGGCAGTCCTTGACTCACAAACACAATGGAGCCCCAAATGTATGTTGCTAAGGGAGACGTTTTGCTCCCTTTTACGGCTTGTCTTGCCTCCGTTGTTAAGCGAATGGCTCCTGTTGATCAGTTAATAACCTGGTAGTTCAGCGAACCTGGCTTCTCCGTTGACTTTGCCGGTGGCAAAAGGGGGGGTGGGAGGGGGGGTCACGGGATCCCGGGGACATGGCAAAGGTGGTAAGTATGAACCAGGGGCTGAGCATCTGAATTTTGATCGCGCAATCACGAGGATGCTGGAAAGGTCATAACTGTGATGACCCAAAGGGGCGTGGCACAAAAGCAACAAAGTCCCCAAAGTAGGTCAAGTCCCTTGAATTCCTCCAACTTGGCCCTCAATGTCCAGTTATCATCGGCTGGAGGAAAAAAACTCTCCCGAGAACCGTTTTCAAAGGGAAGAAATTCTGTCCGAACTCAAAGTACATACAAATTATAAATAAAAGCCAACACAAACCACAACTGCAGCAATGAACGAGACAGGGCAGGATAAGGAATGGCACACTTCAAAAGATAACGAAACACACACACACTTGGGAGGATGCCAGAACTCAGATAAGACTTGATAAACCAGAATAATTTCACGCTTTGCTTCCAGCTACTTTGCCATGCGCAGCCTGCCCTTTTAAACAGTCTTCCCAGCTGCAGCCCATGAAGGGGATCAGGGCCTTTTCCTCCCCTGTTAACCATGCAACTCATGTTGCTCCCTTCTCCGTTCCTCCCTGCGTGCCCTAGGATGAAGAGGGGGTGGGCCTGGGTCTTCCTCTGAATGCCCAGCCGGACTGTGCCCTTCCCCAGTTTCCTCCACAGCCACCAGAGCCACACTCCCACTCCCTGTCAGCTGTTCCACCTCTCCCTGGAGTCAGACTCCAACAGGGGCATGACACTAACTGTGAAAAATGGTCACATGTCATTTTTTCCTAATGCCGTTGTAATTTTGAACGGTCACTAAATGAAAATGTTGCCAGTCATAGAAGACTGCCTGTACAGGTGTTGTATGTGTGTGTTGTGTGTGTCTACCCTTACACACTTACAGATGGGGGGAACCCAAGCAGCTAGTTTACAGTATTTTGCCAAGGAGTGTCAGGGAATTCCTGGGACAAGTCAGGGCTCCGAGCATCCCTCTCCCCTTCCTCTCTCCCCCCCCCTCTCCCTTTTCTTCTTTCCTTTCCTTTCCTTCCCCTCCTCCTTCCATCTCTGCTCCTTCCACCCATTCCCCTCCGGTTCTTCACTGCTCCCAATACGGGCTCTCGGCAGTCCCCTTCCATTTCCCTCTCATTATCACCTTTTGAAAAGTGTTTCATTAAGAAACACCGCTTTTGATTAATTATCGACAGAATGCTGACCAGAGAGAGAGAGAGAGAAAGAGAGAGAGAGAGAGAGAGAGAGGAGAGGAGGCAGAGATGAAATTACTCTCTGACCCTGTCTGCATAACACTGAAAATTCATCACCTTCCCTTTTAATATTGAAAAGCAGTTTCAAATTTTAATAGAAAAAAAAAAATACACCAGTCTCTCTTCACCATCACCCCCACCGTCGCCAACACTGCCCCCATCACTTAAAGCCCCCCCCCCACCCCAGCCCCAACCATGCCTGGTCTTTATTAATGCCCTTAGGCTGGCACCGATATTGCTTTCAATCTGGCCGTTTCTGTTCATTTCAAATTTATTATATGGAGCGCACTTCATTTTCAAATATTTTTCACTGTTTCTTTTTAATTTTGTTCATTGTTAAGTACAGAGGAGGAAGGCCTTTTAAAATATTTAAGGGATGGATTGGGGGGGGTGGAAGAGGGATAAATCTGACACGCAGATGGAACATAACGAACGCTGCCCCTCCAATAAATTTAAGTAGAAACAATTGTAATGGTCATATTCTTAACCGTCCCCTTCAGACATAAAGACAATATTGGGAATGTTATAAGCGCATTATTTAAAACAGGATGAGTAGTTTTTCCCCCAATGGGAAAGAAAGAAAAAAAGAAAGAGAAAGAAAGAAAGAAAGAAAGAAAGGAGGAAGGGAAGGAAGAAAGGAGTATATATGCAGGAAAGAAGGGAGGACAGAAGGAAAGAAAGAAAAAATAAGTGAGAGAGAGATGGAGGAAGGAAGGAAGAAGAAGAAAGGAAAGAGAAAGGAAGAGAGAGAAAGAAGGAAGGAAGAAAGGAAAGACAGAAAGAAAGCCTCAATTATGATGTCACTCTTACATCATAGTTTGGGGGATCAAGAATGGACTATCTCAAGACAACTGTTGATGTTACCTAACTGGGTGATGAAACGTCTGCAAGAAAACTAACAAGCTCAGAGAGCACCAAGGACCCCACAGTCGTCCTCCTCCTCCTCCTCCTCCTCCTCCTCCTCCTCCTCCTCCTCCTCCTTTCTGCAAACTCAACTCCCTTCTAGCACTGATGATGTTACCTAGCTGGGTCATGAAACGTCTGCAAGAAAACCACCAGCTCAGAGAGTATCACGGACCCCTCATTTCAACCCTGAGCTACAAAGATTCTCCTTTATTGAACTATGTCTGACACTGAAGAGTTAGTTCCTTTTAATTAGTGTCTGCCCAGGGGTGAATTTATTGAGGGAGTCTTTCTTAAAGGATGTGGTTTCAGGAGATAATATGGAGATGGACTTTGGGCCAGGATAATTTAGCGCCAGTTCCAGCCACAAAGTGTGGAACTTACCTTGATTTGCTGATCACAACGGCAGCCACAATAGTCTGGCCTTCTTCTTTCGTGTGTGTTGTGTCTTAGGACACCTATAAAAATAGGATGAGATCACAACAGTGGTGGCCACCATCTTGACTTTTTTGCCCTCCTTGGGTGCACTCTGCAGTCCTGCATGCCGTAAGCCTCGTTTTCTGGCCCTCAAAAGTCAAGAAAAGCACAATTAAAGTTTTATTTATTTATCATATTTTGGAACCACCCACCTCTTACACACAAATCGCTAACCATTTACTGCTCTGTCCTGATATTGAACACTTGCTTCAGTGGCTCAGCCAGCCAGCCGTGTTTCCTGAGCACATTGAAACAGCTGTTTAGAAACCCAGAGAAGCCCCGTATTTATTTCCTCGATTCTGCTTTTAATCAGCCCAATAATGACAATTCTCTGGTTGATGTTTGAAACATCAACATCTTAATGTTTAATACTTCTAATGTTTAATAGCCCCCCAAACAACGGAATAATAGATTATATTAGTAAACAGCACAAGGAAGCACCTGCATTTAATCAGACAGACTTTCCCAACCTGGGGTACTCCAAAGCCCCAAATTCCCAGCCAACCTGGCCCTTAACTCCTCCATCCTTTGGGAATCCCAGGGCCTGAAGCCTACTCCAAACCCAAGGGAAACCTTAGTGGCTAGTGCAGTTCTTAATAATAAATACATTATGTCTTCGAAGTGAGTTGGTTGATTAAACCGGGCCAGGTTTGGGGGCTGCAACAGACCTTGGAGTAATCTTAACCAGGATGATCCCGGCTAACAGATCCTTTCTGAACCCTTCCAGGTGCAGAAAAAAGGAATTGTGCAGGAAGCAGCCCAGAGTCGCCTTACAGGGGGGAGATGGACAGCATAGCAATTTAATAAATACATAAATAAATAAAAATGCAACAGCACCTCATTGCAGAATTACTGGATGGTTCCTGCTTTTGCAGGGAGTCATTATAAAAATCAGAGGCCTTAAAAGATTATCCTGGCAGACATTCAGAAAATTGCACTAACGACTGAATGGGACTTTGAACCAGTCCCCCTCTCTCAGCCCTACCTCAGAGGGTTGTTGTTGGGAAAATAGGAGAAGGGAGATGCATTGTATACGTCTGTCGCCTTGAGTTACTTATTTATATATATATATATAAAAGCGAAATACCACTCATGCATCCTCACAAAACCTCTAGAACCGTAAAGCCTATAAACTTGAAATTTGGCACCTATGTTCCTCTTGGCTTCTAGGTGCTTACTAAGAAAGGATTTTTCCAAATGACCATCAGAGCATTTAAAGTATTTCTTATATTAATATTATTATTAACAAGCTCTAATGCTCAGGAGCTCTACTCCCCCTCCCCACCTGAAAAGAAATCTGTTCCAAATGCAAAACACAAGCTGAGGAGAGGAGTTTCAGTTTCACAGCACAAAGCAGCTTTAGTACAGAACAGTTGAGCTAAGCCGTGCCCAGGTTCCTTACTGTCTCCTTCTTGCTCACACAGCAAATACTGCGTCAGCTTCCAAACAACCCTCAACTTTCTCACACACTGACAGGACACTAGCCAGATGAATGCTGGTAGGCAGAGGCAGAATTCCACCCCCTTATTTTCCTCCCAAAAAAACTGAGCCCGACCCCATAGTTTTGTAGCAAAGCATGGGTATCCAGCTAGTAAACTCATCAAAGGTGGAAAACACATTAATGTGTAAATAAAAACGCCCCTCCTCCTCTGCCGGATGCTGGGAAGTTGAATTTATATTTTTATTTTATTTTATTTGGTTTGTCAATTGCTTACAAGATAATAGGTATAAGTAAAAACATAGTTATGAATACATGAATACATATAAGAAAAATAAAAGAAATAATAGGACAGGGACGGTATAAGTGTAAACATGGTTATGAATACATGAATACATGTAAGAAAAATAAAAGAAACGATAGGACAGGGATGGTAGGCACGTTGGTGCGCTTATGCACGCCCCCCCCTTTTTTTAGGCTCTCAAACTCTTCTGGGACCCCAAATCTGCCGCCCCAATTTGCTTTCGCCCAGACACAGGTTGCCTGTCCCCACACCTTCCCCCTTCCTCTCACAAGCTTGCCTCGACCTTATCTCCCCTCTGTTGGTTCTCCACGGATAAATTTTAGAAATTCCTGGGGTGGGGGAGAAGAAAGAGAGAGAGACGGTGGGCAGGAATGCCCCTCACCTCCTTTCTAAATTGCGGTCACACCCGGCCCGCCCGCGCTCTAAGCAACCGAAACGACTCCAGAACAGGGGCCTCCAACCTTGGCAAAGCTGGCTGGGGAATTCTGGGAGTTGAAGTCTTCCAGGCTTAAAGTTGCCAAGGTTGGAGACCCCTGCTCCAGAAGACCCAACGACCTCCAGGACCCAAATAATCCGAAGGTCTGGACAGGTCAAGTGACTTTCGCGGAGAGCCGTTCCGTCCCCCGCACCAGGAAAGAGCCTTGCCGGGGACTTAATGCCTCTTTCAGGCCGAGACCTGCTCATCGGTGCCTTTGATTTACTGCCCCAAACCTTCTCCTCCCCTCCTCGCCCCCATTCGGGAACCCGTCTTTCTGGAGCGGGTAACCGGCCCGGGACTTTTCAACAGAGGGGCGGCCAGCTCGAAGCGGCCCCGCCGTGTTGGCCGTGCGCTCTGCCTCGCCAAAGCGCAGCCGCTGCCAACCTCGCGCCTCCCCCTCGCCCGCCTCCCTTTCTCTCCCTTTCCCAAGGAATCCGAGGTGCCCCGCGATTAATGAAACGTGAAGTGTGAAGACTTCCTGAGCTGCTGAGGCGATTCTTAACGATGTTCCCAGATGTTGCGGGCCGAGCCGAGGGGCGGCGCCGCTGTGGACCCCGGCACGGTCAGGGTCCGGGCGGAGATGGCGGAACCTCGCCATAGCCGTGCGTAATTACGCATTGGAGAGCGCTTTCGGCCGGGGGAAACAGCGCCTCCTTGTTGTCTTTCTTCCCCCTCCCTACTCCTCTCGGCTTTTATTTTTCCTAGTTGCAGAGGTAGACCCAGGGATTGGGTGGGTGGGTGGGTGGGTGTGTGTGTGTGTGTGTGTGTGTGTGTGTGTGTGTGTGTGTGTGTGTCCGTCCGTCCGTCCGTCCGTCCCGATCACTTGTTTAGAAAACGTTAAATTCCGGCAGTTCCGGGGAAATTCAATTTTCGCTGAATTCTAAAAGCTCCTTTCGCGGGTTCTTTTCCGGTGTTTCTGGGGGGAGGAAGGAGCGGGATTTCACGGCTGGCTGAGGCCAAGGCTGCCTTCTATCCATTGCGGGGTTTGGGTTTTGGGTAATTTCTCTCTTCTTGGCTGGTCTGGGGGAAGGGGAGGGGATCACCTCGCTGTGAAATTAGAGGGAAGGAACAAGGAAGGGAGAGATTTGCTGTCCTGGGACGATGTGAGAAAAAAAGGGAGGAAGGGCAGAATGATTTAAAGCCAGGGTTATTATTTATTAATATATTAAATTTATATGCCACCCTGTCAAGAAACTTTTTGAGCGGCCTACAACACCATCGTTGTTAACCTCCAAGATCTTGAAATTAGCCTCGATTTTAACATGATTATTTATTTTCTGCCTACAATCTACTGCCTCCATCCTTATGGACTCTAGGCAGGTGTGGGATTCTACCGGTTCGCACCTATTCGCTAGAACCGGTTGTTAACGTTCTAAGCAGTTAGGAGAACCGGTTGTTAGAAGAAATTACTGGGCTAATCCTGTAAGGAAGGCAGGAAGGAAACATTCTGGTGTTGCTTACAGAAACTGCCTCTCCGTTAACCCTTATTACATTCTTGGCAGGACTAGACTTCCTCTCTCAGGAACTTCTCCGGAGTCCCCCACCACCACTTTGCTGGTACTTTGCTTGTATGGAGTGACCATTCAAAGTTACAACGGCACTGAAAAAAGTGGCTTATGACCATTTTTCACACTTACGACTGTTGCAGCATCCCCACAGTCAGGAGAGGCCAGGCGAGGAGATGCGTGCCTCAATGTGAGTGATGTTGAGTTGGTCATGCCCAGCCAATAACATGACCACCAAGCCACGTCCACCAACTAAGCCATGCCCAAAGAAACGGTTGTTAAAAATTTTGAATCCCACCCCTGTTTACAGTTGCTGTTTTTCTAAAAAAAATCTTTTGAAAAGAACATACACACACACACATACTTTTCATTCCCACAAAGCCACCGCAGTGATTCCGAGTAAATCTGGCCGAATATCTGCCTATTGTGATGGCCTTGCTTTGAAATCATGTGTTCTGCAGTGTACATGAGAATTTCCAATGGGTTGACGTGTTTCGACTGTCCAAAGATAGCTTTGCCTAACACAAGGGATGTCCAGCTAGGGGGCAGCACCTAACTCACCTGGACTGATTGACAAATAGCTAAGCAGGGTTAGGCTTGGTTAATAGCATTGCTTCCCTTCCTTTCCAATCCTTTCACCCTAACATGTCTGTTTGCCTATTCTCTCTCTCTCTCACTCTCTCTCTATCCCCCTCCCTCCCTCCTTCCCTCCCTTCCTCTCATCTGTCTGTCTATCTATCTATCTATCTATCTATCTATCTATCTATCTATCTATCTATCTATCAATCACCTATCTTCTCTTTCCTTCCCTCCCTCCTACCATCCATCTATTCATCCATCCCTCCATCCATCACCTCTCTGTTTGTCTGCCTATCGACTGCATCTATCATCTCTCTCTCTCTCTCTCTCTCTCCCCTCTTTACCGAAAACAGACCTGTCAACATCTGGCAAAAGTTTCAAGCTATTATCGCTGCTCTTTTCACCCGCCGCCTGCCAACTTCTGTCTGACTAGGCAAAGTAAAAACAAGGCAGAGAAACGGGCCGGTTTCTGACGTCGGGATCTATATTTATTAACTCATAATGCAGAGGCACACACTGAGAATCATTTCGCTTCCAAACAGGCCTCCAGTATCTAGTTGGGAGCAGTTGGGTTCGGAGTCAGTCACGGCCCCTTCTTATTTTCATGTATGGCTGCTCCGTGTTTAACACACAATTACATTTCCTCCCTCCAATTCCGTTACAAATGGAATTGAGGCAAGCATTGTTTGAAGAAATGTACTGCTTCTTCACATCGACCGGCATTATACAATTCACAGAACAGTTGAGGAGGAAACGAAGAAAAGAAAAGAAAAGCAGAAAGGCCACCCCTCCCCCCACTTGTCAATCTTCTAGATTCAAAAGAGTCTCTCGCTTAGTACAATGAGCTGGCTTTCAAGTCCTGATTTTGAGGGGTTTTTTTTTTTCCCTTCCTTCACTATAAACAAAAATCTCCTTTGGATTTTTTTGGGTGGGGGGTGGGGGGTGGGGGGGAGTGGCTGGAATAGGTGGCAGAAGAATCTATCCAGGAGAGAAATCCGAAAGAATCATCTGCCTTCTACAAAGGCACACACACACACAAAAAATAATTAAAATTAAAATGGAAAATAAATTAATTGCGTTTAACTGTCGACTAACTACCTGGCTCTACTGTAATTCATTTAGAGGATATTAAAATCCAAAGAACAATAATAAAATTTTGGCCCGCTCCCGGTGGAAGCAGTGGCCAGCAAATTGGATGGTTTTGTTAATCTGGCGTAAATAATAACACGCTTTTTCCTCTCTGGCCAATTCTCCCAACCATTTAGAGCAAATTCAAAAGCCTGTCCTGGCTGTAATTGAGTCCAGGGATAGAAAGCTGATTTTCATGATCCCTTCTTGCTCTTTGATAAGTGATTTCAAACTGGACCCACATTATTTTGTGGGGAGAAAAAAAGAATCCCTTTCGAAAGAAACGAATGAAATTTCTACGGCTGCCTGGATTCGCCTGAGATCGGACAGCTCTTTGTCCGGTACAATTTAGGATCTGCTACTTGGGGTTGGACTAGAAGACCTCCAAGGTCCCTTCCAACTCTTATTCCTCACTTGATTGTGCTTGGCATCTTTGATCTTTGATTTCTTCTTTGGGATGATTTCATTGCAATTTGTTGGGAGCTGTCCAGAGTTGCCGAGAGTTGGCTGGCATACAAGCTTAAATAGTATTATATTTCATTTACTGGATATTGTTTATTCTCCTTCCAGGATACATATAAGGGTCACTGGAGTGTTCTCCTTTGAAAACCAGGAACCAGATTCTTTCAGCCTTGTGCCCAGAGCAAAGCTTGAAGAGCAGAAATTTGACAGAGTGCCCTTTTCGTACCCATTGTTAAACAAAACCTGGGATTCTGGGAAAGTTTGATCCCTGGGGCTCGCAATGTGCTTTTTTCCTGCTTTCCTGCAGATTAAAATGGGCAGATGCTGAGCTCGGGGTTCCCCCAGAAGGGGAATCTGAGGAACTCAACCGGGGTGCTTTGCAGAGGCCGGCCTAGTTTGGTTGGGAAGGTTTGGCAAAGTCAGGATGGCAGAGTCCGGGTGGTGGACCTCTCCATCTCTTAAGGCGGCAGCTGCCACTTTCTTTAAATCAGGAGGCGGTTGCTTAGCAACCCCGAAGAAGCCCATTATTAAGAGCCAGATTGATTAACCCAAAAATAAAGGGAGGGGAAGGGGAAGAAAAGGAGACCTGAAAGCAAAACAGGCCCTTTATTGAATTACTTAATTGATGATCAACTTTTCAAAAAGGTTGCACTTAATTAAGAAGAGGAAGGGCAAGAACCCGCTTTAGCAGCTGCCATGCCGGAGCTGGCAGGATTCGGAAAAAGTAAGGAAGATTCAACCTCTGTCTCCAGCTATTTTGGGAGCAGTTCAGTTCCAACTGCCCCCAATTCATCTGGCCTAATTATGCCCCCCACGTTCTAGTCCTAAAAGGCAAATCTAGACGGCCTGATGAAAAGCAGAGACATCCCCCTGCCAACAAAAGTGCGTAGAGTCAAGGTTTCTCCAGTTGCAATGTGTGGCCGTGAAAGTTGGAGGCGTTAAAGGACATTTATTTCCATTTTGGATTTTGTGACATTTGTGTTACACTCCGGGTCATCACAATATGCGTGTGTTTGCAGGTATGTGTGCACAGGAAGTCCTCAACACACAACCACAATTGAGCCCAGAATTTCTGTTGCTAAGGGAGACATTGGTTACAGAGGTTTTTCCCCATTTTACAATCTTTCTTGCCATGGTTGTTAAGTGGATCACAGCAGGTGTTAAATTGGTCGTTAATCTGGTCGTTAAGCGAATCTGGCTTCCCTGTTGACTCTGCACCTCAGAAGGTCACAAAAAGGGGATCACATGACCCCAGGACACTGCAGCCATCATAAATACGAGTCAGCTGACAAGCGTCTGAATTTTGATCACATGATTTGGGGAGGCTGTAATGGTCGCGTGAAAAATGGCCATAAGTCATGATTTTCAGGGCTGTTGTGACTTCAGACGGTTACTAAACGAACTGCTGCAAGTCGAAGGCTACCTGTATGTGTGTTGTGTGTGTGTGTGTGTACACCAGGGGGCCCCAAACTTGGCAACTTTAAGACTTGTGGATTTTAACTCCCAGAATTCCTCCTCCAGTCATGTGAGCTCAGGAATTCTGGGAGTTGAAGTCCAGAAGTCTTAAAGCTGCCAAGTTTGGACCCTAACCCTCTACATACAGAGAAACATACCGACCACCTTTTCTCACACTTAGAGATGGGGGAAGCCATCCTATGCTCACAATTCTCCCAATGAAATTGTGCTTGCAGAAATTTACCTGTATTCCTCCTCTTGGAATGTGATTTCTGTCCCCCCTTTAAATTTGCTCCCCATTTCTTCTCCTCACTCCCCTACTCTTCAGGTTTTATTCTCTCCAGAGGGATGAATTTAGTTTTTGCACCGCCTCACTTGTGAGTTCCCTTTCCCCCTTCTTGCCATCTTTGGAAACCTGAAACCTAATCCCTCAACTTCTTTTAATTAAGCCGTGGGTAGCTTAATTTAGCCTAACTATCTTTGGGAGGATTATATATTTCAATCATCATTACGGTCCAGCTATTTGTGATCTGCCTAGATAGATCGATCTATTAGTTATATAATCAAGAGCACAATTATAATCCTCCCCAAAAGGATATTTAATAATCATTTAAAATGATGGAATATTTGACTTAGGCCATTGGAGAATTAGAAGGGCGCCAGTGGTAAGAAAGGGTGAGTCTGAAGGACTTTTAATAACGTCTTTCAAACAAGTCAGCTGGATTGGAATGACCCATTTTTCAAGGTTTGCTGGAAGGGTTGGTGCCACTCTGAATTTATAGGCAAAAAGAAAAAACTCACACAAAAACCCAGTGTGCGTTTGAATGCCTGTGGGAAGCCAGGAATCACCGCTGATTTTCAAACTGTTGTAAAACTCAACACATTTCTCACTTAGCAACATACGTTTTTGGCTCAATTGTAGTCCTAAGTTGAGGCTTACCTGTGTAACGGTATCCATCAAGCATCCCTCCTATTATTTTATGGAGCTGTAGAAGTTGTTGAAAGCTCTTTAGGGAGTCAGGCCGCAAGTGAAATTTAATTTTCTAATTTTTCCTGGCTGCTTTCTGAAGGTGGTTGGTCTTGCCTGTAGGTTCAAGCCAGATTCATGATAGATGTACTTTTGGCTTGGGCAATAAGTGTAAATTGTTTTCTTTGCCTCCCACTCTCTCTCCAGCAGTTGCTTGGTATTTTATTTGAAAATTTCAAAATCTGGACACATCACTCCAAGGAACAGGCCTGCAAAGTGTGGACATTTCCCCAGGAGTCAGTCTCCCACCCAATGGCATTAATTATTTACTCTCTAATTAAAAGTAAGGTCAAACAATGAAAAATGACTAAGCTAAATACTTATACAGTGATGTATTAAACTGACTCTGCCTTTTTTTTTAAAAAACAACAACAACACAAAAGAGTAATAAAATTGTGGAGAGACAAAGCACTCACATCAAGCCCTCGAAACGTAGACTGGGAGGCTGGTTAAATAAAGATATTTGTGATACAAAGCAAGGATGGGTGGTAAAATTTAGAAAGAAGATATATTTCATTTACACAAAAAAATAAAATAAACGAGATCATTTTTTTCAGGTTACGGAGCTCAGTCTCTGGAAGAGATTGTTTTCTGAACATCTATTACTTTCAAAATTGTTTCGTTAATGGGAGAACTCCTGCTTGTTGTGGCAATGAGAAAAAGAGAATATGGCTTTTGGCGACTTGCAATTTTGCAAATGATATTTGCCCAAACTCAAGGATCATCGAGGTAAAAATAAGAGAGAAAGATGAAGAGAATGTTGACTTTTCATCTTGATAGGAAATGCTTCTCTTAGACAGGAAGCTCAAAAAAAATAAAATAGAATGTGTTCTTTAGCCTTTTTCTCCTAAACCTTTAAGGGAAAGTCCTAGTTTTCAAATTACTTTTCTTATGGCCCATCTGATCTGAAGGAATCATAAAATTCTGCAAAATTCAAGGACGTCCTACTCAACAGCCATAAGTGTCCACTTTGTGAGGGACTTTTTGATCCAGGTTGAGTTTAATGATCTAGAAAAAAAAAACCCAAAATAAGAGAACACATGGACATCCCACCAGTTGGGAAGCTCACCTGTCTTCTCAAAGTGAGACAGGTCTTGGGAAATCTTCTCCAAGGTGAAATCTTGGAGTCTTCACAAGTCTTCTCCAAGGTAATGAGATGGGTTTGAATCCCTTTGGCATTTGAGTACAGATTCTAGTATTTCCATTAGTAGCAACCAAGCAACTCATTCAGTCCCATTCGAGGTGACGTGTGAACCAGATAGAAGGTTGACTGTGTTGGGCAGGTGAGATCAAAAGGTTAAAAAGATGGAAGCTAAGTTGAAAGAGAAGAAAACTTGACTGTCCCAGAAGTCATTTGGTTCCTGAGACCATTTTGTCTTCTTCTTCATGCAGATAGTCTATCTGTGAGAAGGTCTGTTGTGGCTGGTGCTGACTCTCTTGGACAGAACATCTCTCCTAACTCAACTCTACAGACTTCATACTTCAAGGCGAGTGGGAAGAGAATTGGATCCTTCCATACTACAAGCCGTATTCACAAAACACCACGGACTAGGTCATTACAAACTTAGGGACTGCATTACACACATACAAAGCTTTGTTAAAATGAACTTGGTTAGTGTTTTTATTTTCTTAAAAAATGGGATAGATTAAACATGTGGCATGAACTTGATTCAATTCAATGGAGTGTGTGAACCTAGAAAATGACTTACTTCATTAAGTAAGTTAAACCTATTGTGGGTGACCACTCCACATCGTTGTTGCTAGTCTCTTGTAAACCCACAAACAAATATTTTGTAGAAGAAAAAGTCAACACCTCTTGAAATAACTCTTCTTTGAGAAGTCGCACCATCTCTTTCTCAAATGTTAATATTCTTGTAAAGTCCAGAGGACAAACTTGAAAGTTATTTACATAGTTGGTTTGATTTTGTTTCTTTTTTACTGAGGAAACTGTTCTCATTCTGTGTTTCTACCCAGATGCAGAATGGCCAATCAACCTTAATTTGAAATACAATTATCAAGAATGCGAATATGACAAACACCAACAAAGGCAAACACCGTCCTGGGGCTTGTTGCGAGTTTAGTTTAAGGGGATCTTACCGAAACCTTCCGTAGTTAATCTAGGCAGATATTTTGTTTGTTACAATCAAACCTACCATTTCGGTTTTATAAATTTTTAAAATATTAATTATTGTCAGCAAAGTACACGGAGGTGAATGCATTAATGAGTTTCCTGCTTAGATGGCAACTATTTGGTATTTGGCGTTAGATTATCAAAGAGCAGGTTGGGAATCTTAATCCAGCTTGTTAACTTATTAAATTTTCTTTATTTACAGACTGGATTTACTTTCATTAACATTGTAACAGGTGCTCATTAAGAATTTATCATAGGCAAGAGAGAGAGAGAGAGAAGAGGAGGGAAGAAAATGGAAACAAAAATTGCTTTCTCTCTCTCTCTTTTTTTAAAATTTTCACAAATGGGGCATCCAGAAGGTTAAAAAGAAATGGGAATTGGAAATACAGGAAGAAATGGAAGGAAAAAAGAGGATATCAATAGCCAACGTTACAGGCGATTATAAAATATTGTTCTCAATGTGCCAAAACACAAAATTTGGGGACTAGGGAAGGGTTAGGAAAAGAGGCTCCCCATAAATTCAAGATGGCGGCCACAACCTTGAAGCTCCGCCCCTTAAGGCATGTTAAAAAAGTCAAGGTTGCCATAGTGACTTTTTGATTTGGACACCACCAGTTTTTGCGGTGCCTAGAAAATACTTGTTGGAGGTGATGAGTGGGCTAGAAAAAAATATTCCATCTTTGCCCTGTTGCATTCTGATTTTTAACTTCGTTAATTTCTATTTATTCAATATTTAACATTTGAATATTTGCACCTCTGCTTTTATGATGTTCGCGAGCTGTACAGAATCGCTTGAAAATGAGACGGGCAGCATATAAATTTAAATAAATAAAATATCAATTATGAATAAGCAATCTCTGGGAGATTAATCTTCTTGAAACAGGACTCTCCAATTTCATGACATCTCTTATTTTACAGGTGGATTTTATTTATTTAAATTTATTTACAGACCCCTCACATTCCAGACATAAACTGTTTCAACTCTTACCCTCAAAATGACCCTATAGAGCACTGCACGCCAGAACAACTAGGCACAAGGGGAGTTTTTCCCCAAACGCCATCACTCTGCTAAACAACTAATTCCCTCAACACTGTCCAACTATTTACAAAGTCTGCACTACTATTACTATTAATCTTCTTATCACTCCTTATCACCTATCCCTTCCCACTTGTGACTGTATGACTGTAACCTTGTTGCTTGTATCCTAACAATTTTTATTGACTGTTTCCTTTGATTGCTTATTGTACCCTATGACTATCATTGTGTTGTACCTGATGATTCTTGACTCTTGACGAATGTAACTGTTCTTTTATGTACCCTGAGAGCATTTGCACACAGTCGAATTCCTTGTGTGTCCAACCACACTTGGCCAATAAAGAATTCTATTCTATTCTGTTCTGTTCCATTCCGTTCCGTTCCATTCCGTTCCGTTCCATTCCATCCATTCCATTCCATTCCATTCCATTCCATTCCATTCCATTCCATTCCATTCCATTCTATTCTATATAAAAAACCCTTTTCCTTCCTTCTTGCACCCCTTCCCAATTCTCTTTCCTCCTTTCCCAACCTTTGCCTTACCAAAGAAATCTGGACTTTCACCCCCTGAGCAAACCAACTCCTTTTCCTTTCTTGGCATTTCTAAACAGAGCCTAATAGAATTTTAATATCATCTGTAATCACACTAAAAACTCCAGTTCAAAATTCCTGAGCATCACCGCGGTGCGAGGGAATCGCTCTAGATATAATTAGCATAATCATTTCCTGAGCCCCTCAGAGCCTCATTCTGAAAGCGGTTTTCTTTTCTTTTTTCTTTTGGTAAATAGTCTGAAATTTCCTTTGTGTCGGAATACGGGGGAAGAGGACCACATCTCAAAATGGTCAAGATCCCCAGCCTTCTCTTCAACGGCCAAGGCTGTTGGGTCTTCACCATAGAGTTGCAGAGAGAGCGAGAGAGAGAGAGCTGTACCCTAATACTGGGAGTCCTTGGCTTACAGCCACAACTGAGTTTAAAAGTTCTGTTGCTAAGTGAGACAGTCGTGAAGTGAATTTTCTTGCCATGGTTGTTAAGTGGATCTGGCTTCCCCACTGACCTCGCTTGTCAGAAGCGTTATTAGGGTACAGCTCTCTCTCTCTCTATGGTGAAGACCCAACAGCCTTGGCCATCAAAGGGAAGGCTTGGAATCCTGACCCTTTGAGATGTTCCCCGCTTTCCTTCTGTCCCTCTGCTCAGTGGCCTTTCACACTGTTTCACTTCCTTTGATGTTTTCCCATGACACAAAATGGAAAGAAATGATAAGAAAATCATTCCTGTCCTTGAGAAGTAGACTTTCCTAAACATAGGGGTACCTCGAGATCACGATCTGTTCAGAAACACGGTGGGTGCCTTAACTAAGTCTGGATCCCATATGTTACTCTACATTTTTATGAAACCCCACTGTGGGCATATTGGTGTGTGTGTGTGTGCTTGGTGTGTGTGTGTGTGTCTGTGCTTTCCAACATCTGGTATAATGTCAAATCCTGCTTCAACATTTTAAGCCAGCAAGGAAAATATTTTTACGGGTGTTTCAGCTGGGAGCAGAAAATATAAAAGGCTCTCACTTCAACAAAAGAGCAGGCTGTTGCATTCGACAACTGTTTTTGAAACCCGCTGCCTTGTTTAAAAGGAGAAAAAGATCCATTGTGTGCGAGAGATTCGTAAGAGCTGTGGGGGCTGGAAGGCTGCAGGTGGAGTGACAGAATGGAGAAATTTGCTAGCGAGTGATTTTGAAGTGGCGGGGAGAGGGGAGCGAGGAATGGCATAAAGATCTGTTCCATGAGGTCACCCCAAGAACTTCTCATAGGAACTCTGTAGGTGTTTGGGGAAAAAGAAATAAATAAAGCAATACTCCCCATCCCCACCCAGCTTCCTGGCAATTAAATCTCTTCTTCCATGGGCATTTGGAGGCATTTTGAGGCTCCCAAGGTTCAACAAAATTAAAACAAAGACAAGCGAAGCAGACCAAAACAGGACCTTGGAGAGCTCCAACCAAGTTCTGCTATCTAAAGACCTCACTGGGGTCTTCCTTTACCAAGGTGCCCTATGAGAGGACCTTTCTCAACCTTGGCCACTGGAAGATGTGTGGACTTCTACTCCCTGAGTTTTTATCCTGTATCCATGGAGATTCTGCAACTGTCATAAATGGGAACAACGATCCCAAATCACTTTGTTTCAGCGCCGTTGTAACTTTGTACGGTCACTAAAAGAAGTGTTATAAGTCGAGAACTACCTGTGTGGGCCTTTTGGGGTTGTGGGGATTTTTTTCAAACAGGGTTTTGAACTCAAAGCCTTCAGTGTTTCTTAAGGAGGACAACCCGGTCCCCCGATTCAGAGCTACCGTGCTATCAAAAATTGCAGATTTTCCTCATTTGTCTACAGTGATAAAGGTTTGGCAGGATGAGGCAGCTTCCAAAAAGAGCACAGATTCATTATCTCAGGCCCAATTAGGTCGAACGGAATTTTCCAAGCACCCCCTTGTTATCTTCAGCCGTGATTCCCTAACTGGGAAAAAACCCGGGCATATTAAGGTCCTTCGTGAGCCCCTCAGCTCCCGTTCACCAGCCAACATCAAACATTGCTTCCTAATGGATCTAACCATTAGGCCAGCCCGCTCCCATTTGCTATTCCACCCCCACTTCTTAGCCCTCACTGAGTTTCAGAGCCACGGCTTCTGGCTTTTGAACTTCTCAACACCTGTATAAGGCCCAGAACAATCTGAAACGAATGTAGGGTTCGCGCAACTCATTCCACTCAAACAGAGCTCACTTATTTGCAGCTTAGCTTGCCATTTGAGCCTATCTGTGGCTTGCAAACCAGGACTGAAAGAGCCATGGTTTATTATATGCAAACCCTGAAATTGTGTTAGCCTAAACCAATCTCAACAAAAGTCATTTTAGTCTTCCTGTGGGGTTGATTTTCTGCTCTTGATCAACTTAGTTGGGTTGACAGTTATCCTGTTGTATTGATAATATGACATCTGATCAGTCTAGTGGCTAGTTTTCTATGAGCATAGAAGTTAAGGCTTTTTAAAAAAGAAGTACAGAAAGGAAAAATACAGATGTTTGATGATGGATAAGGTTATTTATAGATATCTGATCAGGTATAGATACAAATAAATATAGATATTTGATACAGATATTTCCTTAACCTGAAGCGATGCCGTCCATCTTACTATCTGTGAACTTTGGCTCTTCAGCTTAATTCGCCACAAACCAAGTCAGCTTGGGGGAAAAAAAACCCAAAGGGACCAGGGAGAAACTTTGAGAGGGCGTGAAAAATCAGTTAATCAAATAAAAAGATCTATTCACTGGAGTCTTACCAAAGAATCACAGTTTTGATTAACATATTCTAGGGGATTTTAGACAACCTACAACGTTGTTTTTTCTCCTTCTCTTTCTCCTTCTTCTTCTGGATATTTAATTTACCCAAAGGTTCAAATGTTCTAGGGCCAGAGCTTAGCGTTTCCACAAAGGATATGCTAAAGAGGAGGCATTTATAAAACAGCAGCGGCTGGGAAACCCAGAGGAGAGGTTATGATAGATTTGGTGTCGTGTTGAATGGACGAGGAAATGAAGACGGACAGAGGAATAACAGAGCTGTTATGAAATTTATAAAATCCGATCTGAATTGTGCGGGGAAAAGTGAAGCTTTCCTGTGTAGAAAAAAGACTAGGACGCTTGTCCGATAATATGAGCTGACCAAGATAACATCTTAGCAAGCCAACATCTGTCTCGTTTCTCTCCCCAATTCCTTCCATGGCCCCCAAACCAGCTCAGTGGCAATCAAGCTCCATAGCCGTTATTTCTCCAAAGCAAGCGGAGGGTAGCTTTCAGTCAATTTTTTCCCCCTAGACCTAGGCTGAGTCAGCTAGCTAAGTCTTGGTGGAAAGCTTGTAGAAAAAGAAAGAAGGAGAAAGAAGAAGAAGAAGAAGGAAGAAGAAGAAGAAGAAGAAGAAGAAGAAGAAGAAGAAGAAGAAGAAGAAGAAGAAGAAGAAGAAGAAGAAGAAGAAGAAGAAGAAGAAGAAGAAGAAGGAAAGAAAGGAGAAAGGAGGAGAAGGAAGAAGAAAGGAGGAGGAGGAAGAGGAAGGAAAAAGAAAATGAAGAGGAAGAAGAAAAAGAAGAAAGAAAGAAAGAAAGAAAGAAAGAAAGAAAGAAAGAAAGAAAGAAAGAAAGAAAGAAAGAAAGAAAGAAAGTGATTTAGTAGATTTGGGGGTATTCATGAGCTACTCATTATAGCAAGCAAGCCAGACCTCAGCAACTCAGGAGTTGCAAGTACAACATTGCTACTCCTTTTCTCTGATGGTCCCAGACATGGAGACTCTTAACTGGAAGAAACAGAGGATTGAAGTTAACCTAAATCAATTTTGAGCCCTAATCTTTGATCTCTGTTCCCTATCTCCTAGCTGATGTTTTCTCCTAATTTCCCACTCCCCCAAACGCTTGGGCCCTGCACACTTGGACTCCAGTTTCTCAGCTCTTCCAGCCTTGTCCTTCTCAGATCAGTGGGTAGGGAATGACCCACATCTACCACAACCATGGGAGCTAACAGGGCCGAACAGCCTCCCTCCCTCCCTCTCCTTTGACGGCCTCTGGGCTATTTCCGAGTCATCTTCTGTTTCATTGCTTGCATTCTCTCCTTTCTCATAAGGAGGTCTTCGTTGCCAGAGGCTTCTTGTTTGACAGGACTCTCAGAATGAATTCAGAATAACAGAGTAGAAGGGACTTTGGAGGTCTTCTAGTCCAAGCCCCCCTGCTCAAACAGGAAACCTGCTTCAGAAGAAGGTTGTCCAATCTCTTCTTCAAAAGCTCCAGCGATGAAACACCCACAACTTCTAGAGGCAAGTTGTTCCACTGATGAATTGTTCTCCCTGTCAGGAAATTTCTCCTTAGTTTGAGGTTGGTTGTCTCCTTAGCTAGTTTCCATCTGTTGCTTCTTGTCCTGCTTTCAGGTGCTTTGCAAAATAGGTAGACCACCCCCCTCATGTCTTCTTTGGGGCAGCCCCTTAGCTGTTCACGGAAGACACCCAGCCTTGTTTAATTGTGGCTTAAGTATGCACAATAATAAAAAGAGCATAATATAAGAATCTATAAAGTCAATATAATTCAGCTTACCTATAGCTCGTTTAAATTATTCCTCCAAGCACAGGCTGCCATTCTTTACATCTATACTTGAGAATAGAATAGAATAGAATTCTTTTTTGGCCAAGTGTGATTGGACACACAAGGAATTTCTCTTGGTGCAAATGCTCTCAGTGTACATAAAAGAAAAGAGACATTCGTCAAGAATCATAAGGTACAACACTTAATAATACTCATAGGCAACAATGAGCAATCAAATCGTACTAGGAAACAGTCAATATAAACCGTAAGGATACAAGTGATAAAGTTACAGTCATACAGTCAAGAGTTGGAGAGGATGGGTGATAAGGAGTGATGAGAAGATTGACAGTAATAGTTGTGCGGACTTTGTAAATAGTTGGACAGTGTTGAGGGAATTATTTGTTTAGCAAAGGGATGGCGTTTGGGGAATTAAAACTGTCCTTGTGTCTGGTTGTTCTGGTGTGCAGGGCTCTCTAGCCTCGTTTTGAGGGTGGGAGTTGAAACAGTTTATGTCCAGGATGTGAGGGGTCTGGAGGTATTTTCACAGCCCTCTTTTTGACCCGTGCTGGGTACAGGTCCTCGATGGAAAGGTAAGCATGTCTTGGTTGAATGTGGAGAACATCGTTTGAATCTCACCGAAAACCTTGGTGAGACATTCTACTGCTAGGCAGGGCTTCCAAAGTCGCCCCAAACCATTTTTGGTTCATTGATATACCTGATGAGGATGACAAAAATCTCTGCAAAATTTACCTGACCCCGAATACTCCATGTGAACCCCCCCCAACCCCCAACCCCAGATTTTCAGGGAAAAAAGAAGTAGGAGAAGAAGAACACGAAAATCATTTAAGTCCTGGCAAAGAGGCTGTTCTGTTCTCAGGGCCAGGAGCTGTGTAAATAAGAAATGAATTTCCCTCTTAACGCATGGTTGGGACGTCTGTAAAAGAAAATAGGCCTTGTAATGGCTGTAGGTCAAAGCCAAGGAAGCTGGCAGCTATTTTGGACACTGATATGGCTCCCTCAGTGCCAAAGCTCAGCCGGGGTAGGAGAAAAAGGACCATGAAGGGGAGTGAGGTAGAACATATTAAGAGAATAAGCAGCACTTCAGAAACTGACAAGTCACACTTGGGATCCTAAACCCCTGGAAGTGTGCCTGCTTTTGAGGAGTCCTCCGTTCAAAAGCTGGAGCTTTGCCTGTCCATCCGACCTAAGGAGGAGAATGCTTCTCATCGGCTTTCCTGGAATTCTTGGTTGCTCTTTCGGCCGAGACAGGTGAAAACAGCACCTGTTGAAAAGAGATTCCAGTGAGGGCCATGGACTTATAGGCAGAGGGAGACCTCCTCCCTGCACTGGGGAGAATGAAACGCGGGGTCAGAAGATGCAGGCGTCCACTCCATATGGGCCAAAGGAGCATTTGGAACTGGGCTTCTGAAATGGCAGGTGCTGCCCACAGGAGAAGGTGCGCTTGAGACTGACCCATGCTTGAGGGAATTCGGGGTGAAATTTAGGCTTGGTGACAAGGTTTGCAAGTTTGACTCAGTCAATAGGACCTGGCTGTAGAAGATGACAGATGTCCACCAAAAGTGGTGGAGAAAGGTCTACGTTCTAAGCAATGAAGGTGGGACTGATGGACAAATAAATTCCTTCCTTCCTTCCTCCCTCCCTTCCTTCTTCCTTCCCTCTCTCCTCCCTTCTTTCTGCCCTCCATTTCTTCCTTCTTCCTCCCTTCCATTTCTCTCTCCCTTTCTTCAGGGTGCCCCGCCTCCTGGCTGCCCAAGTGTGAGTCAGCCTTCCTTCCTTCCTTCCTTCCTTCCTTCCTTCCTTCCTTCCTTCCTTCCTTCCTTCCTTCCTTCCTTCCTTCCTTCCTTTCTTTCTTTCTTTCTTTCTTTCTTTCTTTCTTTCTTTCTTTCTTTCTTTCTTTCTTTCTCTCTCTCTCTCTCTCTCTCTCTCTTCCTTAATTCTTTCTTTCTTCTTCCTTTCTCCCTCCCTCCCCTCCATTTGTTCTTCTTTTCTGCCCTCCATCTTTCTTTCTTTCTTTCTTTCTCTCTTTCTTTCTTTCTTTCTTTCTTTCTTTCTTTCTTTCTTTCTTTCTTTCTTTCTTTCTTTCTTCTTTCTCTCTCTCTCTCTATCTTCCTTCATTCTTTCTTCCTTCTTCCTTTCTCCCTCCCTCCCCTCCATTTGTTCTTCTTTTCTGCTCTCCATCTTTCTTTCTTTCTTTCTTTCTTTCTTTCTTTCTTTCTTTCTTTCTTTCTTTCTTTCTTTCTTTCTTTCTTTCTTTCTTCCTTTCTTCCTTCCTTCCTTCCTTCCTCTCTCTCTCTCTCTCTCCCCTCTCTCCCCTTTTTCTTTCCTCCCAGACCCAGCTGTTTCCTGAACCGTCAAGGCTCAGCCAGTTTAAGAAGGGCATCATCCAACTGCATTAAGATCTTAGTTCTTAGCGCCGTGACACTGATCCAGCCTGCATTATTGCTAAGTCGAGCTCATCGCAAACCTCTGGACAGGTTTGCACACTTGCTTGGGCGCCTGACGCGGGTGTGTGCCGGTGCCTGCATGGGCCTGTGACAGTTTGTATACAAAGCACTTATCACCTGCTTTCCAGTACAATAAGCAAATAGTCTGCGCTGAAGGAATGACCCTGCCACTGGTATGAACTTGATGGGATCGATAGAAGAGGGAAAAAATAAATGTCACAACTGCTCCAGGGCTGAGTCGCCTTCTTTGTCACAGCAGCTTAACCTGTCAACTCCTTCTCGGTGGCTACACAACCTACATCCCAGCCACTGTCATTATAAGGGGGGGAAGGGGGTGGCAAGCACCCCCCACCCCCCCACCCCTTAGATCTGGGAAGTGGGCCAAGGCAATTCTGGAGGTTTCTCACAACCTGGCGGGTAAGCACAAAATTTTGGTAAAAGAGACTGTTTGGGTGAATTGTGTCCCCTTGTCCTTCACTGGTGGAATCTTTAACGCCTTTCCCAAATAAGGAACAAACTTGAGTTTAAAGGAGTGCAGGACAGGGAGTCCAGCTATCCTCCAAAGCCCCTGAAGGCAGGACAGGAAGCAACGGATGGAAACTAATCAAGGAGAGAAGCAGCCTAGAACTAAGGAGAGACAGGAAGAACAATCGATCCGTGGAATGAGCTGCCTCCAGAAATTGTAAATGCTCCAACACTGCAGGTTTTTAAGAAGAGATTGGACAGCCGCTTATCTGGAATTGTTGAGGGTTTCCTGCCTCAGCAAGGGGTTGGACTAGAAGACCTCCAAGGTCCCTTCCAACTCTGTTATTCCGTACTGTTCCTTGACTTACAATCATATGTTTAGTTCAAAGTTACAACGGCACTGAACAGAGGGACTTATTGATCATTGTTTCACACCGTTGCAGCGTCCACACATGATCATGTGGCAACATTCGGATGCTTGGGAACTGGCATGTACTTATGACAGTTGCAGTGTCCTGGGGCCATGTGATATACCTTGGCAACCTTCTGAGGAGCAAAAGCCAGATTCACTTAACAACCATCTTACTAGCTTATAACAACTGTGGTGATTCACTTAACCACCGTGGCAAGAAAAGTCGTAAAACGGGGCAAAATTCCCTTAAGAACCAACTGTCTTGCTTAGTGACAGAAACGTTGGGCTCAGTTGTGGCCATAAGGCAAGGACTCCCTGCACATTTCTACAAATTGCCTACCCCTTTGAATCTGAACCATTTCGTCTCTCTCTCTTCTATTGCCTTAATTTTTTTCCTCCCTTCTTTCTTCTCCCCAAGGTGCTTTTTTTTTCAGGAAGCCACTTGTTTTTTTTTCATCGAAGGGGTTTCGCTTCTCCTCTAAGAAGCTTCTTCCGCTCCGACTGAATGGTGGGGAATGGAAGGATTGATATTCCTTGAAGACAGAGCTGGTCATTTGCATCCTTTTAGAGGGTCGTTGAGGCCACTTGGAGGTTTGTCTGTGTCCTCGGGGTCACCCTGAGTCCGTGCAAACGGTTCTTGTAGTTCTTTTTCCTCTGGAAATCTTTTCCTACCCCCACACCGTTCGAAGGGTTTTCATGCCAAATTGGATAGCTAAACACCTGTAGAGATTATCGGTCATCCAGGTCAGGGTTATCCCAAAGGTGCTTTTTTGGGGTTGTCCCCAAAGCACCTTTGGAACAACCACGACCTGGACGACGGAGAATCTCTATAGACCTTCCTTCTCTTCTTCACCAACTCCATTCCTCATTTCACCACAAACGGCCAAGAGTGACATGGTCGTCTCCCTCCCCTTCCCCACCCCTCCTCCTCCTCCTCCTCCTCCTCCTCCTCCTCCTCCTCCCTCTTTTCACATGCTGCAAAGCTGGACAATTCATCCTTCTTTGGGCTCGGTTTCAAAAGTGGCCTTTTGCAGCTTATCACTTGCCATTTACGGAACAGGAATGTCGCTTCTCCTTCAAAAGGCCCGGCGCCTTTTAATGCCCCCTCGTAGCGATGAGCCTGCCACGCGATCTTCAGAGAGTTAAGGGCTGCCTTGTATTTATCTTCAAAGAAAGAAAAACTATTATACCACCCTGGGAGATTTCCTTACCCCGGATAATCAACTGGCTCCTTGACTTCTGAGTCCAGCGGATCTGTTTCTCCCATGCCTGTCGGTTTATGGGATAGCATGGATGGTCCAGGGAGGCTTGATTAATTCAGGCAAGCGGCAAAGATTCAGCCTAGAACAGCTGGCAGACAGGGGTGCAAAATTCAGCAATTTCGTCCTTTCCCCTTCAGCTTCTTGGGGAAAGAATTGCCGTTTCCTGGTGATGTTTTTGACCCTGGAAAACTTCTAAATTGCTGTTCCTTAAGTCAGCCGTGCCCTTCACAGGGATTGGGGTGGTGGGACAGGAATGAACAGGTAGTCCTTGACTTATCACACTTCCTTCAATGACAGTTCAAAGTTAGAACGGCACTGAAGTGGCTTATGATCCCTGTTCACACTTTATGGCCGTTGGAACATCCCCAAGGTCACAGGATCAAAATTCAGATGCTTGGCAACTGGCATGTACTTACGGCGGTTGCAGCATCCCAGGGTCATTGATCTCTTTACTGACCTTCTGACAAGCAGAGCCAATGGGGAAGCCAGATTCACTTAACAACTGTGTTACCAGCTTGACAACTGCAGTGATTCACATAACAACTGTGGGAAGAAGGCTCGGAAAAAGAGGCAAAAGCCCCTTCACAACTCTCTCACTTATTTCGGGCTCAGTTGTGGCCATAAGTCAAGGTCCATCTGTATATAGTTATGGTCGTAACTCAAGGAGCACATGCAGAAGTTTACGCCCCTACCTTGGGGCTTCTTGTCTTAAATCAACGAGGGTCAGGCTATTTCCTACATCATCAGTTGCTGAGGTCGCGGCCGTTCGAGCTCGCGGGGCCGATGGTGAAAAATGCTAGACTTTATTCTTTTGCAAATATCACGACACCTTCACTTCAGATACGAGGCAAGAGGATGCATTAATCCTAAACTTTATTGGCAAACAGGTTCCACCTATTGATCCTTAACTAGTGGTCCTTGAAATTTGCAGACGTTTTGCTAAAAAAAAAAAAAAAGTGAGGAGAGTTTTAGAGAAAAAGAAAAGGTGGGAAGGAGAGGAGAAGGAAGGGAAAGGGAAAAAGAGAGAAGGAAAGAAGGAAGGGAGGGAGGGAGGGAGGGAGGAGGGAATGGGAGGGAAGAAGGAAGGAACAAAAGAAGGAAGGAAGGAAGAAGAGAGAGAGAAAGAGGGAAGGAAGGGAAAAGGAAAAAGAGAAGGAAAGAAGGAAGGGAGGGAGGGCAAGAGGAGAAAAGAAAGAAAGAAGCGAGGGAGGGAGGAAAGGAAGAAGAGAGAGAGAAAGAGGGAAGGAAGGGAAAGGGAAAGGGAAAAAGAAGGAAAGGGAAGGAAGGGAGGGAGGAAAAAAGAAAGAAGGAAGGGAGGGAGGAAAGAAAGAAGAGAGAGAGAAAGGGAAGGAAGGGAAAGGGAAAAAGAGAAGGAAAGTGAAGGAAGGGAGGGCAGGAGGAGAAAAGAAAGAAAGAAAGAAGGGAGGGAGGAAAGGAAGGCAGGAAGAAGAGGGAGAGAAAGAGGGAAGGAAGGGAAAGGGAAAAAAGAGAAGGAAAGTGAAGGAAGGGAGGGAGGAAAAAAGAAAGAAAGAAGAAAGGGAGGGAGGGAAGAAAGGAAGGAGAGAGAGAGCAAGAGAGAAGGAGGGAAGGATTGTGGTCATAAGGCCAGGACTACCTATATTAGAGCTGGACCGTCTTCTTCCCAGCTGGTTTCTGCCTGCCGTCCTCGCCCACTTTTAAGTACTCTTGTATCCTTCCTTTCAGCCAAACCCATCAGCCCTCCTCCCCCCCTACATCCCGCCCCACCCCACCCCACTTCCCCGCAGCCTCAGGAGCAGAGATGCCGAGCGTCTCCCGGCTGATTGTCTGGACGGAAGATGATTTTCAAGGTGAAATTTCTACTTTGGCCCAGTCACTTTCATTCAAGGCAATGAGCAAAGTGTCTCACACACACACACACACACACACACACACACACACACACACACCCTACGCCGCACTGCATTCAGCAGCCTCCGTTCTCCTACTGCATTTAAATTTACTCCACTTTTCCTTTCTGACACCTGTTTAAATCAATATCTTCCTCTTTAGGTCGTGGGTAGAATGTGCTTGGTCTCTCCGCACAGCGCTTCTCAAATCCACTAAAATCAACACAATAATTGAAATATTTTCAAGCTGATTACACCGCTGCCTGAGGCTAGGCTGGTTGCTAAGGGTAAGCTCCCCGGTTGCTAGGGGGAGTAAATCATCTTGCATTATTTGATTTTTGTTATAGATATGAAACCGCTACTCCCTCGATTAAATGTCTCTCACTCTAACACCTATGGGACTTGGGGAGAAAGAAGGAGAAAGCGGCAACCTTGACCCTGTCAAATAAATATCTCTAACTTTTTCTGTCCTCCGGCTTTCAAGGAACCAGCCTGTCTCCTGATTCATCCCCCTCCATCCTCTTCTTCGTTTTCCTCCTCCTATCCCCTCCTCCCCTGAAAACCTGACTTTAAATAACAATACTGTGGGGGGCATGTGGGCCAACCGGAGGAGAGAACAGCCTTTTTCATTAGAAGAATTCCTGGCTGGGCTCAAAGGACCGCAAAGGTGGCCTGGATGGGACCTCCATGGATCTAACAGCTTTGGAGATGTCAAGTGGGAACGGAAACAAGGTCAGATGCTTCTGAGATCTGGGCTTGGTTTGATTGGCAGCGAGATGCGTGTGAATCTGCTGAGTTGGGGTGACTCAACAAGTAGGAAGCAACCTTCTTCAACAGGTGGCCTCCAGGTCAACGAGACTGCAATCCCACCCTGACCTAGCTTGGTGAGAAGGATGGGAACCTCACAACTAGAGAGCTTCTGGAAGCTTAAAGTTGTGAAAAGTTCAGAAATGTTCTGCTAGAGGCAGAGGTAGTATTCTGCCGGTTCTGACCAGTTCTGGAGAACCGGTAGTGGAAATTTTGAGTTGCTCAGAGAACCAGCCAACCCCATCTCTTCTCTGCCTCCCATCGAGTCCCAGCTGATCAGGTGGGTCTTCTTTGGTTGCCCTGCAGAGGAGAACGGAGGTGGAAAGCAGGTTAGTGGGGTGGGGAGGGAAGGGGGACTTTGCAGTATAGCCTTCCCCTGCCACATCCACCAAGCCACGCCCACAGAACCGGTAGTAAAAAAAAATTGAACCCCACCACTGGATAGGGGCACTTGGTGGGTTTAAAAGTCATGTTCTAAGCTCTTGAAAAAGGTGGATTGTGCTGGATTGTGCAGAAGTGATGCAGAGGAAGGAAGAGATTACCTGGATGAATGCAGGTGCTGTAAAGGAGGAGAAGGAAGGAAGCACCCGATTTGCTGAACGAAGGTGATTCACTGAACAACCACAACAATAACGGTTATAACATCAGCTGTGATGCATTTAACCACTGCATCCCTTAGGGGGCAGAATGTCCCACCCCAGTCGTGGTTATAAGTCAAGGTCTACTGCATTTTTGCCCTCTGGAGTTGGCTCAAAGGACCCAGGTTGTATCGGAGCTTTCATTTTCAAGATAGCGAAGTTTTTGGCCCTTGTGGAGCTTTTATCTCAGAACCACTGTTGATTGTCCAATGGTGTCCAGCAGTTGAGAGTCTTCTCTCGGCCATGAGGATCTCTCTCTGTAGTAACCCCCCAAGACAGATCTGAGAAGACCCAGAGGGCATCTCCCGTAGGCAAACTGCTCCGATGAGTTAAAAAGCCCACCTCAACCCATCCCTGGCCGAGCCTATCAGCTCAGCTGAACTTTAAGCACAGCTGTACCCGTGGCCCGTCTGCCTGGCAGCAGGTGGACCTGGGCAACTTTCTCTCCTGCTGGGAGAGGGCCAGCTGTTCTTGGAAATGAATCTCCGGTAAATTAGCAAACACCACAAAAGCTGTCACTTGAATCACCCTTGATTACTTTAAATGCTGGGCTGTCTCCTCAAAACTCTGGGCGCTTCATCCCCTCATCTCCACTCCCATTTTAAAGACACTCGTACTTTCTGTTTGCACCGGCGAGCATCGTGGTTAGCCCTGGGAAAACCTTGTCTGTATCGTGGGTCTGGGTTAAGGAGGTGCGATGGGACTTCCATGTTGCAGAACTGGGGCTGGATTTCTATCTCCTTGACCTACTGGAGGGCTTGGAGCAGTGGTGGGATTAAGCCGGTTTACATCGGTTTGGGAGAACCGGTTGTTAACTTTCTGAGCAGTTTGGTGAACTGGTTATGGGAAGAAATCTTGAGGGCAGAGAACCGGTTGTTAAATGATTTGAATCCCACTACTGGCTTGGAGATACTTACTTGGGGGAAATGGGATGTTGAAAATGTGGTGCTTTTTCTTCTACCTTCTCTTCTTCTTGGGAGAAGCCACAGATATCAGAGGCATGGATCACCAAGTCCAAGTTTAACCTTTCTTCCTGTCAAAATACTGCTATCATTTCGTAGTGCTTTCTTACCTATACTATTTGGGTTGCAGTAATTTCTTCCTCCTCTTAACCCACAACTCATGTGTGGACTTCAACTCCCAGAATTGCCCCAGCCAGCCGTGGGGGAGTTGAAGTCCACCGATGCTGGATGGGGAACTCTGGGAGTGAAAAATGACCTTAAGCCCCTTTTTTTCAGTGCTGTTGTAACTTTGAAGGGTCACTAAATGAATTGTTGTAAGTTGAGGGCTACCCGTATTAGGGATTATCTTAACTTTGCTGGGAAATATATCAGCAATAGAAAGCACTTACTTAGTTGGGAGCTAACAAATATCCAGTAAGTTCCTTGGTTTGTACCTCATCTTAAAAATAGACCATGATTGGGCCAACGAATGTAAGGAGGTTCTCCGTAATCTGATGAGCCTCATCTCTGTGTCTCTCCAGGTTAACCTGCCTTAAAGGTCCTATTTTGAATTGTTCTTACTTATATTTCCAGGTGATTGATCAATAGATATAGAATAGCAGAGTTGGAAGGGACCTTGAAAGTTTTCTAGTCCACCCCCCTGCTATACTGTTTTAGACAAGTGACTGTCCAGTCTCTTCTTAAAAACCTCCAGTGGTGAAGCATCCACAACTTCTGGTGGCAGGCTGTTCCACTGGTTAATTGTTCTCCCTGTCAGGAAATTCCTCCTTAGTTCTAGGTTGCTTCTTTCCTGGATTAGTTTCCCTCCATTGCTTCTTGTCCTGCCTTCTGGTGCTTTGGAAGATAGCTAGCAAGCTACCTTGATACAGGTAATCTTCAACTTCCAACCACAATTAAGGCCAGAATTTCCATTGCTAACCAAGGCGGTCATTAAGTGAGCCATGCCTGATTTTACAACCTTTTTTGTCTTTTTGCCATGCTTGTTAAGCCAATCACTGCAGTGGTTAAGTGAATCAAGCTGAAATAAAACACTGAAATTGAATTCCAAACCATCACCTCTTGAAAAAAAAAGTTGTTGCAATTTTCAGTTGGACTCAGCACGAGTGTTGATTTTTGCACGTTACCCAGAAGTTTCGGAGGGGTTGGTTTGGGAAGGGGCCATGCATCGCTGACAATTCCCTCCTGCCTCTGCCCACTGATTTCTTCTCAGGTCATTTGTCAAAAGACAGATCCTTCTTTCATGTTTGTGGGATAAAGACCTTGTGTCAACCGACTGCATTTGGAAAAGAAATGTCAGGATGTCGAAATGCAGATGACATACGGGCTGAATTGCCATATATTTGAGAACAATATTTTATAACATTTGGGGGCGGGGGGCTGTTTGCTTCCACACGAGAGGTTCCACCACATCAATGTCTCATCAACGTCTCATTTTCCCACCCCAGAATTTAGATGTTGATCGAATTTTCGCTGTCCATGGGCTCGGATTTCTTTTTTTATTTATTTATATGTGTCCTGCCTTTATTATTTTCAGAAATAACTCTAAATATGGACCCTGACTGTAGGTCAATTTCAAGGACTGCCTGTCTACTGTAGCTTTGTGATTTGACCTATGTCCTTTGATTATTTCTTCTTCCTTCTTCCTTCCTTTCCTCCTCCTCCTCCTCCTCCTCCTCCTCCTCTTCTTGCTTGAATGTGGAACACTAAACCTCCCTGTTTCCCATTGTCCAAGGTGGCCTACAACAAATGAAGATTCACCTTGCACAAATCAGTCGAGAGTTACCCAAGACCTCCAGTCAACCAAAGGAGAAGGAGGGGCTCTGGCCAGACCCGCCTTCAACCCGGGCACTCCGCAGGGCAGTGGTTTTTGGCCCTCTGGCCTGAGCCTGGACATCCACTGCCTCCTTGGGGGCCTCTTGACCTTTTAGCCAGAGCCGCCCTTCTCGGCCTACTCCTTCCGTGCAGCCAGGTTCCAGGCAGGGAGGGGCCACCCGTCCTCCGCCTGGGGCTGGCTCTGTTTACCAACTAGCTGCCTCCGAAGCAGTCAGGCTGGTTAAGCACCTCATTCCCATTCCGAGCGGCCATCTGCCGTCCTTTTTCCACTGTAAGTCTCTCTGCAAACAGCCCAGCCTTGACAAGCCGGAGATCCGTCAGTGCCGCCGTTATCAGCCGAACGCAACATCTGCCGTGCCTGACACCCCCTATTGTAGGCCACTTAATCTCTCCCGCTCCTCCCTTTAACTGCAGACAACAGCTCCCTATATTATATTTTGCCACTCAATTAGCACTATCATCCTGCTGAAATAGAGGCCAATTTACCTTTAATGACATCATTGTTAGGAGAGTGGCAAGCACCGGGTCCAGAGCTGTCACTGGATGGCGGGAGGCTTCACATCTCGGCTAACCCCGGCGTAGGCAGGCCAGGCCAGGCAGCCTATCGGCGCCAGCGTCACCCCCAACCACCGACATTGCTTCCGACAGTTCTCAGGAGCAGTGTGCCGGAAAATTGAGTCCAGATTCATTAGGTTTTGCAGTGTGCTGCTCAAGTCAGTTAAATTGATACATTTCCTAACAAAATTGAAGTGCTTTGTGCTGCCAGCGGAAAGCCTGGTGACCCTCTTCGGCCCACTGAGCAGCCAAAACGAGTTGATGGATCCATTAGACTGCTCCAAATGCTTCTCGCGCTCTCCACACCCACCCGTCGCCCTCCGTTCCTGAGTGACACAGTAAATCTGAGCCAATTTCGCTCTCTAATCATCATTACAAAAAGAAAAAAACACACACACAAAAAAAACGTTCCTCCACTGTTCATTTATTACTTCTACAATTCTAATACGGCATCCGAATGGGTCGGCGGGGAGGGGAGGAGATGGCACTGGCTGCCTTGAAGAGCCTGGACGGTTTGGCATTGTGGAAAGTGGGGGTGACGGGGAGGGGGGGGCAGAGGGATACGGCGGTCTTGCAGGCCTGGCCCTCCCCCCAGCCCAAAAACTGGAAGGAGGGGACAGACCGAATGTCCAGGGAGCAGCGGTAGAGATGGGCAAGAGGATGGGGTCTTTGGGGGGGGGACATAGCAGGTGAGGAAAATCCCTCTATTTATTTTTAAATCAGTTATAAAGCTGCCTTTCTTATCACCAACTCTGAGCAGCTCCCAATCTTGGTTCAGGGTCATGAGCCAAGAAAATAATAATAATAATAATAATAATAATAATAATAATAATAATAATAATAATAATAATAGTAATAATAGTAATAATAGTAATAATAGTAATAATAATAATTGAAGACAAGCAGCAAGAAAAAATCGAATTGAAGACAAGCAGCAAGAAAAAAAAATCACAAAGTACCAGGACTTACAAATCGAAGTTGAGCGACTTTGGAACAAGAAATTGTGTGTTATCCCAATTGTGATTGGAGCCCTTGGAGCAATTCCTAAAGGGCTACCTCACTATTTGGAAATTCTGAACTTATCAGACTTGAATACCCTGATTCTCAAAAATCACCCTACTTGGAAGAGCTTATACGATCCTCCGACGCTACCTGAACAGTTCCTAGGTCCTTGGTTAGGACTTGAGCTGTTGAGCTACCAACCAGCCCCAAAGGCTGTGAATTTCATCAAAGATTAACCATAATAATAATAATAATAACAACACCAGCAGGAGTAGCAGCAGCAGAAGAGAAGGAACTGCAGAAGACAACAAAATACAAAGACTTGCAAATAGAAATAGAATCACTGTGGCAAAAGGAAGCAAAGATAGTACCAATAGTTATAGGCGCCTTGGGTGTAATCCCAAAACGTTTGGAGTTTTACTTAAACACCAGCGCCATTGACAAATTCACCATCGGTCAATTGCGAAAGGCAGCTTGACTCGGAACAGCTTACAGCCTGCAACGATCTCTGTAACACCATCCAACATTCACATCTGCCAATCTCAGGTCTTTGGGAAAGACTCGATAGATGGGTGTGGGGAAATGCCAAATCCAATCTGAACAACTGGCTGATGGGTGTGTCAGACCATAATAATAATGACAATGCCTCCAGGTTGGCTTAGGGCTTGGTGAGCTTGGCAAAGAGAAACGGCCAAGCCGCCTGTGGTTTTCAGAACGGGCATTCAGCAGGCAGGCAGGCTGGCCAGCGCCTTGGGGTGGAGGTGCCAAGCTCCTTGGCATATGCGTAGAGCTGACATCTGCCTTGGGGATGGCAAATACCCCACATGGCCTGGCAAGGACTTGATGCGTTCTCAGGAGGCCAAGTTCCTGTGGGGATCCGGGGAAGGAACCGATTTTTCGGTTTGGCATTTGACGGGTTTGGATGGGTTAGGGTGAGTGTGTGATCTGGGGCAGGATGGGATTCCTTATCCCCATAACCACCACACCATCTAGATCAGGGGTCCCCAAACTTGGCAATTTTAAGACTTGTGGACTTGAAGACTTGCAGCTGGCTCAGGAATTCTGGAACTTGAAGACTTCACGTCTTGAAGTTATCACCTTGGGAGAACCCTTGATCTAGAAAATGGCCTTGTACATGTGGTTGGTCTGAGCTTGTTGACTTGAGACTCTTCTTCGGTTCCAGGATAAAGTAAGGATTTGTGGAAATCATCACTCCCAGGACTCTGGAAATGCAGGGGGGGGGGAACGGGGGACTCTTTCCTGCTGCTTTGGAGGAGTAACCTCTTAACACAAAGCCAAAACCTGTGGGGTTGGGTTTTGTGCTCTTTTATTTCACCCTTCCGTTGGTGATAGGACCACAAGCACCAGACCAGAGTGGTAGAAGAACGGCCTACTCTGTAGCAGGGACGCAAGGATGACAAGATATAGGTTTTAATCCATTAACACAAAGGATGGGAGAGGTTTCCTTCAGCCTCAAGTGACCAGTCCATGAAGAAAGAATCACTCAAGAGTGACACATAGTCGATCTCCAATTGTGCTACTCCTACTAGTAGTACTACAGGTAGACCTCAAGTTACAACAGGTTGTTTAATGACTGTTCAAAGTTAGAAGGGCCTCAGGAAAAATGGGGCTTAATGACCACACGATTCATTTAACAATCATCCAAAAAAAAAGTAAAATGGAGTTTGGTGACATGGAGACTCAACTTATGACCAGAATGGCTTACAATGGCAATTTTGGGCTGAATTGTGGTCGTACATCAAGGACTACACATAGTACTAGTCGCTAATAAGCTTTGCCATGAACAAGGTATTTCGAAAGGTGGAAGGAGATCGCCGCGGCCTCATTTGAATTTGGCAAAACTAACTCTTCTGAAAGCAAGTAAAACAGCAAGTTTGACTTATTTATTTTCCAAACTTATTTACTAAATCAACCTGGCATTTTCATCCCTTCTCCTTTCCTACCCTGGAATGGGGCGCATTTAAAACATTCATCTTCGGTCTGCAACAAACCAGGATGGTTTCCTACGATTGAATAAATTCCATGCAATTTCAAACATACCACCCCCCCAATGAGTAAGACTCCATAAGTTACGAAATTAAGGCCAAACTGGGTTTTAACCCAAGCAGAAGTTAACCCAGTTAACTTAAGCCAGAAACCCTAAAGTTTTTAGCTTGCTTTCGATAGGCTAAGAGTGTGCCATAAAGAGATTTGCAGGATAAAAACGAGAGTTTTTAATGCCAGAAAGTTTTCCTCCAATGACTGTAATATTCAGTAAAGATGAAAAGTTGGACATGTTTCTTGCTGACTGCACAATCCACAATGGACTGGGGTTATATAAATTGACTTTGTGCAGCAATGCTAACTTTCCTTTTATATATATAAAAATCCGCTAAGTTCCTAGGAAAACTGGAATTTGCCTGCAGGTCTCTCTCTCACTTGTTTAGTTTCGAGAATAAGAGGAAAAGGAACTACAGCGTGTGCAAGAAATAACTGCAGGCTGCCATCCCAAATCGATAATAAGGGGGAGTGAATCCTATTGAATTCGGTAATGTGGATCACATCTGGTCAAAGAAATCTCAGCCAATTGATTAGATGATGTTTAGTTAATTGTTCTGTGACGGCCGGGAGACAGCTTTGCTCGGCTCCCACATCAGGGTGGAAGCTCGCTATATTTTGCACAATGGACTTGGTACATGAACTGGCCTGGTACATTTGCCAGAGTTCTTTGTTTTGTTGGTTTTAAGGCTTGCAAAAATGCAGAAGAGGCTTCCTTTAGGTCTGCGAGGGAACGTCATCTCATGGGGACCAGGGAGAGGGTCTTTTTGGGGTGTCTTTTGCCCTTAGGAACCCCATATAGCTTGGCTTAACTCTGCTGGCTTTTCACAAGACCCGTCTTGTTACATGAGGATCCAGATTTGTGGCAGGGCCCACGCAGGGTCTGGGTTAAAGTCAACGTTTCTCAAGTTTGGCTACTTGAAAAGGGGTCGACTTAACTCCCTTTAACCCCCCTGCCAGCCGCATCCACAAATCTTGAAGTTGCTAAGATCGAGAAACACTGGGTGAAGTTGTTGCTGTCGGTTCTTCTCACTTCGCTTGCTGACTGCGTTTGTGCTGCTTTGTAGCAATGTCTATATTTTTGGATAGTCTTTCATGGCTGTTAGGTGTCCAGATGTCATGAATTGGAGCTATCAATAAAAATTAGATATAGATATAGATAAATAGAGGGTAGATAGATAGAGATAGAGAGATAGATAGAGATAGATATAGTTAGAAAGAGAGAGAATTAGAGATAGATAGATAGGTATAGAGATAGAGAGAGTAGAAGATAGATAGAGATAGATAGATAGATAGATAGATAGAGGTAGAGATATAGAGATATAGAGATATAGAGAGAGAGAGAAAGAGAGAGAGAAGTAGAAGATAGATATAGATAGAGTAGTTAGATATAGATATAGAGAGAGAGAGAGATGAGAGAGAATGAGAGAAAAATAGAAGATATACACAGATGTAGTTAGATATATATATATAGAGAGAGAGATAAGAGAGAGAGATGAGAGAGAATGAAAGAGAGAGAAGGAGAGAGAGAGAAGTAGAAGATAGAGATAGATAGAGAGATGTAGTTAGAAATAGAGAGAATGAGAGAGAGAGAGAGAGAGAGAGAGAGAGAGAGAAGGAAGTGTCATAAATTGGACATGATCATTGAGATCAATGTAAATAATACACACACGTACACAACTGCACACACAAATCTAGTCGAGAAAGAAGGGTGGGTAAGATAGGTAGCCTCAGAGAGGCTGATCAAGGTGATGGTAGATTATCAAAGAGCATCCCTACTCTATCAATGGCATCCTCTCGCATCCACTCCCCACCCCCCTCATTTTCCCAGTCAGGAGAAGTGAGATGGGAGGGGCGGGGAAACAAAATATATGGATATAGACAGGATGGAAGAGTTAGGGGAGAACACCCTGCTGGTGTAACACCCCCACCCACCCCCCGCCCTGCCGCCTCTTAAGTTTCCCGAGAAAGGCTTAGCTGGCCTCCTGTCCTAGCCCAGCCCACCAAAGTTGGATGCAGCCTTAACGCTTCAGCAGCGAGAAAGATTAAAAAAAGGGCTGGCTTTGAATCTGCGCCCCCCTCCCAGCAGATTAAGGCCGTCTTCTTTCAGTGGCGGGTTAGTGCATCTCCCTCTCAGCGTAATCTGAAGGAAGCAGCACATTTATCCTGGGAAAGAGTCATAAGCCTTGAATTAGGGATATACATTTGAATGAGCTGGGGGGGGGAGGGAAGGAGGGGAATGGGCTGGAGAAAGGTATGGGCCGATAGCTTTTCAACCCCAGAATCGTTGAACGGGGACGGTTGAAGACAGGGCGACAACAACTCGCCGCGGCCATCTTGCCACAGGACCAGCTACACGAATATTGAAGAAACAGTCCAATAGAATAGCAAAAGCACTTCGATCTGTAGACCACTTCACAGGGCTTTTTGAGCCCTCCCTAAGCAGTTTATAGAGTCAGCCTCTGGCCCGCAACAATCTGGGTCCTCATTTTACCCACCTCTGAAGGACGGAAGGCTGAGTCAACTTTGACCTGGTCAGGATCGAACTGCTGAACTGCAGGCAGCAGGCAGGCAGCAGAATTAATAGCCTGCAGTACTGCATTCTAACCACTGCGCCACCATAGCCCTTCCTTCCTTCCTCCCTTCTTTCCTTCCTTCCTTCCTTCCTCCCTCCCTTCTTTTCCACTCAGCACTTAGGCTTATATCCAGGGCATTACAGCCCTCTCTAAGCAGTTTACAGAGTCAGCCTCTTGCCCGCAACAATCTGGGTCCTCATTTTACCCACCTCAGAAGGACGGAAGGCTGAGTCAACTTTGAGCTGGTCAGGATCGAACTGCTGACAGCTGGCAGTCAGCAGAAGTAGCCTGCAGTACTGCATTCTAACCACTGCACCACCATGGCTTATCCTTAAAGAAAGGATGCCAAAGGACGGGTGAAATGAAGTGCGAACCACAAAAGTTAAAATGACTTTTGAAATTATTTTAAATAAATCAATTGAATTGTTGAACTGTCTCGCAGCGAGTTGACCGTGGTGAGTTGGCTGAGGCAAGTTGTCCGATTCTGAGGCTGAAGATATCCCAAACAGCCTGGCCTGGGAAGTCCCCCTCTCCCATAGTGTACCCATATAGGGACTGCTGTCTGCAGCCTGAAGGAGGGTTGCGTTTCAGGACCTCGGCCTGGTTCACAGATTCCAGGAATTCAACCGGTATTTCCCCCAATACCGTTTATTATCTCAAAGACCCATTGGGAAGTCCCTTCCTTCAGCACCAATGTAACTTTCCCGAACAAACCGTCATAATTAAAGGACTGCCTGGATTGTAAAAAAATAATACCACTGAATGATCTTATCGAACTTCGAATTGTAAGTCCTTTCCTGCAGCACTGTTGTAACGTCAAACAGTGACTGAACGAAGTGTCTTAACTTGAGGATGACCAATATTATAAAACTAGTATCACGGAACGATCTTATCAAAACTTTGAGGACTGATCGTAAATCCCTTCCTTCACTGCTGTCGTAACTTTGAATGTTTGCCGAATGAGCAGTTGTAGCTCGAGGACAACCTGACAATACCTTGATAACTTTATATGATTTCCACAAATTATTGTTGGCAATTCCATCTTCATAGGAATACTTTGGGGAGACTTTTGAAGTCCGCCTGGCGCTCTTAAGTCAATTAAACGTCCTTGGTTTGTCCTTGTCTTATCTCTGTCTGCAGCTCCTGAAGATGCTACCCCATCCAACCATCCTTGTCTTCTTCTCACAATGCTCCATCTTCTGGGAAAGGAATCAGAGACCCAAACCCTGCAACAAGGGGTTAAAACTCTTAACCTGGATTGCATCTCCAGAGCATCTTGGCTTGTTTCCTGATGGTCAGAATAAAAGAGGAACAGAAGAGACCCCAGAGGATTGGAGTCCAATTCCATGGTCAAACAGGAGACCCTCTGGCATTCTGGACAAACGCCTGTCCATTCACTTCTTGAAGACCTCCAGTGATGGAGTACCCACAACTTTGGAGGCCATCCACTGGTTATTTGTTCTCGTTAGAAAATTCCTCCTTAATTCCACGTTGCTTCTCTCCTGTTAATTCTTCAGGCCTTGTTGCTGTTGGGAGCGGTCTCTTTGATGTGCCTCGCTCTGGATCTCCTGTTCCTCCTCTTTTACTCCTTCTGGTTGAGTTGCCACCATCGGAAGAGCAAAGAACAACTGAATGCGGATTGTTGCTGTACGGCATGGTGCGTCATCATTGCAACCCTAGTGTGCAGGTGAGTTTTGCCCCATCTGAAGTTGCCTTTCCTACAAGGAGCAGGGCCCAGCCCGGGTAACCCAACGGTTGGGATCTGAGGAATTCCAGAATGGCAGCTTTGCTCCTCTAGGATTTCTCAAATTAATTCAGAATAGAGCTGGAAGAGACCTGGGAGGTCTTCTAGTCCAACCCCCTACCTCAAGCAGGAGAACCTCTACTATTTCAGACAACTGACTGCCCAGTGTCTTCCTGAAAACCTCCAGCGATGAAGCACCCACAACTTCTGAAGGCAACTTCTGTTCCACTGGTTAATTGTCCTCACAATTGGGAAGTTTCTCCTTAATTCCAGGTTGCTTCTCTCCTTGATTCGTTTCCATCCTTTGCTTCGAGGTTGACCCTCTCTTCTCTTCTTCTCTGTGGCAACCCTTTGTGGTGGCAGAGTCTCCATTGCATCTCTTGCATACTTGGCCACCTCGTTTGCACACTCCTCCCCACTCCCCCACTGTAAGCCCCCCCAAGGACTCAGGCACATATCGAAGGCCGGGACCACGTCTGGTTCTGTTTGCCAGCAGTGAATTTTCTCTGTGTTTATCCCCTGGAGGGGCTGTTTTGTGGGTTTATTGACTAAATAACAGTATCGATTTGTTAAGAGCTTTTCCACTTCCTTGCCATGGGAGGTATCGTTATGCCTATCCTCTCGTCTGCACACCGGGGGGAGACGTTCGTTTTTTAGTGACACCATAAATTTCCATCCTGGCTTTGTAAACAAGTGTTGGCTTGTCCATTGGGGTTAATTTGGTCTTGAGAAACGTTCCGACGATCCCTCTTGAGCCCCTGGAAAACCGGCGGCCTGCTCCCAAGGAAACCTGAAGCGAAGGCGCCTTCTGCAGCTACGCATGCCTCCTCCTCTCCGGCGGTCTCATCGGTTTTTGACCTGGTTCCTGAGAGCTTTGGAACCAAATTAAGCAATTTCCCCCCACTTCCTCTTTCCCATTTCCATCCTTTAAGGAGTTTATAGGTTTTTCACCTGGAACATCTTCTCGGATTAATCCAGGAATGGGAGAATACAAAGATGGCGCCGGCTTTCATTGCAGGCGAGGAGAAAAAGGGGAAAAAGAAGGGTTCCTGGAGATCATCCGGACTGAACTTCAGCTCAGGGGAAGTCGGAATACAGGTGTTTGCAAATAGGGAGAGGGATTTGGCTCTCTGAACTCAGTAGAGGTGGTCCTCGTTTTGCAAGTTCATTTAGTGACCCAATTGACAACGGGCACTGAAAAAAGCATCGTACGACCGTTTTTCACGCTCTTGCAGCTTCCCCAGGGTCACGTGACTGACATTCGGATGCTTGACTCACATTTATGATGGTTGCAGGGGGGGTGTCCTTTTGCGACCTTCTGAGAAGCAAAGTCCAGGGGGAAAGCCAGATGGACTTCACAACGGTGTTACTCATTCAACAACTGCAGCAATCCAGTTAACCACAGTGGCAAGAATGGCCATTAAATGGGGCACACAACTCTCTTAACAACCATCAAGAGAAATTTTGGGCTCAGTCGCGGTCAGAAGTCAAGGACTTCATGTATTGTCTTTCTTTTGGTTTTTTTCCTTCCTTCCTTCCCTCCCTCTCTCCTTCCTTCCTTCCTTCCTTCCATCCTTCCTTCTTTCCCACTTCTGTTTCCTCTTCTTTCTTCCCTCCCTCCCTCTCTCCCTCCCTCCCTCTCACTTCCTTCCTTCCTTCCTTCCTTCCTTCCTTCCTTCCTTCCTTCCTTCTTTTTCTTTTGCAAGCAGGAACAACTGGCTTCTTATCAAATGTAAAATAAAAACAAAAGGGAAAAAAAGGTGCTTTTTTAAATGGTTAGAGAGAGCATGAAATGGCCATTGTGAATTACTCTCTTTGTAATTGATCTGTGCATATAGAAAACAGACAAAGCTTCCATCTCTTCTGTCCCAGACACTTTCCTCCTTAATCTTCCTTCCTTCCTTCTTTCCTTCCTTCCTTTTCTTTCTTTTTCCTTCCTTCCTTCCTTCCTTCCTTCCCTCCTCTCATTTCCATCTCCTCCCTCCCTTCTTTTTCTTTCTCTTTTTTCCTTCCTTCCCCCTTTCATTTCCCCTTCCTTCCTTCCTTCCTTCCTTCCTTCCTTCCTTCCTTCCTTCCTTCCTTCCTTCCTTCCTTCCTTCCCATTGTTTTGGTTAACAGATTCCCCCTTTCTTCAGGAAGAGGAGGGAAGGAAATTGAGCACCATGAGCCGCTGCAAATCTAACGTGGGAAAAAGTCAATGTGACTCAGCAGTTCCTGTGTTTATTTATATGCGGTTATTTATTTTTTAATAGCATGGCTCAGTCTCTGCTGGTTGCGATTCTGCCCCTGTATCTCTGGGCTGCTCGCAAATGTTGACGAAGAGAAGACAAAGGACAGAGACAAGTCACGATGAGGGAGAGCAGGAAACGCTGTGATCCTTTATTTAAATCCCTTGGACCCTTTTCTTCAATCAAAACGATTCCCAGCGTGATGCCTTCAGATCAATAAAGACAAAAGAGCTTAAATCCCACAAGTAGGGATGGAAAAAGAGGCAACTTGCAAGGAAAGGGGGAAGAGGAAGGAGAAGGAAAAAAGTAACGTTGGGTCTGGTTCTTCTTGTGTAAGAAGAAGAAACATTACTGACTAGGTCCCCAGAAGGAAATGATCCTCACAGACCCAGCTGAATTCAGAATCCTTTATAGAGGGGTGTGTGTGTGTGTGTGTGTGTGTGTGTGTATGTATGTGGGGGCAACCAGCCTCCTGCTGACCCCATCGTGGAAACCATCAAAGTTCAGCTTTGGAAACCTGTTTCAAAGAAGAAAGGAATTTCCACGAAGACCTCATGTTCTCAGAAAAAGGAAGGAAAGAGAGAAGAGGAAGAGGAAGAGGAAGGAAAGAAAGAAGGAAAATAATGGAGGAAGAGAGGAAGCAAGAAAAGAGGGGAGAGGGAGGAAGGAAAAAAGAAAAAGGAAGGAAGGAAGGAAAAAGAAAAAGAGGACGAAAGGAAGGAAGGAGAGAAAGAGAAAGATGGGAGAGATGGAGGAAGGAAGGAAGGAAACAAATGGAGGAAGAGAAGAAGCAACGAAAGAGGGGGGAGGGAGGAGGAAGGAAGGAAAAAAGAAAAAGGGAGAAAGGAAGGAAAAAGAGAAAAAGAAAGAGGAAGGAGGCAAGGAAGGAAAGAGGGCGAATGGAGGGAGAGGAGAAGCAAGGAGGGAGGGGGGAAGGAAGGTTTTCCAGGGCACTGTCACAATCTGTTTTCCCAAGAGGGAAGTACCTGGAAGGTAAACAAGGAAATGACCACCTGCAAAGGTATAAGCCAACCTCCATCTGTTTTTAATGGTTTTAGAGCCCCCACCTTCACTCTCTGGATCATAACTGGCTGTGTAACTCCAGCAAAGCATAAATGCAAAACGAACAGACCTGCCTTCACTCACAACGCCATCGGAAGGCTCATAATTCCTTCCTCCCTTCCTTCCTTCCTTTATTTTTTAACAGCCAAGAGGGGCAAAGACCCAACTCAGGAAGGAGAAGAGTAGACATGCAGCCCCTGGCCACCACCACGACTCTTGAAATGATTAGGAAGGGAGGGTGGGAAATCAAAACTTTTGAGGTATATGAACTGTGAAATTAAATCGAAATACTCAAATAAGGAAATCTTATAACAACATAAGCAAAGATGTTTACCAGGGCTTGAAGTTAAATACAGATATATTTTTTTCTCCTACAGCCCAAATACAGTCTGCAATAAAGAATGTTAAATATAATTTACAAGTGGGACGGAACAGGTAAGAGGGTGAAGAAGGAGTTTTTAGCTGTTGTAAACCTGCAGTTCTTCTGGGGCAAAGAAATGAGGAAAGCTGGCCAGATCCACCCTGCAAAAATTGGTTTTCCACGTTGCTTCTTTGTTTTCCTTTTAAATATCTTCGTCCTCTAGATTATAAAATTTGCTCCATGTCTGGCAAAGGGGAGCTAATTAATGAAGTAGCAGCCGGACAGCCTCTTTCCTGGTTAGAATGGAGAGGTGAGGGGTGAGAAGAAGAGTCTTGATCTGATGGGCCGTGTCCGGCAAGATGAGGGTCTCTCAGCCCCAGCTGTTGGAGAACAAGATGGAAGAGGATGAAGGAGGACTCTTTGCAAACACCTGAAACTGGAAATGGGTTTCTCTAGCAAGTTTCTTATTGCCTCTCAATTAAAATTGGCTTTCGGTCCCACGGGGGACCGTGAAAAACAGCCTTGGGAGTCTCATCACAGCTTCTGTTCTCTACCGCTGTTTAATTATGACATGGTTTTATTGTACCTCGTTTCATATTAATTACCCACTCATGCTGTTGTTGTTGTTATTAGTATAAAATTGCCATTGCTGTATGATTTGCTATTTCGGTTCCCCGGACTTTTCTTCAAAGAACGTAAGAGGAGACGGAATATCCCATGTCCTCCTCTTTTCATCCTGACCACTTCACAAGGCAGGCGACCCAAGCAAGTCACCATGAATGGTGCTTTGTGGCCAAGGAGGGACCGGGGAACTTTCTATTAACAGGTCCAAATGAACGATACGGAGGGGTATGGGTTGCTAAGGTTGAGAGACCCAGGTGTAGTGGGAGAAAACGAGCCGCAGAAACATTGTGCGGCCAACCGGTAGTTGCAAAGGTTGGTCTTATAATAAATGATCTTTCTGAACGATAACACCAGTCAGGATAAAACCCCCACTTTCCTGGGAAAGCCAGAGTGGACTCTTGACAACCCTAGGAAAAAGAAGATGGAAGACATCCTACTCAACACACAAAGCCATCTGAGATGACCTTGCAAGAGCAGACTGTCCTCCGCACTCTTGGAATTCTGGGTGTTGTAGTCCCCACATGTTTAGAGGGTGCCCGATTTAAGATAGCCGACGCCTGCTGCATCCAAATTCACACCGAGCTGTTGGAAAGCAGAAAGGGGTTAAAGTTTTGGGGAGGGGGAGCCCCTCAATTTGATCACAGCCTGGTTTTGAAAGCCCCCCCCCCCCGCACCTCCCAGGGACACAGCCGAGAATCCTTTGTGCTATCAAATCCCAGGTGCATTACGTGCCAGGCCGAATTCGAGTTTACAATTTGGGATTAAAATAAATCCGAGTCTTTTTCTGCATGCCTGCTCGACTCTCCGGCTCCCGGAGACTGCTGGGTAAACTGCCTATTATCCAGCGGTTCCGCTCTGGTGGGTTCCCCAATAAAACTTTTCATATCCTTATAAACGAACTCGATTGCCATGTTATAAACATTTACACTGTGCTAACAGATCATCTCCGCACATCAGAATTGGCTAAATTCCCTTTTCCAGATGAATATATTGGAAGAGATTAGAGATATGATAGCTTTTCAAATTGCTGAACCCAGAGAAATTAGTTTAGTGAGCATTTACAGAGGCTAAATTGGAACCATTAAATAGTGGATTAAATTGATGGTACTTTCCATTGTCTATTCTTCGGTACTGCTGTAAAATCAATTAGCCGTCACTATTCCATTCTCCATATAGTGAGATTGTCAGTCGGCAAGGAGCTGGAGAAATTCACAGCAGTGGCAACCAGTGTGAAAATACACCTATTAGGTGATGTGGCATGAAATAATATCACAGGGCAGAAGGCCCGGTGAGATTTATCCTCGCCTTATCTCGACTTCAACCGAGAGGGGACAGACAATAGTTTTGAGTTGACACTCATCTGCTCGGTACACGGATAGACAAGGATGGTTTTCTGGCTGACAATTGTAGTGACATCCCTTTCTGCATTGCTGCCTCTCCCCCACCCGGTTTTATTTATTTTATTTTTTGACAGATAAATAAAACAAAGCAGAAACCCGTCTGTAGTGTTATTCCCTCGGATTTGCCGCGTCTGCATGACTACGGAGGCGCACACCCACACGTGTACACAAACCCGAAGTTCGGTGGCTTTAGAAATTCAAAGGGAAAAAAAGCATTTGCTGTTTGGAAGCCTCCCCAATAAATATGAATTATTTCTCCCTGGGCTGAAGGCGTTGCACAGATGGGTTATTCACCTGAGAACATCTCAAGGTGAACAGAGAAAGTGAAGTGGAAGAATAGCACTTAGACTTATATACCGCTTCATAGGGCTTTGAAGTCCTCTCTGAGAGTCAGCCTATTTGCCCCCAACAATCTGGGTCCTCGTTTTACCTACCTCGGAAGGACGAAAGGCTGAGTCAACCTTGAAGAATGTCCATTTTGCTCTCCAGATTCATGGAGACCTAACCCTAAGCGGGTTTGCCCAACGATAGGATTTTCCCATGTATTTTACCAGAAAAATCTAGGTAAGGTGAGCTCAGAAAGTCAGAGCCCTCCTGAGTACTATGAATCCATTTGCAATGTCAATTTTGTTCTCCAGAAGAGAATATCTCTAGCTCAGATGGAACTGTGGCATCCTTGGTACTCTCTGAGCTTGGTTGTTCATTTTTTGCATGTTTCATGACCCAACTAGGGAACATCATCAGTACTAGAAGGGAGAGGGGTTTGTTCTCTGTTTATATACAAGTGGTTTGCAATGTCATTGTTGGTGGGAATGTTTTTTATGGTTCCTAGATTAGGGTTCTGTTTACTGGAACCACCAAAGAACCACAACAAGAACACCTCCACCAACACTGATAGGGCAAGTCACAGTAAATAAACAGGAGGCAAAACCCCTCCTCCCTTCTAGCATGGATTGTGTCACCAAGTTGGGTTATGAAACATCTGCAAGGAAACAGCCAAGCTCAGGAAACACCAGGAACCCCACAGCCCTCTTTCTCCTCCTCCTCCTCCTCTCTGCAAACCCCTCTCCCTTCTAGCACTGATGATGTTACCTAGCTGGGTCATGAAACATCTGCAAGAAAACCACCAAGCTCAGAGAGCGCCAAGGACTCCACAGTCCTTGGCGCTGAGCAACAATCCTGAGCGACAACTGTTCTCTTCGGTCAGTACAAATTGCTTCCACGTGGTCTTTCTACGATGGCCACCAAACTGGGAAACCCAAGGAATTGCAAATGTGGTGGTAGGTAGGTCGACTTGTTCTGCCTTGCGTCAACTCAAGACTTACTATTGCTTGCCACCTTCACTGAGGAGGAAAAAAAAACCCAGGTGGTTCTGAATTATGGCCACGGGGCACCCCGCGGACACCTCCTCCCTCCCTCACGGGGTTTCTGCTCCCTCAATCAATGGAGAACTGCAGCGAGATCTATCTTCTCACTTCCCGGTCCTCCTCCATCCATCATCATTATCGCGCTTCCTACTGATATGCCACCAGAGCCCGCCATGATACTCAACTGGCATCCACATAATTGCCGGACTTCACATCTCTGTCCCTTTGCAAACCTTTTGTGACATGCAGCGGCGCCGTTCTCATTGTGCGGTGTCAGCCGCGAGACTGAACTTTTGACAAGTCTGCAGTTGTGGGAGTGGGGGGGAAAGGAGACCCCTTCTTCTGGCCAGAAAGAAGGAGAAAACACGTGCAATCTTAAAACAGGTCGAACTTCATGTGCCTTTCACTTCCCTTAGCTTAGAGACTGCTGAAGAGCTCAAATGCAGCTTAAACTTTTCCAGGGAAAATCTATTCCTTGGGGGTGCATTCAGAAGAACAGGTTAACGGTGCAATTTATTGTTGCTGGTTGTTCAGTTTTGTGGGTCTTGGGGACTCCAAAGACATCATTTCACTGGGATTTTCTTTCAGAAATAACTTTTTTGGGGGGGGGCGTTTGACTTTTCTTGTGGGCCTCTCCTTCAATGTCTTTAGCATCCTGTCAACGTCTTCTGCTTTGTGAAGTCAAACGCATGACCTTAGAAGTCAGGCTGGTGAACTAACTCCTCCCCCTTTTATTAACTGTGTCAAAGTTACACAAAACTACCACTATTTTGTAATATGAAGTTTCTTATATCAGGACGTTTCTGAAAGCATTGGACTTTGAGATGTTATTTATATTTACTGGTCACTGGAAGCCTCTTATAGTGTAAAAATGAAAAAAAAGAAGAATTTGTGATTCGTGGTTTTAATGACTGGATAGGATACTTCTAGAAAGAAGAGTAATTATATGTAACGCAAGAGAAGCAGAAATTTAAAAAATATACTTGTATTTACAACTGCTATGAAGAATATCAGACACCGCTATCTCTTTCTTCTGTTTTTCTTCAACCTATTTTTTCTTTTTTTGTCCTTGTGAGCTTTTTTTTCTTTCAGCGTTAGCTTTTTGTTATCTCTATAGCATTCTTCCTTTGTGTCGACATATAAGGGCTAAGTCTGCTAACTACGCAACCTTCCCATTCATTTATCTCTCCCCATCCTATCCCGATTCGTTAATTTCATCCAAGTCTCCACAATGACTGTTTTTTTTAAATTTTATCTCCTCCTTCATTGGAAAAGCGACATTTGGTCTCTAGGATGTCCTTTTCTGGTTCAAAGCTGGGTTTCTGAGCTTTGGAAGACTGTGTCCGGAGAAATTATTCACCAGTTGTCGAGTCACAATGGCGTTGGCCGGGGGGAGAAATTAGCTGGGGATCTCCAAGGCAATGGCTCTCTTTGCTTTTCTTTCTAGAGATACCAAGATTCATGAACAATTAATTCTTGGTTTCTAAACTCTGCCAATAAAACAGCTGTCAGCTGCTGTCCTGGTGAGGAGCTGTTTAATATCCCAAGAGAGGATAATTATTCTTATCTGATTTGGCTCAGGAATGAACTATGAAGAGAGGAACTAGACAAAGAATGCTGAAGGCAGGTGTCAGTTGTACTTGCCATCAGCAGCTAATCATATACAGGTAGTCCTCGAATTACGACGACAAGGTGAGGCACAAAATTTGTGCTGCTAAGTGAATTTTATTTGTTATCTGCTTTTTTGTTGAGTGAATTCGCCCCCACTTTACGTCTAGTTGTTGTGAACCATTGCATTTGTTCATAAATTCATAAAACTATGGACTTGCCTCACCAGACAAGGTGGTGGCCATGACTTCAGATGGCAATGCAAGTTCCTATAACTTTCAGGAAAAAAGACACATAGCAGCCTTCCAATATCACAGGGGCTGCCCCAAAGAAGAGGGAGTCAAGCTATTCTCCAAAACACCCGAAGGCAGGACAAGAAGCAACCGATGGAAACTCATCAAGGAGAGAAAAAGCAACCTGGAATTAAGGAGAAATTACAACAATTAACCAGTGGAACAGCTTGCCTCCAGAAGCTGAGAATGCTCCAACATTGGAGGTTTTCAAAAAGATGTTGGCTAATCATCTTCCTCTTTGAGCAGGGGATTGGACTAAAAGACCACCAGGGTCTCTTCCAACACAGTTATGCTGTTACATGCTTGAGTCAAGCTATTATGACGACGTTATCAATGGAAGCCATCAAGAGATTGGACAGCTGAATTTCTGAAGTTTAATAAAATAGACGGAAGGAGTTACTTGTTCTCTATCTTTCTCCCTAAACTGTACTCTTTCTCCCCTTTTCATGCATATTTTCTCAGCCTTTTCGAAAATGGTCAGAGGTATGAGGATAATTGCCAGGCCTCCTGGTTTCTCTCTCTCCCATCTCAAGAGCCTCATGAGACTAATGACCATGGAACTCAATTTAATGTTCTCCAACCTCTATTTACTGAAGCCTTACCATGGAGATGGTGTGCTGGATTAACGGATCTGCCCAGCATCTGAAGGGGGGCTTAAGAGGATCTGTACAGGAAACGATGGTGGCCTTAAGCGGCCTTTGGAAATAAGGAGGGAACTTCTTGAAGTTGAGAAGCTGTTGAAAGCTCCGGGCTGGGAGGCTTGTCTGGTAAGATTGATGATGGAGCTCGGATATCACTAAGTAATGGGAAGGATATTTAAGACTTTATGGGGGTCACAGCTTCAGCTTTAGGTAATCAAATTAATTAGGAGAGATTCCTTTGGCATGAGGATAGAACCCTGAATTTTTATGGTTCCCCAGCATGGGAAAAGTTTAGCATTATTACATTAAATTTATGAGAAGTTATATTTTCTACCTAACTTGTTTAATCTTGTTCACACATGGTAGGATTGTAAGTTAATTAGAGCTGGTCAACAACTGGATCAACATATAAACTTCATTCATTCATTCAACTGTTATTGAATGAGTGACAGAAGAACAGTTGGAAGGGACTTCGGAGGTCTTCTAGTCAAGCTAGAATAACTAACTTCTTTCCTTCCTTCCTCCCTCCCTCCCTCCCATTTATTTATTTATTTATTGTATTTCGGGGTTGAAATACGATGTAGTAGCATTTGAAACAAATCACACAACTTATTTTGCAGTTGATTTTTCTGTTGATTCTGCAGTTGTTGGTTTAAAGTTAGGGTTAGGATCTTGCATTCTGGTTTTTTTTTTCCTAACTGCTGCATGGACTAAACACCCAAAGCAAGGACAGTTGGCCAGTCTTGATGGTGATTATATTTTTTAATGAACTGCTCACTGTGTAGGCAGCTTCACCTTGAGGTTCCTCTAAACTTTACACTAATGAGAAGCAGGATATAAATATAATTTTAACAATAATAAAGTCAGCACCCTGGTGATTACCACAGGCTTACATGGCTCCAGTGGTGAATAATTTATCTGGGAATGAGCAGGAGAACAGAAGAAGATGCTGTTGATACAACACAAAGACAATTAAGCACCTGTAGTACCTCGATGCTCAGGGTAGAGGCTGAAATTGTTTGTTGTGACTCTCTTCACCAGGAATGGTCTGGTCTGGTCTGAAGGACCATTTTAGGAGCTTCGGTAGACCTCCAGCTTCATTCAAGACTCCAATCCAAGAATATCTGAACTCCATATTTTGTATCCTGTCTTCTGGTTTTTCTTACTACTTTGTCCTTATTTGTCTCTCCCCTTAACAACCTTCCCGAGTTTGGGAGGAGATACAATTTCATGCCCTTTGCGGGGAGACAGAAACATGGCTAGGGATACATTAAGGCTACAAGAGAGAGGAGAGTTGCTTGGAAAGGTCACCCAGAAGCTCAGAAGGTGAGAAGTGCTGTAACAAGGGATTCTCATGAACTTGGTTGACCTGAGCCAATTCTGATTGTGATGGTCTATTTTGGTGAGGATCAACATTATGGCATCCCTGGAGCCCAGGAGCTCCGAGTGACAGTTGGGATTATTTAAAGCTTTGTTGGACAAGGAGCACAGGTGTTTCCCAGATGTTTCTGAACAGGACATTTCTTCATGGCAGGCTAATACCTTCTCTTTGAAAACAAGCATGACACCACGAGGAGGATCAGAGGTCTATGGAAAGAGCCATGTCAACATAGCCTACTAGCTCATTCTAATTTTTCAGGAGCAGCCAAACTGATGAATGGGAAAGGAAGGGGAAGAATTCCAGAGAACAATTGACACAACTAGCTTCCTGATTCAGGTTCAATCAAAGCGGCACGGAAGCCGTTGAAGGTCAAAATGGTAGCTGGAAAAAAGATGATAAATTCCAAGGAGGATGGATAAAAAGAGGCCAACTGATGTTTTCTGATGTTACAGTTGATTGCAGTTGGAAGCCATAATGTGTCTCCTGATGCAACCAACAGGAATCAGGTATGAAGTTGGGGAGCATAGAAATTCTCCTTCCTTCACTTCTGGGTCCCCTATGAGGTTTTGATGGTGATTTATTGATGGATTCTCCCATTCAGATAAGTTGAAGTAATAAATAAATCCATTCCTCTGTCCCCTATCCTCCAGGAATTCAAGATGGCGGACATGGCATCCCTTTTTCTCATTGGGACTCTACCACAACAGCCCTGTGAAGTAAGTTGGGCTGAGGCAAAGAACAAGAGTCTCTCTCTCTCTCTCTCTCTCTCTCTCTCTCTCTCACACACACACACACACACACACACACGAGAGAGAGAGAGAGAGAGAGAGAGAGAGAGAGGGAGGGAGGGAGAGAGAGAGAACTGGACTTTCTGGTTTTTCTTTGAAGACATTTCACCTCTCATCCAAGAACCTCCCTTCTAGTTTATAAGCAGGCAGTGATTTCAAATAAGGATGATATTATTCTACGTTCCTATGTTCTGTGATGTTTACACTAATGAAAACAAGATATAAATATATATATTAACAATAATAAAGTCAGCATCCTGGCGATTACCGCTTGCTTGCTGGGGAAAAGTCAGGCTTGAAAGCGCCCAGGAAATGTTCCATTTAAAAAAAAAAATGTAAAAAAAAATAAATTTACATTGAAAAAATTGTAAATTTTTTTTTACACTTCTCTTCTTTCTCTTTTAGAGGAACCAATTTGAGCAGCCCCATTCATGGGGAAAAAAAACAAAGATAAATAAATTTGGGGATTGCTCCTCTAAGATTGAGACCTACACGAACGTCTAAGCAGCAAAGGCAGGGAACAAAGAGACTTCACAATCACTCAAACATTTTCAACATCCCCTCTTCTAATTGGTAATTTTGTAATATTTATTCACAACAGATCTGATTGCCAGATTCCCACTGGCTCCCCTCAGGAGGTTTTGCGTGAAATCCATTCGAAATGGTGTGTCAGGGTCTCCCTGCCTCCCCCTCCCCCCTTTTTGAAGTCACCATCTGGCTGATAGACTTGAGTCTGTTCTAATACACTGACCCAGTGAATGTCTGTTAAACAGTTCCCTGGAGTTTATAGTCCTCTTACAGGCAAGGCAACCGGGGGAAATACGAACGAAGAAACACACTGAGATATCCTCAGAACAACCCCAGTCTTTCTCTTCTTTTTCTTTTTCTCTTCTTTTTTAACACATTATGCCGATGGCTTGTAAAAAAAGAATTTGATTTACAGAGAATATTATTTGGGGCAATCTGGAGGTGTTCTTTTTCTAGCTTGGGTAGAGAAAAACCTAGTTAATAAGGCAGGCGCTTTTCCTGCAACTGTGCCAGATTCGCCCCCCAAATTTCTGCAAAATAATGAGATTATATCCATTGAGAAGGAGAGGATAATCAGCTCAGCTTTTCTGGAATGGCCGTAAGACTAGAGAAACAACTTAAGTCAGATATCGTGGTTTGATGTGGACAATTCTGGGCAATGTTTAAGCAGCTCCACTATTCTTCTCTCTTCTTCTCCAAAGAGCAGGTGAAAAGTTAGTTGTCTGATCTAATTTAGCAAACCTTTGGCTCCATCAGCCGCAGATCCCAATCCGGCAGGAATTTTACGCTTCCTGCAATCATAACCCCATTTCGACGCGAAGCGATTTAATTAAAAAAAATGACGGCTGAACATTAAAACAAAATCAACTCCTGCTTCCTAAAACAAACAAACAAACAAACAAACAGGGATGGGAAAATTTGGCATAGGGCAACTCTGACATTTTCCTTGCCGGAGAAAAGAAAAGGAATAAAGGATGCAGATAGTTCAGACTGTATAAAGCAAGAGAGAAGATGGGGGCTTCTGATCTGCCACGATTGCTTAAAACGGGCATTGTCTGACTTGGTAATTTAAGGGGTTTGGCTCCCTCTGTCTCCATCAGTTGCTCTTTTGGCCTCTTTATTAAACCTCCTTGCATTTTGCCAACATTTATCTTGTCGCCCTAGATGGCTGCCACGTGAATATTAAGCAACCTTATTCAGTTTGGGCAAGAATGGCCAAAGAAACAGATGGGGCCGGTCCTAAGCTTTCCGCCGTGGGTACAAGCCTCACCAGCTGTTTCCCATCCTTTATGCTGGGAGAGGGAGGGGGGGCAGTGGCTTGGCATCTGCAAAAGGTGGATGCCATTTCCCCCCCCCCTCCGCCCGCTTTTGTTTGTAAATACAGCTGAAGCTCCAGCCAGCGAATGGGAAGCCCACCTCCGTGGTGGGAAAAAAATCAAAAGGTAAACAACGAAGGCTTTTTCCCACCGGCCACTGGACTCTGCCGGCTTTTTAATCTTTTACTTCTAGAACAAATTGATTTCTTGCCAGTCAGCAACTCTTTTACTGATGTTGTCGGCCTTGTTGAAGACAACCAGGTGCACGGGGCTGGGACTGCCCCACCCTCTTTCTCTGGGAGTTCCCAAGCCCCTAAAGCTAAGGGGAAGGAGGAGGGGGAGGAGGAGGAGGGGAGGAGGCAGGGAGGAGAAGAAGGAAGGGGAGGGGGGAGGAGGAGGAGGAGGAAGAGGAGGGGAAGGAGGAGGAAGAGGGGGAAGAGAAGGAAGAGGAGGAGAAGGAAGGGGAGGGGGAGAGGGAAAAGGAAGAGGAGGAGGAAGAGGAGGAGGAGGAGGAGGAGGAAGGGGAGGAGGAGGAGGAAGAGGAGGAGGAGGAAGAGGAGGGGAAGGAGGAGGAAGAGAAGGAAGAGGAGGAGGAGAAGGAAGGGGAGGGGAAGGAAGAGGAGGAGAAGGAAGAGGAGGAGCAGGAGGAGGGGAAGGAGGAGGAAGAGGAGGAGGAGAAGGAAGGGGAGGGGAAGGAAGAGGAAGAGGAGGAGGAGAAGGAAGGGGAGGGGAAGGAAGAGGAGCAGGAGGAGGGGAAGGAGGAGGAAGAGGAGGAGGAGAAGGAAGGGGAGGGGAAGGAAGAGGAAGAGGAGGAGAAGGAAGAGGAAGAGAAGGAGGAGGAGGAGGAGGAGGAGGAAAAGGAAGGGGAGGAGGAGAAGGAAGGGGAGGGGAAGGAAGAGGAGGAGGAGGAGGGGAAGGAGGAGGAAGAGGAGGAGGAGAAGGAAGGGGAGGGGGAGGAGGAAGAGGAGGAGGAGGAAGAGACAACAAGAGAAAGAAGGTTTCTAAATGGATTGGCACCATGTTCCTCATCTGGGTTTAGAAAATAGCTTCCATCTGAACATCTGGACATCAAATCTAAATATTGGGGGATGCCAAGCTTCCAGTTAAGGGAGGGGGAAGGGAGAGAGGGAAGGGAAAGGAAGGAAGCTCGGGGGTTCACTGCTCTCCAGTTGCAGCAACCCCCTCGTTCTGCTGCCTCTCCCTTCACAGATCTGCTTACAACAACAACAACGACAGCTCCAACAATCCACTTTGCCCGACCTCCCCTCAAAGGGCCACAGTCAGAAAGCAACACCAACAGAAGAGAAGAAGAGGAGGCTGCAAAGGGAGGGACATTTTCGGAGCAACGCGGGGTGGTGGTGGGTGGTGGTGGTGCAGGTTTACTCCGGGCGTTTCTCCTTCCCCAGAACATCCCACCTCCTCCAGCCCGGCTGCCTCTTGGCCACCCCCCCCCCTGCAAACCAGGGCCAGGGGCAGCCGAGGTGGACGCTCCGCTCTGATTGCTCTCATCCGTCTGCCGCTGCTGACAACCAGGGCTGTTAGCAGAGGGAGGCTGAGGTTTAATTTACCTGACTTGTTAACAGTTCCCTGCTTTTGTTTTGCTTTATTTTCCACCCTCCCTTCCCTCCCCCCCCCCCGCTGCCCACTCAGCCTTTGCTGCTCCCCCCTTCCTGAAGTTCTGGGTTGTCAACATTTTCACATCTCCAGGTTAAGTGGTGCGTTCCCGCCAGGCCGCTAACATTCCTCAATAAGCCGATCGTTTGTTCCCGGGTCTTGGAAGCTCTTGCAAGGCAGAGATGGGTGTCAGGGCAAGAGAGTTGGGTGGGAGAGATGGATGGACAGCAGGAAACACCTAGCAGTTTGACAGCTGTCCATCACGGGAGCTGAACTGTTTCCTGCCTAAGAGTGCTCTGACCCCAGCTGTAACATAGGGCTGCCCGAAAGCAGGTAGAATAGAGTGCGGCTCAGACTTTTAGTGCTAAAAACGCAGGATTAAAAATAATGGCTTCAGACAGACTGCTCCCATTTGCAAGGTCTTGAGTAGTTACTCTATGTACAGAAATTTTTAAAAAATACTATATTTACCGAAGCTACTATATGTACAGAAACAAAACTTCTTATAGCTGCTACTATCTGGAATCGCCCACTTCTGATTTTCTCTGTATCTCCCACCGCCGTAGTAGAAAGTTGCCCTCCTACTACATCTCTTCCTTGCTTCCTTCACCCTCCTCTTCCTTCCTATCTTCCCTCCTTCCTTTTTCTCCTCCTCCTCACCTTCCTTCCTTCTTCCCTCCTCCTCCTCCTTTTTTTCGGGGGGCGGTGGGGGAGCGTGTGAGTCTATTTAACCAGGTGCCCACAATAAGCCTCAGAAAAGCTTTCCACCCCACTTCTTCTCGGTCAACCCGATAAAACAACTGGAAAAACAGAGGATGTCAACACTTGAAATCCAGAGGCTAACTCTGCAAACCAATTTCAATTTTATCTGCATGAACAAATCCAGGCTCGGAAGGATAAGCTGTTTTTAAATGAAAATAAATGGGGAGCCAATAGATCTCAAACGAGAAGTTTTGGCTGGAGTGTAGATATGAAAAGAGAGCTACGGATTTCGTGAAGGGCGGGCAGATGGCTGAGACAATGACGGAAATGCATTTGGCCCCACAGAAAAACCAGGGGCAATTGAAAAGACGACAAATTAAATTTAAGCTCGGGAATGTTCATACACTCCCCGCAAACCAAGCTAAAAACTCCATCACAGTTGAGCAGAGGGGTTAGCAGGTAGGCATGTGTGAGATTTTATTTTTGTTTCTTGATATCCTCCAGAACTTTGTTTTGGATATAATCGATCAATCCGAATAGAGCTGGATGGGACCTTTGAGGTCTTCTAGTCCAACCCCTTGCTCAAGCAAGAAATCCTATGCCATTTGAGACAAGTGGCTGTCCGGTGTTTTCTTAAAAACCTCCAGTGATGGAGCACCCACAACTTCTGAAGGCCAATGGTTCCAAATTGTTCTCACTGTCAGGAAATCTCACCTCACTTCTCGGTTGCTTCTCTCCTTGGTTAGTTTCCATCCATGGCTTCTTGACCTACCTTAAGGTGCTTTGGAAAATAAGTTGACCTAGGACAATCCATGACATTATTCCCATGCCATCTTTCTATGCCCCAGACCGAAAGGGGTTTGAGTAGAGCGGTCCTTCTTTCTGAGAACATCATGATGGAAAGCGCGTCTTTTCAGAAGAAGCTTCAGTATCTACATTGAATCGCCCTTCTCCAGATGATTGAGCTCCGCTCAGCCCCTGCTGCTAGCAAATCTATTCTAGAAAACATTCAGAACCCACTGGAGACCACTTCTTTCTCATTTGTCTCCCCGTTTTCACTGTGGGAAGTCCCACCAGCCATCTACCGGTGGAAGAAACCATTAATTCTTCTGATAACCGTCATTGGAGACCTTCAGTTTCTGAAGGACTGGACAGCACCGTTAGCAAGCGTTGTTCTAAACTAAGATCTGACCAGTTGGGCTCGAGATGTTGGGTGAATCCACTGTGTAGCTTCTAGTTGATGGTTTAAGACTCATCAAACAGTGTTTCCCAGCCTTGGTAACTTGAGGATATGTGGACTTCAGCTCCCAGAATTCCCCACCAGCATGGAGAATCAAATCATCTAGAGATGACCAGAAAGGACACTTCCTTGAGCCTCCAAAAACCCAGATGGACCAAGTTTCCTAATTTTTCCAAGAGGAAAGAGACTTTCTCCAAATACCTCTGAAGACCAGGACTTGACGTCAGTGATAATAGGATCACTGCATTTCCTTTAAATGAAATATTGAAAGCAACTTCTTTTCCATCAAACCAAAAGGCCAAAGAGATGAGGAAAATTTAAAAAAAATAAAATAATTCAAAATACTTCTTTGTGTGTTTCATTAGTCCCTGAAGGGCACCTGGTTGGAGAAGGTTTCTCTGTCTGACCAGAACTAATTCAATTGGGGGGCGGCTCACCCAGCCGGCTGATTGGACCACCTCTTCTTAATGAGACAAACCACACAGTCAGTCTGGCCCCATTAGAAATTCCTCACATAATCTCCAAATTTAATGCCTTTATCATTATTCAATGGATCAGTGAACAAGGGAGCTACAGAAGGACAATTAGAAACATTTCTTTTTTTTTATTCAAAATTTTTTTTTTCTCTCCTCTATCACTCTGGCTTTTATCGAAAGACTTATTTGTTCGCTAATTGCAAATACATAATTTTGCTGGAGATTTAGGTTACATGGCTAATAGAGTCACGAGCAGCAAATGATGGCTTTGTGGGATAAATTCCTATCCAGCCATGTTTGGATTAAAATGGGATTTATTTATGGGTTACCGTTTAGAAAATAATACATTTTTCCTCTTTACGGTAAGTTTTTTTTTTGCCTATTTTGCATGAGGTCACCCTCAACATGCTTTAGGGGGAGGGAATTAAGAATCTGAACCTAGAAATTTTGAATCCTGCTCCAATTTCCACCAGAATTCAATACTAGTTCCAGGTCTGATTTCTCCAAAACAGTAGCTCAAGTGACTCCATATTAAAGATTCATCTGTATGCATCTTCTTGCACACGTCTCTTAATAGATGCACTTTTCCATAACAAGGACTGCGGGTGTCTGACTTACACCAGGCTCCTAAAATCTGTCCTTCCTTTCACTTAGTTCACCTTCCTTTCACAAGTATTTATCACTGATAAATAATTTTCTCAATACTTTCCTCATCTTGTATGTTACTTTCACGGACATGCATATTTTCCCCCTACCTCTTCCTAATGAAAATGTGCAATTTAAAATTTTAAAAGGCTGGATTCAAACCTGAATTGTGTTTTTAGTTCATGGTTTGGCTCCGAAGAGACGAATTAGGTTAAATTCTCAGAAAGATGAAACTTGACTGAATATTCGTCCCAGGCTGAGTTTAAGATCCTCATTTAGTTGATTCCTTTATGAACCAAGCCTGTTGCAATCCATAGTTTCCTAATGATAAAAAAATGCATTTCAAATTTTAAAAGGACGGATTCAAATCATCATCGCATTTCAGTTCATATATTTGGTTCTGAAGAGATAAATTAGGGAAATTCGCAGTAATCAATTTTTCCTCCAGGGAAGTAAAACACCCCACCCTCCAAGTTTCTCTCAAAATAGCCTTTGAGATGTTAGGAGAAAGTGACTTCCTACTTTAAGTCACCCACAAACTATTGTCACTAACGTAATTAAGTAATAAATCAGATTTTGCCTCTTCTCGTGAATATCAGGTTACCTATATCTTTGGACTGAAAAGCTGTATGTTAAAAGTGCAAATTTCTTTCTTTCTTTCTTTCTTTCTTTCTTTCTTTCTTTCTTTCTTTCTTTCTTTCTTTCTTTCTTTCTCTCTCTCTCTCTCTCTCTCTCTCTCTCTCTCTCTCTCTCTCTCTCTCTCTCTCTCTCTCTCTTTCTTTCTTTCTTTCTTCCTTTGATGAATTAGCCAAGTTTGCATCACAGTGAAAACTGAAGCAACTTTCATCCAGGGCTTATCTCTGGCCATTTCCCTAAATTTGATTCGGTTTGGAGCGCCCGACGGAGTAAAGAATAATATTGACAAATTGGATATTTACTTTATTCCTTCTTCTCATATCCCCCCCAACCCCCCATCACCACCAACAATGAAACAGCCAGAATTCCAAGGTAAGAACAGGTTTGCTGTTACTTCAAAGAAACCTCCTTGGTTCATTATAGAGACCGTAGTAGGGGGCAAAATTGATCTGAAGGAGGCTTAGAGTAGGCAGAGTGAGGAACGCCACATCATCAGTTCATTTAAATCAATCTGCCCCCCTCCCTTTCACTCTGGATTTTGCATGGATCCTAGAACAAAGAAGACCTGCCTTCTAAGGGAACGTGCTAAGAGGGCAAATTATTCACTCCTTCTATTCCATCTGAGCTCAGCGGGGGAGATGGGAACAGCAGGCGGACTCTTAGTTAAACACTCCAAGTGGGAAAAACAACTTTCAGGTGTGGTTTACGATGTCCAGAACTGTTCCCACAAGCCAACATGATGAGGAGAGTCTCTCAGGAAGTGTGAATGCAAACATCCAGAGAGACACAACATCCAGTTGGAGTCATCCACACATTCTTTAGATATATATATATATATATATTTAAATAAGTTGCTTGGTTGGTTGCCTCTATGTTCGATCCCCAGAAGCAGGGGTGGGATTCTACCGGTTCGCACCTATTCGCTAGAACCGGTTGTTAACCTTCTAAGCAGTTCGGAGAACCGGTTGTTAGAAGAAATGACTGGGCTAATCCTGTAAGGAAGGCAGGAAGGAAACATTCTGGTGTTGCTTACAGAAACTGCCTCTCCATTAACCCTTATTACATTCTTGGCAGGACTAGACTTCCTGTCTCTGGAACTTCTCTGGAGATTTTTCCCCTCCTTTGCTGGTACTTTGCTTGTGTGGAGTGACCATTCAAAGTTACAATGGCACTGAAAAAAGTGACTTATGACCATTTTTCACGCTTACGACTGTTGCAGCATCCCCACAGTCATGAGAGGCCAGGTGAGGAGAAGCGTGCCTTGATGTGAGTGATATTGAGTTGGCCACACCCAGCCAGTCACATGACCACCGAGCCACGCCCACCAACTAAGTCACGCCCACAGACTGGTTGTTAAAAATTTTGAATCCCGCCCCTGCCCAGAAGTCTTGATAGCCCAAGAAATAAATAAGCAAGTCTGAAAGCAGCATTTGATTGGTTTAATAAGGAGTGAACCCAACTCAATGTCAATCTCCAAAGTGGACCATCAGAACGGGATCTTCCAACCTCTTCAGTGATGGAGCCAAATAGAGAAAATCTGCTAAATTGGATGCAGACCTGGAAAAAGATGTATGCCTGCCATTTTTCACCCTGCAGCAGTGGGAAAGGTGCCCTGTCCCTGGAATGTAAACAGGATATGTAGTAATAGTCACTAATAAGGATATCTGGACATCATGGATTAACAGGTTCACTTTGAAGATGTCCAAGTTGGTGGCCATCACCACTTCTAATGCACATATTTGTCAGACGTAAAGGCCGATTCACACTAGCCACGCCATTTGACAGCTGTGCTGTCATTCGGGAAGTGGGGGAAGGAGAAGGACCTCAGCTTTGGACATGAGCTTTTCAGCAGTATCCAATTTATGTGGTGGTTGTGGTGAGCATGGAAAAACCGGTGGAGAAGTTATGTTTCAGGGAGGGGTCTCTGCTGAAGCCACAAACTTTCACTCTTGCAAAGCTGGAGCTGGCATTCACACCTGATAAAAATGGTCCAGGGGACCCTTTCCTGGATAATGTAAACATCAGGTGTGATTCAGAGTGGAATTTTGAGCCAGACTGAAAGGACCCCAAACCATTCGCTTGGTGGCAACTAGTGAGAAGTTCAACTAAATGTTTACAAATTGCTGTGGAGTTTTGCCTGACCAGTAGGCCATATTGGGTGTTCCTGGGAAAACAAATTCAGGTTGGACTTGTCTAGAAGACCTTCGGGTGCAGTTAGAGCAGGATGTTTTCAAGAAGGAGAAGTTCTCCAGAAGAAAGAAGTCCACTCCATGGACCAACGATCATCTTTAGTCCATCTTGTGCTGGAGGAAACTTTATTGCTTCTCATTTTCCTAGAAGGCAGTTCTACCACCTGGGGTAACCGACAGTTGCACAGGTGTGTGCAGGTAGCAGAATTTCACAATTTCGGCTTTTTAAAGAGAGGAAAGAGAAGTAACTCTTAAGGAGGAGCTTCTGGCAGACAAGAAATACCAACCCTAACCTAGGCAGGAACAGGTGTGTAGAAATTCATACCCAGACACCAGATAAAACAACATTCCCCTCCCCAACTCTCCTCGACTTCCATAAATCAAATCTCTAATTCTTCACTGTCCAGCCAGATTGCTCGCTGGGACGGTGATGAATCGTCTTCCCGCCCTTGACAGCTGCAGGAAAATCACTCATGGCCAAAGACAGACCTCTAAATCTGCCATTATAGAGTGCTGAAAGGAAGAATCTCTGTTTTTACAACCTACCTCAGCTATAATAAATATTTAAAATCCACATTAACATCCTCTTATAGTTACAATCTAGCCTCTGTGGAGAAGAGTCCAACTTAGATTTAATTAGCAACTGAACCTTACCGGTGCGGAGTCCAGGTTAGACCTGGGTTCCAGGTCTCTGGCGGAATGCTTCTGTTTTCTTAAACTACCTACACCGTAATAAATATCAGCCACGTCACCGGTTCTCCCGGTTAGAGACAGAGGTCTTTTTGTGTTCTCCAATGCTTACATTTAATTTAAATGATTGGATCTTTTCAGACGCCTAGGGGAAAAATGATTTTCTTCCTCAGCAGAAGTTCTACCGTGCTTTACTTCGAAAAGTTGGCACAACGTCTTTGGCACCGAAGCTGGGGTTGTTGGTGGAGCTTTGTGGGGGCAGGTAAGGCGAGACGGAGGCAAGGCCAGCCGGGAAGAGGTTTATTCAAACGACAAGAAGCTTGGATTGAATTCTCAGGTCCTCCTCTGTAGGTTCTTCCAGAATCTGGAAGATTCTTCCAGAATCTCTGGAAGATTCTTCTGGGTAAATCTTCCCATTCAGAAGGAACCTATCTTTCTTTGATCAATCTCAAACAGCCAGCCAGACTAAATCCAAAAATTCAGCAGCTTAACCATGGTTGACATCACATTCCTAGGATAAGCCGCAGAGGTGGTGGTATTCAGCCGGTTCTGACCAGTTCTGGAGAACCAGTAGTGGAAATTTTGAGTAGTTTGGAGAACTAGCAAATACTACCTCCGACTGATCCCACCCGCATCTATTCTCTGCCTCCCACTGAGTCCCTGATAATTGGCTGGGTTTTCTTTGGTTGCCCTGCACAGGAGAACGGAGCTGGAAAGCAGGTTAGTGCAATGGAGAAAGGAACGGGGATTTTGCAGTATCCTTTTCCTTCCACGCCCACCAAACCCACACCCGCCAAGTCACAACACACCCACCATGCCATGCCCGCAGAACCAGTAGTAAAAAAAATTTGAATACCAGCACTGGGGAGCCCAGTTCTCGTTCAGAAAGTCCATCTTTTGAGAAGCGGTCAATCCAACCGTATTGACAAAAGAGCCTCCCCCTTGTAAAATATTAAGAAGATGGGCGATAAGCTGCACTCAGCGGGTTAAGCAAGGTAAACACCACATTATGGGATATATAAATATAAATAAATCTGATTCTGGTGATTCCTTTCATTTGGTTTTTTTTTTTTTAACCATTCGGAATCGCTTGACTTTTCTTCTTTCGTTTCATCACCTTAAGGTCCTTGCAGAACCCATAATGTGTGTGTGCTCATTGTTTAGGATAAGGGACATCACCTTCACGCTGTGGGTTATTCAGGACCATATATCTTTAAATGTATGGACCCTTCTCTCTCGGAGAGACTTTAGAGGTAATTTAGTCTTGGGGAGTTAACGTCTTGAGTGTTTCAAGAATACTGTTGATTCTGGAAGGAAGCAAATTGTAGCCTGAAGGAAGATACACATAGATAGGGAACACCGTCCCTTGAGTCTGACAGTAACATGAGCTATGGTTAGTTTTCTTTCTTTTTTTTTCTTTTTTCTTAACTATTGCTTTTCCAGATGGGTTTCTCATTTCTGCAGGACTGCATGCTTGTAAACTTGGGAAGTCTGTGGCTTTGAGAGATCAGTTGATTTCCACCAACCTGTGGTTGGGAGACCAAGAGTAACAGAGTTGGAAGGAACCTTGGAGGTCTTCTAGTCCAGCCCTCTTCTCCAACTTAACAACCGGTTCTGTGGGCATGGCCTAATCTGTGAGTATGGTTTGGAGGTCATGTGACTGGGTGTGCATGGCTTGCTGACTGGGCATGGCATGGTGGTGATCATGTGACTGGCTGGGCGTGGCTTGTATGTAAATATTATAAATATTTAAATATTGATTTTTTTTAAATTAAAAAAGAGCAACTTTTACCCAAAATCAGGCAAATCAGGCAGGCAGATTGAGTTGCTCCCAGAATCACAGATTCACTCAGAGATCTATCTTTCTGCAATTGGCTACCTGAGTCTGCACTGAAAAATAGAAGCTCCAGTCCTAAGGAAAGTTCAGCTCTGCTTTTAGATTAGCTAGAAAACAAGAAATCTAGTGATTTCCTGCTTTCTAGCTAATCTAAATCTCCTGGCAGAGCTGATAGTCGGAACAGCTGATGGTCGGGGGGAAAAAAAGGAAAAATAGCAACTTACCAAACTCAGGCAAGTTGGATGGCCTGCATGCCAGGTAGGGAGTGAGTGGGTGGGGAGGGGGGGTGGGGCCAGCCAGTGGAACAATTTTCCAGTTCTCCGAACTGTGCAGAATCATAACAACCGGTTCTATAGAACCGGTCTGAACCAGTAGAATCCCACCTCTGCCTACACCATTTCAATGCCTTTTGTTATTCCTTTACAGGCTTCCTAACAGCTTTCTTCATCCTTTTTTTTTCAAAAAAAACATCTTGGGTTTGGAAGGTTGACCAGTCCACCTCTGCCTTCACAATCAAGAACTCCTGGAAGGAAGACTTGAAGTTGCCCACCGAGGATGAACGTGTAATTGCTAAAATGTGGAAACGGTTGTTGAAATTTGAAACAGAGGAAGAGCAGGTTAAATATTGTACAATAAACTGAGCAAGGAATTCTGGTTATAATATACCGATGTATATCTATCTGTAAGGTACAGATCTAAAGAAATTCCACCAGAGTACCACACACCAGAAATTTTCTACTACAGCAGGTATCTTCTGGCATCTTCCGTTGCAGGGTTTCCAGACTTTGGACTAGAAATCCCTGCAAGGAATTTTTGGTTTTTTGTTTTGTTTTTTTGTGGTTGGGGGCTGGGGAAACCCTGTTTGCAGTGGAATTCCCCTCTGCAGCATAAAATGGTGCAGACGGCTCTAAATAGATTGTTGGTTTCATCCATGACCTCCGAAGCAAGCTGAGAAGGTGCTATGGTTATTTTTTTTAATATATATTTTTTAATTTTTGCATTGCATTGTGGCACACCACTCCCCACCACGGATAAATCAAGCTGTCTGGTCCAACAAGCTGAAAGCCAGAATTCCTCTTTATGGGACTTCTGGTTATTCTCCACCCTTGAAACCCATAGTTGCTTCTCTGGCTGAGGGCTGGTGATCACCTGGAATTATTTCCCCAGTTCTCCAGCTCAACAGGAGTGTCCATTAGCTGCCACGGTTCGCTGAGGATGGCATGTAAATTCCGGATATCTGTGGTGGGGGGCCTGGCAGCTTATTGGCTGACGTCTTCCGCTCTCAGAAATGGGTCATTTAAAGAGAAAACTGCCAAGTTTTCAATGCCTCCAAAGACTGAGAACATATCAAAACATGTCTCCTGTCTCTATCACGGCACACACAGAGTTGGCATTCAGAAAGGAAGCAGGGTTGGTGGGGGGTGGGGGGTCATTTCATGGAATGAACTCAAGGACCCCCAACAGATTTCTACCTCCACAGACACAACAAACCTTTGCCTTTCTTGACGTTATCAACCTACCTCGGCCCATGCTCAATGCCTTCCCCAGGCTAGGAGACCAGTAAGTAAAGCCTTCTGCAGAGAAGTCCTTGAAAATTCAGCCATGGGCTTTGTGGGGAGGGGAAAATTTAGATGAGGAACTGCAGTCATGTCTTTATGCAAGATTCCACCAGAAATGGTGAATTTTTCCTCCCAAGAAAGCCACATTATTTTGATCCAGTTCTTCCAAGCCATTCTTAGAGGCAGGAATATTTGGTCATTAAATGTGGATTGGGGGTGATTAGCATGGATTGGGGTGACCAGCGTGGATTGGGGGATGACCAGCAGGAGATGTATGTAGCCCGACTTCAGATGATGTGCCTGAAATAGATTGGTGAATGCAGAAAGAGAAACAAAACCTGAACATCTGGTGGAAAGTTAGAATGTGTGAGACCATTATCACCTCAATAATTATTACAGAAGTATTTTTTTGTATGGAGATATTTGAGGTTCCCCCCAATAATTTATTTACAGTTAAGGAATGTCCCCAGAGTTCCTTTTCTAGAATTTTTTTTTTATATAAACACATGTGTGGATTGTTTGCCTATCAAAGGTAGACCTCACCAACCCAAGCAAAAGTATCTCCATTCTGGCTATACATCTAGAAGTCCAAAATTATGAGTCTCTTCCATACCTATGGGACACGCTTTCCTTATTTTTCAAACAGCAGCACAGCTGTAGCTAACACAAAATCTTAGCTGGATGCTACCAAACATATACAATTTTTTAAAAAACGGGTAGCATCAAAATAATCCGGTATTATAGACAGAGTCGTCTGTCCTGCTGGGCTGCCACCGTGAGGTTTATAAGGCATGTTGAGGTTCTCCAGCTCCAACCCCTCCCACTTTGCAGCACATAGTCTATATCTCAGTATTTGTCCCAACGGATTGGAGTACTCCATGTTTTGGTGGAATGTAGTCTGGACTCGCAGGGGGAAGGGGCTCTTTCACAGAGGCCAAAGAGGCAGCAGAGATGGGAATCTCTGGTGGACATGAAGAGAGCTAGGTTGGACTTCCCTGGCAGTTCACAAAACACATCTATAGTTATGCTGATAGTTGATTTAGTTTGGCAAGATTCTGTCTATAGGTGAACAATAAAGGAACTACTCAGAAGCAACTCTACGTGTCATTCTTGGTCTTTGGGTTCGATACATATAGACATTCTCCAAGCTTCATCCCATTCCATCAGAATCTGGAGGAGTCCTCACCCAGCCAACATGCTCCAACATCTTCCACTGAAGGAATGATGGCCTTACTCATGGTGGAGAATGGGCAAAGACAAACGGTGGCCTATGTGATACCAAGCTGAGTTATAACTCCGGGGAGCAACTTGGTAGCATATAAGGGAAGGGTGCAATTAGCAGCTGCGCATACACTCCTATGGGTAGACCATTAATTGATCCTTTACATCAGGAGACAAGGGGGGGTGAGAATTGATCTGGTGCTTCTGAAAGCTTTTCCCGAGTGAGTAGACGCCAAGCGTGTTGGAAGTCAAGCCAGCATTACCCACCTCAAACTTTAATTAGCTGGGCCAAGCGGGAGCATTTGGTGGGATGGAATTGGGCGGTCATTGTTTCTGGCTCTGGTGCACTGAAGAAAGGTGTGCCCTCGCTCCGAACACCAGGGTGAGAACTAATAACTTGGCCGCGCCTGAAATTCAGCGCCTGGCCCAGACAGTTGAAGCCTTCCTGGTTTTCATTCTTTGTCCATGAAAATTATCTGGTCAGAAAAAGGAAGCAAGCGGTACATCAGTCTGTCTGTGCTTTTCATTTGCTGCCTGGATAGCAATTCCTGACAGCTAATATTTCATTGAAAATAGAGCCAACTTCCCCGCCCCCATCTCTTTCTCTTTCTGTCTCTTTCTCTCTCTCTCTCTCTCCTGTTTATGAAGCTGAGGGTAAGTGTTTAATTAGTTGCCTAATTGCCTGGGTAATTGGTAGACATACTCAGCTCTCCAAGTAATCAGTCTGAACAGGCCTTGAAAATATCTGGCCCAGTATTCATTAGTGCAGTTAAATCGTTAAACAGTTACTGTGTTTGGTTTTTGACAAAGCCCGTCTGACAGCTGTGTTGGGCGCATCTCGCTGGCACTTGCAGGCAGCGTCCTCTTCCCTGGGATGGGGCAGGGAAGACCACCTGACCAACTCTCTCACCACCATGTCTGGGGGGCTAGGAAGGAGGGAGGGAGGACAGATGGAGAAGCCCTGCTGGGCAGAAGAAGTGGTGAGCTCCATGCTGATCTACAGAAGATGCAGAGATGGTTCTACCTCCCATGGCAGTTGGTCTGGGCTGAGCTGTTCTCTTTGGTTTTGTTGTTGTTAGTTGCATGGACAATGCTCCGCCGGGCCTTCCTGTCCTCTTCCATCCCCCGGAGTCCATTGAAGCTCAAGCCAACTGCTTCAGTGACTCCATCCAGCCACCTCCTTCTCTGCCGTCCCCTTCTTCTTCTTCTTCTTCTTTTGCCCACCAACTGTTCCCAGCATTCAGCTCTTCTTCTCCAGCGAGTCCTTCCTTCTCATGAGGTGGCCAAAGTCTTTGAGTTTCACCTTCAGAATCTGGCCTTCTAAAGAGCAGTCAGGTAGATTTGCCCCTTTCAGGAGAGCCATGTTCGGGATCCTGAGATGCAGGGTGGGTGGTGGAAACACCTCCAGAGAAAGGAGAGGGGGAACCTATCTTTTTAGGTAGGTCTCCTAGGGTCATCAGGTGAGTTGCTAGAGTTGCATAGAGAAGAATCTCCATGAAAATTGAATGATTTTAAAACTAGTTTATTCCCAATTTTCTTTCAATTCAAGCAGGCACACGGGGAGGTCATAAACGGCTCTACAGGTTGACTTGCTAGTCTTATTTTCCACCTTTGGTCTAGCAGTTCTCAACCTGCTTCTTCTATGTTTTTTCCTCCCAACAACCCAAGAGGTAGGTTGGTCTGAGGGAGAAAGCTCAGCCCAAGATAGCCAGTAGCCGAGGATAGGACTTGAACCTGGTGGTCCTATCCTCATCCAACTCTTTAACCGCTAGATTATATTTGTTCTCATTTCTTCTCCATTGTTTTTATGGAAGCATGGAAACTGTTTTGACTAAGCTAGGGGTGAGGAACGATGGCCCCTTTATGACTTGTGGACTTCAACTCCCAGAATTCCTGAACCGCCCATGCTGGGGGAAGACATTCTGGGAGTTGAGGTCCACAAGTCACAAAGGGGGCCTCTGGTATAAGTCAATAACTCAAGATGGCTGATCTTGGATTTTTCTTTTTAAAGACTGCGTTCAGTCTTGAAGGGGTTGCTGAAAACGGATAAGGAAGAGAAGACCAAAAACAGGGGGAAAACTGGCTCTCAGAACAACGCTGAATCTAAGTCAGAATATTGATGAATGTGTTTAAAAAGTACTAGGAGTTTCATGTAAATATTCTGCCCTCTGCAAAGAAGCTGGCCAACGTTTGCATGCCTTACTCCTTTTTTACTCCTTCGAGTTGAAAACACACTGTTTAAAACTAACAAATCCAGCTAGCTAAAAACACACAGTCAACCCATGTTTTCACAGCGGGGTGTTTGAAAGGAAGAAAAAGCTGCAGCTTCGAAGGTAAACAAATTCTACCCAGGCAAAGGAACAGCAGCAATGTGAGTCCTACACATTAAGGAAAGCTGGTTTTCCCAGGCTCACTGGCCCTGTCTCCAGTGGTGCTGGGAAGCAGTTTCCCATTACTCTTCCTCTTCTCGGCCTACCAGCCATGTCAAGAGGATCACCAGCTTGGGCTCCAAAGGTCCAGGGAAAGATGTGTGGTGCGGAAGCGACTTGTGTGGCCCCTCAACATCACCGTCCACCTTCAACACCCTCTGAAGAATGTCCTTCTAGCATTGCCCCAGGCAGGTTGTCTCAGCTGTCGTCCAGGCTGGGCTTCATGGATTCCTCCAATGGACTGACTTGAATTTGGGGGTCGTCCGTTCCTTGGGAGATGAAGAGCTACTCTATCCCTTGTAGGAAGACCTTATGCCACCTCAGTCTAACCCAATCAAACGTGGTCTTCCCTGCAACCCATTTTGATCATCCGTCGGTCTTCTGACCTCTTGCTTCTTTTCTCTTGGCTTGCTCACCTCTTTGGGACGTCCAGCTAGATGTTGGCTGAGCAACACATTTAAGATTGTGTTGAAGGATTCGATGATTTGCCTTGGGGTCCGAGGCTGTGAGTTTGATCCTGGGTAGAGGCTAATATCTGGAATAGACTCTCCTGCTCGAGCAGGGGTTTGGAGTAGATGACCTCCAAGGTCCCTTCCAACTCTGTTATTCTATGTCTATGTCTAAACGCCTTCAAAAGGAACGTGGTCTCCATCAAGCTGCCTGCTCAAATTCCAGAAGCTGGAATCTCGCACATGTGGGTATAAATGTAGGATTTGCAAACGAGCCTCCGGAGATCTGGGCCAAAATATTGCCAGCGACCCTCCAGAAATGCGGTCAGTTGTGCTCCCAGGGGAAACACAAATCAATTGTTTCCAAGCCTAAGACAAAGCGACAAGCTAACTTCTAAGGGGTTTTCTCCACACATGTCTAGGGTTAAAGGTGATTAGTCTTCCCCAAATCACAACATTGTTGCTGGGGCAGGGGGTAGAGGTTGACACAGCAGGACTGAGGGATACGAATGACAAAGCTGGACGGGCTCCACCACCTTGAAACCGCCTGCCGGATTCCTTGCAATTCCCTTCACCGGAGATGTACCATGTATGATAAGATTCAGCATGCAAGAAGACCCAACTTAGACAAACAAGTGACCGTAGTTGATCTGACTCACCAATGGATCTGCAAGTTTCCATACCCCTATCAAAAGGCTGCTTAGAAGAGTTCTGCATAGGTCTGGGGATTCAGAGCACATCTGGACAACATCAGTTTGAGAAGAGCTGGAGAATGCATCCCTGGTCACAAGGAGAGAATCCTCCTGAACTTTTGAGATCAGGTTAAAAAACAAAAGGCCCCAAAAGTAAGAAGGTTAGCGGTGGGAACTTCTAGATGAGAATTCAGTTCCTCCGCATTAACTTCGCTAGTGAAGGTTTATGAGAGTTGACTTTACAGAGCCCTGGACAAAAGCAATTCTGAAGATACATGGACCATTCCAATATTGGGCACGGACTGATTGTCCATCTATAGACACGAAGTGTCCCACCTTGCAACTTTAAGACTTGTGGACTCCCAGAATTTCCCACCCCATAAGGGTTGGACACCCTGATATAGACAATATAGATGTTAGGTAAAGAGTGTCCTGCCTCAACAGGACAAGAACCGCTCCAAGTTCCCTTCCAACTCTTGTTCGTCTATTATACAATGACGTTGCTAGATGGATCATCCCTGTTGTAGTCGATGGTGTGTTTAGATGGACAACCCCTGGTGAGACAATATGAAGCATAGGTGGACCATCCATTACTGACTGTATTTTCCCATCCATCATAGAAGGAATATTGAGCTACATGGACCACAGTTCTCATTTAATCTACACTTTTTGTAAGGACTGAACCAACATTTGTGAACGACTCAGATTGGCTCCTCTACCATTTATCCTGGGAGACGTATATTCAAGCTTCACTCATGAACCAACCTTGTTCAAGCTTTGCTTTATTCCACTAAGATAAAAAAAAAAACCACCTCCAGCAAGAAAATGACTTGAAACAGTTTCCCCAAGAGCTCCTTTAACTTGACTGAGGGGACCACTTGTTCAGAAGAAGCAGGGATCAATCGTAGGTGATGATCCACGGCTTGCCGCCTGCCTCGGCTCTGTAGCTTGACAGCGTGAGGCTTTGTTCCACCGCACATCTGTAAGACATTACACCTGGTGCCTGGCAGAGGCCAGCGCTTTACAAGGAAAGTCCCACCGGCCGAGGCTGGGAGGGAGAAAGTTCCACCTGGGTGGCCAAAGCATTGACAGCCTCTCTCCCTTGTCTTCGCCTTCTTCTGATCACAAGGCGGGTGACAAATTGGCTCTCTTTTCAAGGAGAGGGAAAAAGTGACCGAGATCCCTAGGAGGAAGAAGAAAAGCATGTTGACCAGCTCACTTTCGGATCTTGAGGGACCCCAACAAGGGCAGTCATGTATCCTCCTTCATAGAGGACAGTTCTTTTTGGAGAGCTCGTGGAGGTATGGATCCTGACTGAAGGCCTCATAGGTGGTCCACTTCAATGGCCGCCTGTCTACTGCAGCTTCAGGATTTGATCTGTCCTTTGATCCTTTCTTTCCTTTCCTCCTCCTCCTCCTCCTCCTCCTCCTCCTCCTCCTCCTCCTCCTCCTCCTCCTCCTCCTCCTCCTCCTCCTCCTCCTCCTCCTTCTTCTTCTTCTTCTTCTTCTTCTTCTTTTCCTCCTCCTCCTCCTCCTCCTCCTCCTCCTCCTCCTCCTTTCTCCTCTTCCTCCTCCTCTTCTTCCTCCTCCTCCTCCCTTTCTCTTTACTACTTCAAATATCCCAAAAGTTACAAAGTTCTGGTTCTTGCTCTTCCAGTGACCTCAACCATTGTTAATTTGATGTTCTCGTAGGGACATATTTATTTATTTACATCTCACACTTCTTAAACTGCCCATCTCCCCTCAGAGAGGGGCTCTGGATGGTGGAGTATTACTACTCTAGAGCATTACCACTCTAAGTAACTCGTAGAGTATAGGAAGTGATATTGTCTGGGCAAAAGGAGTTGAAACAATTTTTAAGCCCATAATTTAATCCGGCAAGATTCTGTCCATTAGCAAATAGAGTATTGGGCTTGGACCTGGTCTTCTTCCTTACGAACTGAGCCTTTCAGTTCCGAACTCTGATGTAGCTGATTAGCAACAGCTACAGTCCATTCTAATCTTGATTAATTGGGAAATCAGTTTCATGATGATTCTTCACAGCGGCCTTCTTCTGGCTTGGGTTGCCTCTCTTGTCCCATCACCATTTAGTTTATCTTTCCAGCTGCCTTTTCGCATTTCCGGCACATGTGCCCGTGACCCCCACAGTCAGCGTGGGTGTTAATCATGGGCTCAACTTTTCCAGACAGCCTATGTCCACCCCACCACCAGCGCCCAGAAGACTTGTTGTCTCAGCTTGCCTTTGTTGGTTCAGTACTTGCTGGGTTTTAGGAAGCTGTTAGAAGCCTAAAGATCCAGCTCTGTGTTAACATGCTTGCAGCAATTATCTCTCCCCTGGTGCAAAGTTTTTCTGATTGCAGCTTTGCATATTCATCTGAGGAAGACTTACTGCCTGCCTGCTACCGGAGCTGCTTTCTCAAGGTCAGAACTTTAGTGGTCATCATGGACAAAGATAAGGAGGGAGGGAGGGTGAAGTGGAGGTAGATTTCAGAAAGGAACAATACAGGAGGAAAGCATGGCATCTTTTCTAGTCTAATCCTTACCCTGGATTAGAATAGATTAGGATTCTTCTCGAACGCCTTCTATATTCCTTTCTGGATCTCTGAGCTTGGTTGTTTGCTTGCAGTCATTTTATAACCCAACTGGGTAACGTCATTAGGGATAAGACAATGTGAAGTTTGATCTCTGTTTCTATATGGTAACTTGCCCTACCAATTTTGGTTTGTGTGTGTGTGTGGTGGTGGGGGTGGTTTTCTAGATTGTCTGGTGTCAGTCCCCGCTTCTCTAGCCAAAGGCCACTGCAAAGGACCTGTTCTTTCTCACCATCTCTTTTGAAGGGTGTGTAAACGTACTTTTTATTTTACACACAGATTTCTGTGATCCAAGGGACGAAGAGCCCACAGACTAATATTGGCTCCCCCCACTCTGGTCCCCAAATCTCACCTTGCTACTCCAAGGGTAGTAACTGCAGCTAAGAGGGCTTTGTCTCAACCTCCATTGGGTTGGCTGAAGGAGCTAAGCACCAGCAGAATTAGGAAGATGGAGGGTGATTCTAAAATCAAGGGTGCGCAAAGACCCTTTTTGAACACACACACACACTGACTTCCTTCTCCTTGTTCTCGGCCAGCCATCTTTTCCCTCGGGAAACAGGACGTTAGGTGCTCGAGCATGTACAACTCTGTGAAAAGAAGTTAAACCAGGGGAGAATTTCCAACAGAGGCACTTTAGCTACTCTCTCCCCTGCTGATTCCTTCACTTTAAAAAAAAAATGAAAAAGAAAAAGGGAAAATAATTACTTCTAAGGCTCTAACCTTTCCAGCAAGTGACTTTGTAATAAATAATCCACATGTCCCTTCTGTGCAATCCATCAGCGGGAACGCCTAATTACTTTAGACTCACTTTGAAAACCCTTCCAGTGCGAGTTTCAAATAAATAAAAAATTAACATGGAAACTCTCCAGCGCTGCGCCAGAAGAAAGGAAAAAGCATGGGGGAGTTTCATCCAATCTCTCCTTCTAGACTGGAGGGTCTGATGTCTGAGATTGCTCACAATCTAATAATGACCCGGCTGAAGGTATCCATGGAAGGTTTCAGCGCAAAGGTTGGGAGGGAGTAGAAGAAAGTGATGGATCTTTAAACCCTTGGGCTTTGGAGAATTGACTTTCTCGGCCCTTCTCGGCTCTCAAAAGGAACTTCTTTGACTCCATCAAATTTCCACTGATGGAGATAAGAGTCTCCTATCAACCAGCTCCTGGGGAAGAAATCTACGGCAAATCTAGACAGCCTACTAAAAAGCAGAGACACCCCCCTGCCAACAAAAGTGCGTAGAGTCAAGGCTGTGGTTTTCCCAGGGGCAATGTGTGGCTGTGAAAGTTGGACCGTAAGGAAGGCTGAGCGCCAAAGAATGGAGGCCTTTGAACTGTGGTGCTGAAGGAGAAGACTCCTGCGAGTCCCTTGGACTGCAAGGCCATCCCACCGGTCAGTCCTAGAGGAGATCAACCCTGCCTGCTCTTTAGAAGGCCAGATCCTGAAGATGAAACTCAAATCCATGGGCCACCTCAAAAGAAGGAAGGACTCCCTGGAGAAGAAGAGCCCAATGCTGGGAACAGTTGAGGGCAAAAAGAAGAAGAAGAAGGGGACGCCAGAGAAGGAGGGGGCTGGATGGAGTCACGGAAGCAGTCGGCCTGAGCTTCAATGGACTCCAGAAGATGGTAGAGGACAGGAAGGCCTGGAGGAACGTTCTCCATGGGGTCGCGAAGGGTCAGGCATGACTTCTCGATTAACAACAACGAATCAACCATCTCCTTTCCTTCTCAGAGTGATTGTGGCCCTACCGTCCAGCTTTGCACCATCTTGCTAAGTATGGGAGGGCTATCATCGCACCTCAAAGTCCACGGTGCTTCTTCTACTTTGGCCGTCTGACGTAGCCCACCCTCTGCTCCTTCTGTCTCTGCACTGCAGGATGTTCCAACACAAAGATGGCAAGAAGCTAGATCTTTTTTAAAAAGGGAGGGGGGTTTAAAAAGGAACAGGAGGGGTGGGCTGGGGGTGTGTGGGGGGGGGGAACAGCTCTCTGAAGTCCCAGTAACAATAAGATTTGATTTCACTGTGCGCCAGGGGACAATAAAAACCTTCCAAACCTCCACAGGAGAATTAATTAAACGAATTTTGCTCTGCCAATTGTTTGTTATTTTTGCTGACCTCACCATGTGGATTAATATTTAATTAGCCTTTAGGAGAAGTGGAAAGCACTTATTAACCTGCTCTGTCAACCTGTCAGAGGTAAAGGTGGGGTGCTGGGAACATCTCTGGACAAAAGGCAATATGAAGTGAGAGGGCCGGGGAATTCTCGCCTGCTCGGGAACCAAACTGGTTGGGGAAGTGGACAACCCTGGAACGTGAAATTCCTCGTTTCTCTCTTTTCCTTCTTCTGTGGGCTTGGCATTTCTCTGACCTCCTTCTTTGGAGGCCACATTCAAGGACAGAGAAGCAGCCGTCCAAGGGAGATGCTTCCCTTGTTCTTCTTAAAGAATGGTGTCCCCCAAGCTGCTTTCTTCTCATTTTTCTTTTCAGCAGTTTGGAGGAACCTTCCTCCACTCAGATTGGTGGCTGGTAGGCTCAAGCATCCTTCCAGAGCCATCCCATTGCCCCCACCAATGCACAGTTCCTCAACCTAATTGACTGAATCCAATCAAGGAGAGAAGCAACTCAGAATTCAGGAGAAACTTCCTAACAGTGAGGACAAGTAACCAGGGGAACGGAAGTTGCCTTCAGAAGTTGTGGGTGCTTCATCTCTGGAGGTTTTTAAGAGACTGGGAAGCCTGTCTGAAATAGTTTAGGGTCTCCTGCTTCCAAGGTCCTCTCCAGCTCTATTCTGATTGAACCTTGGCAACTTGAAGATGGGTGGACCTCAACTCCCAGAATTCCTCATCCAGTATGGAGAAACCCATGGCATGTCCTCAACCTCTCCAATTGTCCTTGGGCCTTCAACGCTGCTCGAGAGGAAGGGTTACAAAGGGCAGCCATTCTAGTTTTGGCTGATGGTTCACTGCTCCCTGCTCATCAGTCTTAAATGGGGGTCTCAACCCCCCCCCCCAGGGTGCCCCATTTGATGCTAAAGTGAGGGACCACTCTCGCCAACTTTGGTCTATGAACTGGCCGGTGAGGAATTCAACAAACATGGCCTCTGATATTTGCCTTTAAAGAGCCTTGGTGATGCAGTGGTCAGAGTGCAGTACTGTAGGCTACTTCTGCTGACTGCCAGCTGGCCTGCAGTTTGGCAGTTCGAATCTTCCCAGGCTCAAGGTGGATTCAGCCTTCCATCCTTCTGAGGTGGGTAAAAGGAGGACCCAGATAGTTGGAGGGGAAGAGGCTGACTCTATAAACAGCATAGAGAGGGCTGGAAAGCACTCTAAAGTGGTATATAAGTCTGCTATTGCTTGGGAAGGAAGGAAGGAAGGAAGGAAGGAAGGAAGGAAGGAAGGAAGGAAGGAAGGAAGGAAGGAAGGAAGGAAGGAAGGAAGGAAGGAAGGAAGCCATATTGTTACAATGCAGTGCTACACTGCCCAGAGTTTGATCCTAACCAGATCAATGTTGACTCAGCCTTCCATCCTTCCGAGGTAGGTAAATTGTTGAGGGCAAGAGGCTGACTCTGTAAACCGCTTAGAGAGGCCTGTGAAGCCCTGTGAGGCTGTATATAAGTCTTAGTGCTATTGCTGTTGCTGTTTAGATTCTGGATTATGTAGAAATGCTCAAATTGTCTTGGAAGGTCTCAAACCAACCCTCCTCATTCTTAAAATAGGAAAAAAAGTGGGGATTAATGAAGCCAACGAACCTTTTTCTTTTTAAATTCCCAAGCCAATGGACCAGGAGCATCCATTTCTAGCTGCTGTTTCTGTCACCATTCCTGGTGGTTTGTTCTTCTTCGGCATTGCTGAGAGGACCAGAACAAAACTTTTATCCCAGAGAGAAGAAAAGGAAAGTCTTCAAAACGATAATAATGATGATGGTAGCAAACACTGCAGTGTGTGTGTGTGCGTGTGTGTGTGCATCAAACTTTTATAGCTACCCCTAAAGACTGCTGTATCTTTTGTTTGCTGATTCAGTGCAGCATCAAGTCAATAAACAGCATGTGCTCAAGACATCTATCTTTGATCTCTTGTGACAAAATTGGAGCTTCATGATCTTTGGGGAGGCTGCATCCATTTTGCACCCATTCTGGGAAGTTGCAAAGGCACTTAAAAGTGATGACTAAATGCAAAAATCTTGGCTGTCACCGCACGCAAATTTTCTCCACGATGGGCCAACATTTGGGGTAGTGTTTCTTGATCTTGGCTGCTTGGAGACCGGTGGACTTCAACTCCCAGAGTTCTCCAGCCAGCATGGGGAATTCTGGGAATGGAAGTCCACACCTGTTGAAGTTGCCAAGGTTGAGAAGCACCATCCTAAAGACTTGGGGTATATACATCAGTCTTCATCCGCTTAGAATAATTGATTCCATTTGGAGATCGCTCCAATTGAATAATTGATTTAATTTGGCGGCTGGAATCAAATCAGACCCTCCGATGCAGATTTCCGAAACCGTTTGGGTAGGGGTGGGTGAGACATTTTTGCACATGTACGGATGCTTTCAAATCCTCCCAATCAAGTCCGAGGCATCGGATTGGAGTTGACAGGTTGATTCAACTTTCCCGTTTGATTTGGAAAGTGGTTTTGATCCAGAGGGTCGATCGGACAGCTTTCAAATCAGAGCTTTGCACAACCCTAATAAGGGCCCCGGAAGGGTGTAAATCAATCATCAGCTTTGCAAACTGTGGTGGCCACAGACGGTTTCTCATCCCACACCTTTCGTTATTGTGTTATGTTGTTTTTTTATTTTCCTATCATTTAACCACTGTGATTCTTTTCTGCCGTTCACCTGGGGCTCCATACATGCCGCCTAGGAAGCAATCATGCCACCACATCAATTAGGGAGAAGTTGATGACAAGAGTAGTAAACAGTTCATTAAAAGAAGGTGTATTTTCACGTGACATCTTGGGAAACATGATCTCAGCAGAGAGAGAGAGAGAGAGAGAGAGAGAAGGAGAAAGAGAGAGACAGAAAAGGAGAAAGAGAGAATGAGAGAGAGAAAAGGAGAGAAGAAGTGAGAGTAAGAAAGGGGAGAAAGAGCACAAGAGAGAGAATGAGAGAAAGGGAGAGTGAGAAAGAGAAAAGGAGAGAAAAGGGGAGAGACAATGAGAAGAAGAAAGGGAGGGAGAGAGAGTGAGAATGAAAGAGAAAGAGAGAGAATGAGAGAAAGGGAGAGAGAGAGAGAGAATGAGAGAGAGAAAAGGAGAGGGGAGAGGGAGTGAATGGGAGAGAGAATGGGAGAGAAAAGGAGAGAGGAAGTGAGAGTAAGAAAGGGGAGAAAGAGAACAAGAGAGAGAATGAGAGAAAGGGAGAGTGAGAAAGAGAAAAGGAGAGAGAGAAAGGGAGAGACAATGAGAAGAAGAAAGAGAGGGAAAGAGAGTGAGAATGAAAGAGAAAGAGAGAGAATGAGAGAAAGGGAGAGAGAGAGGAGAGAAAGGGAAAAGGAGGGAGAGAATGCGAGAGAAAAGGAGAACAAATAGAAAAAGGGGGAGAGAGACAAAATGAGAGCGACAAAGAGAGAGAATGAAGAGAGAGAGAATGAGAGAAAGGGACAGAGAGAAAGAGAGAGAGAATGAGAAAGAGAAAGCAAGAAAGAGAGAGAGAGAGGGAAGGAGAGAGAAACAAAAGGGGAGGGGAGAATTTGAGAATGGAAGGGAATGGATGAAAGGTGGTGGATGGAAAAGTGGGATCTCTCCAGGCCAGGGATCTCCACCTTGGCCGCTTGAAGCCTGGCGGACTTCAACTCCTAGAATTCCCCAGCCAGGAATTCTGGGAGTTGAAGTCCGCCAGGCTTCAAGCGGCCAAGGTTGGAGATCCCTCCTCCAAGCAACCCACAAAAGCCGGGCACAGGAGAACACAACGGTCTGAGTTCACCAAGCTTTGTCCCTGCCACATCAGCAGCCTTCATGGCAGGCAAGGGAGGTCAACCACAGCTCCTTGTTTTGTCAAGTTGGGTTGCCCGTCATTATCCCCGTAGTTGGGAGGCGTCCCTCATTATTATTATTTTTTCTTTTCTTTTTCTTTTTTTGTTTAACAGGGTGGGGAAAAAAAAAAGAAAGGAAAGAAAAGAAATTAAAATCCTCCTGAGTTTTATTAAACATGGATGCTGGTAGGTAATTAAATTGCAATTTAATTAAATCCGCCCGCTAAATCCACGTAAGCTCGCCGCTTTCTCTCTGTCTGTCCCTCAACAAAACACTGAGCTTTGGAGACGGTGACCATCACCTTCTCCTTCCTCCTCGCGCCTCCTCTTGGGAGGAGGGGAGGAGGGACAGGGTGGGCACCCGCCAAGAGATCTGCTTCTAATTGCATGCCAGCATTCTCAAAACCCAATCTTGGTTAGCAAACCTACAAGAGGTTCCGAGTCCAGCAAGTAAGCATGTCTGCCTTTGAGGGGCTGCCACAAGGAAGGGGAGGGGAGGAAAGGGGAGGGGAGGGAAAGGGGGGGGAAATGAACTGTGTCCCCTTTATAAAGGTGGGGGCCGTCTGCCTCCTGCTGACCCCCTGTTTGAGAAACCATCAAAGATCGGCTTTTGACACCTGTTTCAAAGAAGGAATGAATATCCATAAAGTCCTCATGTTCACAGCCAAAGGAAGAAGGTAAGTAGGTAGGTAGGTAGGTAGGTAGGTAGGTAGGAAGGAAGGAAGGGAAGGAAGGAAGGCAGGTAGGCAGGAAGGCAGGCAGGAAAGAAAGAAAGTAAGAAAGAAAGAAAGAGAAAGAAAGAAAGGAAGGAAGGAAGGAAGGAAGGAAGGAAGGAAGGAAGGAAAGAAGGCAGGTAGGCAGGAAGGCAGGCAGGAAAGAAAGGAAGGAAGGAAGGAAGGAAGGAAGGAAGGAAGGAAGGAAGGAAGGAAGGAAGGAAGGAAGGAAGGAAGGCAGGTAGGCAGGAAGGCAGGCAGGCAGGAAAGAAAGAAAGAAAGAAAGGAAGGAAGGAAGGAAGGAAGGAAGGAAGGAAAGAAGGAAGGAAGGAAGGAAGGAAGGAAGGAAGGGAAGGAAGGAAGGAAGAAAGGAAAGCGGGGAAGGAGGAAGGCAGGCAGGCAGGCAGGAAGGAGGGAAGGAGGAAGGCAGGAAGGGATGGAACAAATGGAGGGAGGGAGGAAGCAAAGAAGGAAGGAGGGAGAGAGGGAGGAAGTGAGAATGTTATTGTTATGCTAACGGATAAAAGAAAATAAAATTTGAGTTTTGTAAAACCCAGTTGCCTATTTTTTTTTTAAACTTTTGCAAACAGCGACTGCTGTAGATTGTTTTTCCTTGAAGACATTTCACTTCTCATCCGAGAAACTTCTTCAGTTCTGACTGACGGGTGGGAGGATGGAAGGACCTGGAGATTTCCACACCCATTTGCAGTATTCAGGTGACCCCAGGAAGGTGCAGAATGATAAACCTCCAAAGGTTGGAGCCAAAGCGGCCTCAACGCCTCTCAGAAAGAGAGCCAATGACCAGATGACTGCAAGGAATATAAATCCTCCGCCATTCAGCCAGAACTGAAGAATCTTCTTGGATGAGGAGTGAAACGTCTTCAAGGGAATACAAAGTCCACTTGCTTTTTGGAAAACGCGCATTTGCGACAAGGACTGGATTGCTGCTCTTCTGCAACCAAAGCACCCCCAAAAGTTCAGCATCTTCTTGACGGGCAGGGAGGCACCCCCCTCCCCCCCAAAAACGGAGAAAGCGAAGGAGACAGAGAGGGATGAGATGAGAGGCATCCGTGAAACGCTTGTTCTCTTTCCAGCCGGCTTTGGAGTCTCTCAGGCCACGGGAGTTAAACTACCCAATCTGTCGTTATTTGAGTTACCTTTCCTTCCGCCTCGTTCCCTTAAAACCAGGGATCAATCTTGGGTTTTATAAGCGCAGAATGATGGAACAGCTACCATGCCCCCCCAGACATGGCTGGAAGCAGGGAAACACAGAAACACACACACACACACACACACACACACACGATGATTTCGTCTTCGGCTAAGGTGCAGGTAGAGGAAGACAAATGAACCAATCATGTAATGAATTCTTTTCCTGGGTCCCAGAACATCACAATGATTGATATTTATGGATTTTCTTTTCTTTATTCTTTCTTTCCTTTCCTTTTTCTTTTTGTTTTGGTGTAAAAAAAAGAAAACCCTATTCTTTGCTGGAAGCTAAGTGGTGTGGGATATTGTCTAACTCCTGAACCCCACTTGGATTTAAGTGCTGGGGTGTTCCAGCTACGGGTTTGGCACCCCCCACCCGCCCCGAAAGAAACACAGATGGTGGTTCACCCTGCGAATACCAAATGCAGTGAGTTTTCCCCCCACCCAAGTTCAGTTCATTCAGAAAGAGTAAATGGGTTAGTTTCCCGTTTAGATCAGATCAAATTTTATTTATTTTAGTCATTGGCATGGCAATAAAGTCTTCCCTTCCCTTCCCTTCCCTTTCCTTCCTTCCTTCCTTCCTTCCTTCCTTCCTTCCTTCCTTCCTTCCTTCCTTCCTTCCTTTCTTTCCTCCTTCCCCCTCCCTCCTTTTCTTCCCCTTCCTTCCTTTCTTTTCCCTTTTCCCTTTCTCTTTTTCTTTCTTTCCTCCATCCCTCCCACCTCCTCTTCTTTCTTTCTTTCTTTCTTTCTTTCTTTCTTTCTTTCTTTCTTTCTTTCTTTCTTTCTTTCTTTCTTTCCTCCTTCCTTCCCTTCCACCTTCTCTTCCCCTTCCCCTTTCTTTCTCTTTCTTTCTTTCCTCCTTCCCTCCTACCTCCTTCTCTTCCCCTTCCTTCCCTTTTTTCTTTCTTTCTTTCTTTCTTTCTTTCTTTCTTTCTTTCTTTCTTTCTTTCTTTCTTTCTTTCTTTCTTTCTTCCTTCCTTCCTTCCTTCCTTCCTTCCTTCCTTCCTTCCCTCCCTCCCTCCTTCTCTACCCCTCCCTCCCTCCTTCCTTCCTTCCCAACAAAATTACCCACCTCCCTGACATGGGAGATTGGATCGCTCTGCCCACCATATAAAAAAAAATCTGCAGCTTTTTTAATCCCAAAGGAAAAAAACAAACAAACAAAAGTAAAGCCTCTCAAATTTTGATCATCTGTCATCTAATTAGAAAAACTTACAAGTGGTTGGAAGGGTTGTTGTTTTTTCTTTTTAAAATTATTATAAGTGTGATTTTTGCACTTAATTTGTGATGGATTTCAAAGACTCATTATATTTCTGTGAATCTTGGGTCTTCCGCCTTGGGCACTTTCTCAACTGTATGTGTCTAGCTCTCTCTCTCTCTCTTTATGTGTGTGTGTGTGTGTGTGTGTGTGTGTATATATATCTCGCACAACCTCCTAACCCCAATAAATTAAATAATTAGCTCGCAGGTGAAAAGCGGAAGTTATCCCAACACGGACAAGTGAGCGCAGAGGCCAAAGTGGCTCAGGCCGGGCTTGATTCACACGCTTTTAACAGCTTCGAAAGTCAACAATTTCCCCCTTCACTGGGCGCCTCTCCCAAGGCCTCATCTGGTAATTCTATCACACCACCCCGAACACAGTAGGGCCTCTTCTCCAGGGTTGCCTTTTCCCAGAACCTTTGGGAGAAGTTTTTGCTTTCTCCCTGGTGGGGGTTGAGGGGGCTGGATGGAGATTCTCCCCCCCACAACTCCCCTTGTTTTGAAAACTATCTTAAACCATCCACAGGGCTTGCATGCGTTTAATTTAATTTGAATTAAATGAAGGAGAAGGAAGAAAGGATGAGGAAGCAGAGCCGAAGCCCAGTTACTCCTCCATCTTACTAGAGAACGCATGTGGAAACTCCATATATCTACATCTATCTATCTATCTATGCATACGCACGCACACACACACACACACATATACACACACATATATATATACACATACACACACACATACATATATATATATATACATACATACACACACATATACAACATATACATATATACATACATATATACACACAGAGAGAGACACAGACACACATATACATGTGTGTGTGTGTTTGTGTGTTAAGGAATTGGGATTGCTTCTAAAACATCTGGTTTCCTAGGGTTGGGGTAATTTAAGTTTCTTCCCTCTCCCCCCCCATGGATGAAGAAAGGGGTCAATTGGGGGGGAATTGTGTTGAAACAAAAATAGAATGAAAGAATTTTGAATCAAATGCAGAATTGCAGTGGGTCCTGGAAAGAAGAAGAAGAGGAGGAGGAGGAGGAGGAGGAGGAGGAAGAGGAGGAAGAGGAGGAAGAGGAGGAAGAGGAGGAGGAAGAAAGGGAAGGGAATCTTAATTGCATCCTTAACCAGCAAGACTCTCCACAGGTTCAAAGTCAAACTTTTATCAGCTAGCACTGGATAGGGAAATCCGAAACTTCCACTTTTTTGCCCATTCAACGGCTTTTGATTTCAAGTTCTTTTCACTCCTATTGAAAAGGAACATGTGAACTTGGAAATATTGGATTAAAATGGAAGGAGGAAGGAAGAGAACCTGTGGCTTTCCATGCATGGGGAAGGCGATTGTTATGACAGCAGAATTAAAAAAAAAACCCCTATTCACTCTGGGGTGATGGTGACAATATGGAATTAGTTTGTCATTCTCTCTCTCTCTCTCTCTCTCTCTCCCCTCCCTCCCTCCCTCCCTCTCTCTCTCTCTCTCTCTCTCCCCAGGGCAACCTACAACCCAAGGAATTGTTAGTTGCCCCCCATCTAAATACTAACCAGGACCAACCCAGCTTAACCTTTTCAGCTCAGCCAAAGTTGGCTAGATGCTGCCCTCTGCTGTAATCTGACTGTGGAGCAGAGGGGAGGCGAACTCTCTCCCTCCCTCCCTTCCAACACACACACATACACACACACACACACACACACACACTCACAAGTCTTTTCAGAAACATTAATTACGTATCTATTTTTAATATGGCTGAAAATAACCCTCAATCCTGACAAAGACTCTAGTGAGAACTCCCGACACTTTCATCTGCCGTACGTGTTGTCCATCGTGGAACTTCTAACCCTCCAACTTGTGGTCAAGAATGAAATGGATAGAAAAAGCAAGAGAATCAAAAAGGGATGTTTTCATGATTTGGCCATGGAACTGGCCATCAGAAGGTCCAATGAAGATGGCACACTTGGATATCTGGTGGTGAACATAGCACCCTGTCCTCCTTGTGGGTATCTCAGGAACTTTTGGTGGACTACATAAGTAATTTTTTTTCTACTTTGTTCATCTCTTTGTTCCTCCCATCCTTCCTTTCACCCATCCCCTCCCACTTATGACTGTATGACTGTAACTACTTTGTCGTTTGTATCCTCACCATTTATATGGACTGTTTCCTAGTATGATTTGATTGCTTATTGTGCCCTATGGCTATTATTAAATGTTGCACCTGATGATTCTTGACTTCTTGACGAATGTCTCTTTTCTTTTATGTACACAGAGAGTATTTGCACCAAGACAAATTCCTTGTGTGTCCAATCATACTTGGCCAATACAGAATTCTAGATTCTATATTCTATATTCTCTATTCTATTCTATTCTATTCTATTCTATTCTATTCTATTCTATTCTATTCTACTCTACTCTACTCTACTCTACTCTACTCTACTCCATTCCATTCTATTTCCATTCCCATTCATTATTCTATTCTATATTCCAATATCCTACCTGAGTGTTTCCTAGTATGATCTGATTGCTTATTTGTACCCTGTGACTATCATTAAATGTTGTACCTGATGATTCTTGACTCTTGACGAATGTCTCTTTTCTTTTATGTACACTGAGAACTTATGTACCACAGAGAAATTCCTCGTGTGTCCAACCCCACTTGGCCAATAAAGACATTCTCTTCTCTTCTCTTCTCTTCTCTTCTCTTCTCTTCTCTTCTCTTCTCTTCTCTTCTCTTCTCTTCTCTTCTCTTCTCTTCTCTTCTCTTCTCTTCTCTTTCCCGAGTCTCTTGGACAACAACTCTCGTCTTCTGAAAGAAGCCCTGGAATTCTACACTTGGGGAGTCGAGATCCTGCCCCATTCACAGTCAGGGAATGAAAGGAGAGATGAACGGCCAGGAAGTGCAATTAAGCATCGTGTGAAAAAAAAAAAGGCACGGAGGAAAACTGACACCTTCTGCACCCCTAGAATGAACCTCCACGGCCCCCATTTAATGGGACGGGGTCCCAACACCTCATAAATCGCCCCTGTTAGGCTGAACAGGGACAGGTTGCTTTGATCTGGACCCATTGCCCTCCTGGACACAGGAAGAGGAAACGGTGGTTTTTTATGGATTACTTGGCTCTCAACAGCCTCCAAGTTTTCCACTCCGCTGAAACTTTGACAGCGCCTAATGATCAATCAGAGAGGGTTTAAACAAAATAAAAAATAAAACACCTCCCTCACTCTCTCCCTTCGCTTTCTCCTTGCTGACTCCGGGCAGAACCTGACATCCTCAATTGACCTTAATGGGCTAACCTAGCTCCTTTCACACGGACCTCAAAGGCGTTCCCACCATTGACTTCTCCTGGGTGAGGCAGGGCGAGCCACCTCAGGAGGACAAAGGTTAGGTAGGGCAGGAGGAAGGAAACCTAAAGGAAGAGAGGTGGACCATTGATGTTGGGTTGAACAAAACAAAGATTCAGAAGAACGAGGTTTGGTCTCTCTAATCAGTTGCTAAGAAGGCGTGGTCCTTGTTCTGACCCAATCCTTGTTCCAAGGAAAAAAACACCAAATGGAGGTAACAGCAAAACCTTTTAATGATTCTTTATGAATTCCGTTCCTTCCTGGTTCAAAGGCTGTTTCAAACTATTTGTCTCTGATAAGAACGAGCCTTGCCAAGGTGGTGCAAGGCTGCCAAGAACACAAGATAAAGTTATCAAAGAAACTCAAAGAGTCTCCAAACACCAGCCAAGATACTCCAAACGTCCACCAGGCTTGAGTGTAAAAACGTCTTTGCTTCCTGCAAAGGACTCCGGTTTCTCAGCTGGCTTTTATCTCTTAAGGGAGGGGCTATCACTTTGCAGCCTTACTCCTGAGTTTCCTGTACTGCTGCAGCTGCACTTTCCTTCGAGCAGCCCTGCGCGCATGTGCACGGGCTCCTCGGTGTGCTCTTCCTCACTGCTGCCAGCCTCCACAATCTCCGAAGGCAGCACTCCACTCCCTGATGGTCCTGGCCCCATCCCTGCATCACACGCAGGACCCTTGTTGGAGTTCTCACCCTCCGAGACCTCAACCATCCACACCTGCTGCTGGCGAACCACAACAAGGGTTCAGCAGTTCTTGGGTGCAGGCTTATGGTCTTCAGATCTCTTCCATTCAGGCCAAGGGTATTTTAACAGAATCGCAGAGATGGAAGGGACCTTGGGGGTCTTCTAGTCCAGCCTCATGGCTCAAGCAGGAGACCCTACGCCGTTTCAGAGAAGTGGATGTCCAACCTCCTCTTGAAAACCTCCAGGGATGGAGCCCCCACAACGTCTGAAGGCAAAATTCTTCTGACTCATTGCTCTCGATGCCAGAGAGTTTCCTCCTTAGTTCTGGGTTGCTTCTCTCCTTGATTAGTTTCCATCCGTTGCTTCTTGTTTGGCTTTGGAGAATAACAGCTTGACCCCCTCTTCTTCGGGGCAGCCCCTGAGATATGCCCTTCTTTTCAATAAAAGAGGTTGTTTTTTTTATAAAAAAAAATATGTTGTGTACATCTTGAACAGTTAGACTGGAAAAGAAAGCAGATATAAAAGGACCGTGTTTGCTACCATTATCGTCAAATGTGCTCCTGCTAAGAGTAGAATCAGAGATGAGTTTTGCCTTCCTCTTGTGTAAATGGTTCTTCCGGAGCCTCGCCTAGAAATCCTGCCTAAGGCAGGGGTCTCTCTTCCGCTCCTGCTATTCCTCCCTTGGTCCTCTCTGGCTCCCGAATGGAATTAGCCCTCACCTAATACGGAATACAAGCAAACAAGAGTTCTTGCTTGGGTCAAATCCATTCTATTGATGGTCTCCACTTGTGCAATTCCGACTGCGGATTTGTGTTCCCAAACTGTGTTTGAAAGGAGCTGCCAACCTCCATTAGCTCCTTAATTGTGGTTAAAGCGCTGAGCAATTCAGATACCGGCGCTGCCTGGGCCACCAAGGGGGCCTGGTCACGTGACCGAGAGATCGATACGGACTGAGGTCCCTGAGCAGGTGGGGGGGGTTTCAGAGACGCTCCTTCCATCCCTCCTACCAAGCTGTGCAAGGGGAGAAGGCTGGGTTCGCAGATCGGCGGCGTCTCCCTTCTTCCTTCTTGTTTTCACGATCTGGGTTTTAAACATCATCGAACCGCCGAGGAAAGCGTTTTAGCCAGGGACAAAGTTGGCGAAGGGACGACGCTCGACAAACAACACGAGGAAAAGGAAGGGCACAAAGCAGAAATGAAAACACCCCGTTCCTTTCTTCTCCTCTGCAATTTCACCTTGGAAGGGACACTTAGTCCACTTGGGGCCTCGGGGCTCCAAGAATGTCCCCGTTTGAACACTGGATGCTGTGACCACTCGCCCTTCCTACCAGCGGTGGCCTTCAAATATTTTAGCCAAGGGTTCTCTGACCAGCGGCTGGGTGGGTGGGCCTCCTGCACCACAATTGAGGGGGGGCCTTTTTGCCCTCCCCGGACTCCGGAGGCTTTCCTTGAGCCTCTGGGAGGGCAAAAACGGCCTCCCAGGGCTCCGGAGGCTCTCTGGAAGCCAGAAATGGGCCCTTTTCTGGCCTTCCCAAACTTCTGGGAGGCCCGTTTTTTGCCCTCCCTGAGATTCCATGCAGGCCCTGCACTTACCTGCACCCAAAACGGATCGTGTGGGGACTCCAGGGAAGGGAGGGGAGGGGAGGGGAGGGCAGAACCAGCCAGGAGTGGGTTTGGGGGCTCTCCAAACTGCGCAGAATCTTAGCTGGGGCTCACCCCAACCCCCTGTAACTAGGTGAAACATTTTCAACCAAGTGGTCTCAAATGGAACCATTTACACAATACCAGGATAAAAGATCAGAGCCAGCCTAGCCCCCAGCTAGCTACTGGGTGGGGTAAGGGGATCCTCCCTAGTTTTTTGGGGCTATAATGAAGACGGGGGAGGAGAGGTGTACTTTCACACCTTGTAAAGGTATGTGGGAAAGACCTTGAGAAGAGATGCTGCCTAGAGGACCATCAGATAAGAGACAGCTTAGCCCTCAGCTGTATAGTGGAAGGGGTCAAGAAATTCCGGAGAGGCCTTCCCTCGACTGTCAAGGAGACAGCAGGAGAACTGTGTTTTCAGGCTTGCAATATTTTGCTAGTTTACTTTACCATAAAGCAGAATTAGGGGTGCGATGGCTCACCGGTTAAGGTGCTGGGCTTGTCAGCTGGAAAGTCAACAGCCCAGGTTCGAGACCCGAGCACCGTACGGCAGGCCGAGTTCCCCTTCTTTGCTCCAGCTCCTGTTCCCCTAGCAGTTCGAAAGCACGCGAATGCGAGTAGACCAATAGGTACCACTTTGGTGGGAAAGTAACAAGGTTTCCGTGAGTTTCGGGCATTATATTCATGTTGGCCACATGACCACGGAAATTGTCTTCGGACAACACTGGCTCCCTTGGCTAAGAAACAGAGATGAGCAGCACCCCCTAGAGTCGGACACAACTGGACAAGGGAAATCTTTACCTTTCAAGCAGAATTGGCTGCGTTTTCTGGCCACTCCATCTCACAAGGCCAAACACACAGGGGAAATCTACCCACCCACCCAAGGATGGAGAGCTGACCTTTGATTTTCGCCATCCTTGTTGTTGTTTTTTTTCTCTAACCGGGACAAGGGTACCAGCCGGCTCTTGTCCTCCCCACATTCCCAAGGTGCAAACTAATTTTTTATGCCTGGCTTTCACGCCACCATCTAATTGGTCCTCCATTTTTCATTTGGTGGAACTTCAGCTGCCCGCACCCTCCCGCTGGGAATTCACACCTTTATTATCACTCTTTATTACCAAGCAGTTCCTGGTTTTCGAAAAGCTGCACCAATAAGAAAAAGGAAAAAAAAAAAAAGGAAAAAAAGAGAAAAGAGAAAGGCGCAGGGTGTGTTTTCCCCTTTCCATTTTTTTTTTCCCACCCCGTAGTTTCAATTTTAATTACCAGCACCAAGACAACTCACATTCTTACCAGGTTGTTACACACTAATTAAAGCGAGAAGGAGTTTATGGAAGGGACAGAGACTTCCATTCTAGCTCTCATCTATTATTTACAATCAGTAATGCAAATAATTTCCAATTTAAACAGGCTGAGCTGGTCGGCCAGACTGGAGGGGAGAGGAGAAGGTGGGCGGGGGGGGGCTGCAGAAAAGTCGAAGAAGCGGAGGGCCTCGGTGTCCAAGTGGACGCAACAAAAGAGAAGGGGCAGCTAGACGCTTCACTGGCTTCCAAATGAGAGTTTGCTGGTGGAAATCCAGGGACGGGCTAAGAGAAGGCTGACCATTATTTTATCTGACCTGATCTGGCCAGAGAAAAAGAGGCTTTTGTGCAAGAACAATAGAAGAGAATAATCGTAGTTCAGGGTTGAATGGTCCTTGGTGCTCTCTGAGCTAGGTTTCCTTGCAGACATTTCATGACCCAACTATGTAACCTCACCAGTTAGAAGGGAGTGGGGGTTGGAGGAGGAGGAGGAGGAATAGGAGGAGGAAGACTGTGGGGTCTCTGATGCTCTTTGAGCTTGGTTGTTTTCTTTATGACCCAACTAAGTCACCTCCTCAGTGTTAGAAGGGAGCCGGATTAGCGTCTTGCCCTGTCAATGTAGGTGGGGCTGGTCTGAGCCATCCTGAAGATAACTTTTGAGCCAAACCACAGGATGGCCAGGATAGTTTCTCTTATCCCCGAAAGAGAGGAAACCCGATAGGATTGGAGGTAGCCAGGAGGGACCCCTGTCCAAACACCACCCCAGGTTGTCCCTTTCGCACAGAAAGAGCAGTGACGTCTTTACGCCCTCGGCCTTTTTTCCACAAGCCTCTATTCCCCCCCCACCCCCAGTTAAATTTTGCATTGCTTGGATTTCAACCCGGAGTAAAGGTTCCAAAAGTGGAAGCCGGTTCTCAGTTTTGAGAAGTAAAGGTCGGATCCTTAAGGCAGGGAGGAAGTCATTGGTGGAAACATCTCTCGACCTAAAGCGGAGGAGTCGCCGAGAGTAAATCCATATCCAGATAACTAGAAGCGTTTTACTTTCACAGCAGTCCTGGGGCCTTTTCCGCCTCGCAAACAAATTTACGGTTTCAAATTAAAGCCCACCAACCACACAGCAGGACTTGCAAACTTTTTTTCTCTCTCTCCCTGCTTTCACTGGCCACCAAGGGCCTTTCTTGTTGTGCGCCAGCTGTGCCCCTCTCCTCTGGGCTGAACACTGTTGGCTCTTCCATGGCTCCTTGAAGTTCTGTCTTTAACAGCCAACAGATGCCTCGCGCTCCCATTCCGCACCCGATGGATCACAAGTCCCAGATTCCAATGGCTTTGCTGAGGGGTTCCCCAGCTTCTCAAAACAGCATCCCCCACCCCACCCCTCCCATGAATACGATAAATTATTCACCTCTCCTGGATACCGGCGTGCAAGAGGATTTCGCTTACCTTTGCACGGCATCGTAGTTTTTACATTCTTTTTAAAAAATGCACAGTTGAGGTGCTTGGCAACCTCTGGTTGACTTTCCCTGAGTTGGAGGCTTTGGGGGGCCTTGGTTGGTAGGAAGATGGGTCTGGGAGGATGATCGAAGGCTTGCTTGCTTGATATTGATCGATCGATCGGATGACGGATTGTGTGCGATCAAGTCCACCTGGAATTAAGGAGAAACTTCCTAAGAGTGAGAACAATGAACCGGTGGAACCGAAGCTGCCTTCAGAAGCGGTGGGTGCTCCGTCACTGGAGGGGTGTGTGCAGACAAGGTGGTCAAGTGTGCAAGAAGTGCAGTGGAGATTCTGCTGCCACAAAGGGCTGCCCCGAAGAAGAGGGAGTCAAGCTATTCTCCAAAGCACCCGAAGGCAGGACTAGAAGCAAGGGATGGAAACTAACCAAGGAGAGAAGCAACCTCGAAGTAAGGAGAAATTTCTTGGCAAGGAGGACAATTAATCTAGACGTTGTGGCTGCTCCATCACTGGAGGTTTTCAAGAGGAGACTGGACAGCCACTTGTCACAAACTGTATAGGGTCTCTTGCTTGAGTAGCGGGTCGGACTAGAAGACCACCAAGGTCCCATCCAGCTCTGTTCTGATGGATGGATTTCTTCTTCCAAGTGCCATTTTTCCTTTCTTTCAGTGTCACAGGGAAGATCGTGGCCTGTGCAGGAAATATCATAGCTTGCAAACAAAACAGAACAAGGTTGTACTGGTTACAAGGGGAGGTTGAAAAACATGCAGAAGATGGAAACGATAATATCTTCATCATGTTGTCCCAAAGCTGACCTAGATGTGTCTGCGATATCATAAGGAGCTGACCTTGACTCAAAGGAGATTCTATTTCCAACAAAGTCTAAGAACATTTCCATCTCTATTAGAAGTTGAGAGCCAATCTGCACAGATGCCACCCAGTGTGCCAAATGGCCACAGCTTGGAATTCTGAAAAACCTTCCATAACCTCCAATCCATAACCCAAGGAGAAGACATCCAAAGGAAGAAAGTGGTTATTGCAAGGTGTAGACACGATAATGTGCTGGAAATTCAATTTAAGCCTTCCGTTGCATTTTCCCAGATTATGGATATGATGGTCAAAAGTTCTTGAGAACTTCCAATCGGAGTCTTGTGAAGCCATGCCTGGAAATGCTAGGATCACATTGGGAACTCTGGTCATTGGGACCTCTGGCCTTATCTCCCATAAATAACAAACATTGTTTATGGGATCCTTGATGCTCTCTGAGCTTGGTTGATTTCTTGCAGATGTTTCATTATTCAAATAGATAATGTCATCAGTGTTAGAGGAGGAGGAGGAGGAGGAGGAGGAGGAGGAGGAGGAGGAGGAGGAGGAGGAGAACTGTAGGATCTTGAGTGCTCTCTGAACTTGGTTGATTTCTTGCAGATGTTTCATTACCCAAACTAGATAATGTCATCAGTGTTGGAGGAGGAGGAGGAGGAGGAGGAGGAGGAGGAGGAGGAGGAGGAGGAGGAGGAGGAGGAGGAGGAGGAGGAGAACTATAGGATCTTGGGTGCTCTCTGAGCTTGGCTGATTTCTTGCAGACGTTTCATTACCCAAACTAGATAACATCATTGGTGCTAGGAACATGATTTGCTAGCAACATCATCTCAACTCAAAGCAATTGCCTCTTATTGGGAAAAACCGCCCCACATGTGCCTTTAATTTAAAACCAATCAATAAATTGGCTTAAAGTCTCGATCTGTTATTTTATTTATTCATGCCCCTTTGCCGTGGTTTGCCTGTTTCTCTTTGTAGTGGGGCTACTATCCAGACAAGCCCGTCTCTTTCCACGGATCTGATCCCAACAACCCTCACAACATTTTTGCCAGCCTGGGAAAGATCTCACATACGAGTAGACACAGGTTCCTTTTGCAAAAGCATCACAATTAATTGGGTTGTGTAGAAAGGGGGCGGGGCTACAGCGGAAGGGGATGGAGAATTCCTACATTCCTTCCCTTTGGCTGTCTCTCTCGGAAGGAGATCTCTCCCCGATACAGTCCAGAAAAGAGGGGGAAAAACTCTTTTGAGAAGAAGATAGCAAGGCAGCTCTCCTGAAGAAAAGATGACTCCAGTTCCCCGTCTCTTTCTCCCCCTTCTTCCATCCCACCCCTCCCGCCCTGGTCCATCTCTCCATCTCTCTCTCTCTCTCTCTCTCTCTCTCTCTAATGAGAAAAAGGGTTTTCTAATTTATTGCTTTCACAGAATTGTTCCTCCGCAGAGGCACAAATAGCAGCATATCAATAAAGTCATTTGAAGTTGGATATTTCCACCTCTGTCACAGCAAAAAAATAATTAAAAACGGATTCGCCGGATCATAAATTGCATACCACTGAGGAAGGACCTCTCCTTAACCCCGTCAGTGCCAAGACTGCTGGGGGAATGGGGCTACGAACCCACTGGAGATGGGGGGTGGGTGGGGGCTGGCCTAGCTCCTGGAGCTCCAAGTCATTTCGCACCATTAAAAGGCTTGGGGACTCAAATCCATTGGCCCTGACAGCTCTGAACCTCGTGACCCACCGATTATAAGGGGGCAGTAGGGTGCTCCAGGTAAATAATTCCCCTCTTTCTCTACCTATCCCCCACTATGCTGAGAAGACAGGTGTTTCTCAGCCTTAGCCACTCAAAGATGTGAGGACTTCAATTCCCAGAACCACGTGCCTCAGGTCCCATCTGCAGGGCTTAGCCAGTAAGAAGAAGCGAAATCTCGTGGGAACATCTGAAGAACGGTTGCAAGAATCAGGCATGTCTAGTCTAGTGAAAAGAAGGAGGGGGTGACATGATAGCAGCCTTCCAAAACTTGTGGGTGCTCCATGGCTTTGAGGTTTTCAAGAAGAGATTGGACAGCCATTTGCCCAGAATGGTTTCTGGGGTTTCTGCTTGAGCAGGGAGTTGGACTAGATGACCTCCAAGGTCCCTTCCAACTCTGTTATTCTGTCGTCTGCTTGATTCCTTCCGATGAGACATTTTGCATTTCCAATACTTCCCATTGTAGGAGGCTTATTTCTGAAGCCCAGTGATTTTTGGTAGATCTTTCTGGGATGGCTCAGCCGACTGCAGTTAAATGTGCTAAGTGGATTAACCGGTGCTTACTAGTCTTCACCAGCCCTCTTGTAAGCCTTCCCGTCTTATCCAGGGATGGTTTGCATATTATTTATTTGTTAAATGTATATGCCACTCACCTCGCTGTCCAAGATGGCTCGTATTAATGGACTCCTGACCCATTTCAGCACATTTTTTTGTTTTCAAATTTGGCCACCTGGCTATCTTTCTCTTCCACTACCTCTTTGTAAGAAACTAAAGAATCAATTTTGGGTCTTTGTTTGCCCAACCTAAGGCCGTCTTGAAATTTCCCCAGAGAACAATGATAAGTATACCTTTGGACCGAGTCTCGGGAGACTGTCATGAAATAATATTGAACAGAAAATGACACTTTATATTGGAAAATCCCAAAGCCGGTGGCCAAACTAAGAAGAGAGGAGAAGAAGAGCTTGGATGGCTTTAAATCACTCAACTGAGAAGACACCTCCGTTCTCCAAAGGCCTCCAGGTCTTCCAAAGGCCTTCTTAATTTCCTTCATCTACATGTAGTAATTCTGGCCACGTTATTAACCAAATCTTTTCCCTAGATTTAATGACTGATTTTCAGGGTTTATAACCCATTTCCAGCTCCCCAAAACACCAAGGAGAAATGATCGTAATGAGGACCAATCTCCATAATGTGCTAATCTCATTTTGGTATCTTACTACAGGAAATTGTCCCAGAATTTGGAGAAATACTGACTGAGGGATTCTGGGAGTTGAAGTCCACCCATTTTAAAGCATGCTGGCTGGGGGATTCTGGGAGTTTTAGTCCATCCATCTTAAACCGACTTAATTTGAGAAACGCTGGCCTCAGTTTTTATGTGACATCATGTTTGAATAGGAATGAAAAGGGAGAATCAAGATTGTGCATTTTTGGCACCCAAGACTCACAATTTGGAGCAGCTACACATGGTAATAACTTTTTAATAATAACTTAATTGATAATTTGCCCCCCCTTGCCAAGGCACTTACACAAACAATTAAAATATGATTACAATAAATAAACAGCAATAATAAAAACATCATAAAGCAGGCAGATGCCAAATCAAGACAAATATTAAACAAACAAACAAACCCAAAAAACCCCACACACAAATGGCAGTTGTCGAAGAAGGCAATGGAGGGGTGGGGAAAAAAATTCATCCTGTAAATCTCCAGTCGGCTTCACGTCTAAATTCTCCCGTGAAAAGTGCAAAGATTTTTGGCAGGTTGGCTGCCTTTGGGGAGGAGGAGGAGAAGAAAGAAGAAAAAAGGAAAGACATATTTTAAAAGAGCTATAAATCAATCACTTTTACCCGATCGTGCAATACCCCCTTTTTAACTGGAATTCATCCCAGTCTTGGAAAAGCAGAAAATCAACGCCAAGCCCTCCGTATGGTATTGTAATTCCTACCACAAAGTCAAAGCGGCGTATCGAATTATTCTCCTACACTCAATCTATTTTAACAGAATTATAGAGAAAGGAACGGTGGCAAGAAGTTGGAAGGGGCCTTGGAGGTCTTCTAGCCCATCCCACAACTCAAGCAGGAGTCCCTACACCACTTCAGACAAATGATTATCCAATCTCTTCCTAAAAATCTCTTCCAGTGTTGGAGCATTTACAACTTCTGAAGGCAAGTCGTCCCACTGGTTATTTGTTCTCACTTCGTTCCAGGCTGGCTCTCTCTTACTTAGTTTTCATCCATTGCTTCTCATCCCCACCTGCTGCAGCTTTGCCAGATGTTTAACAAAAGATGTGGTGGCTGAAATGAGGTGGTGGGAGGCATTTTTGGTGCCCTGCAGCAGAGTATTGTACAGCCCTAAAAGTCCTTGCAAGCTGAACATGTACGAAGATATTCAGGTTTTGAATCCATGCAGATACTGAAAAGACAAGAAAACCCTCCAGTGGGGTCATGAACAAAACAAGGAAGGCTTCAACATTCCCAAAGGTGTTTTTTTTTTTCCCCCAAGAAGCAACTTTTCCCAAGAGGCAACTGGACTTTCTGGTTTCTTGCGTCTGGAAAATTAAGCACCTTTAGGAGAACCATGACCTGGATGACCGAGAATCTTCATAGACATAAGACTTCAAGAGCATTAAGTTCAGAAGCCCAAGATCTGAGCAACAGGTAAGGTCTTTAAGCCACTTTGGTAGTGTTCTAGACTTGGCACTAACCATAATTGGTTAGAAAGTTGAATTCCATAATCAGGACATCCATCTCTCTCCTGAGGACTCCCTATTTTGGTTGCCCACCGCCAATGTCTGTCAAGGATGGCACCATCAAGAGAGCACCTCAACTTACCTGCAACTGCAGTCAAAAATACTTAAGAGAAAAGATGACCTAGCATGATCCCGAGCTGTAGAATAGAGTAGAGTAGAGTAGAGTAGAACAGAACAGAACAGAACAGAATAGAATTAGAATTCTTTATTGGCCAAGTGTGATTGGACACACAAGGAATTTGTCCTTGGTGCAAATGCTCTCAGTGTACATAAAAGAAAAGATACATTCGTCAAGAGTAGGAAACATAAGGTACAACACTTAATGATAGTCATAAGTCCTTCATTCGATCGGACAACCTGGTTGATGATCTGATCATTCTTCTTATTTATAAGATCTTCTTGGAAGTGATTGTGTGACTGTGCTTTCACCCTCTCCTTTTGCACTCCGTTTTTGCATCGGTTGTTTGCCCATGTATTGTTGCAGTTGAAGCTGAAGAAGTCATTGAGAGGCAAGATGTTGTAGCAGACAATTTTGTGAACTATGCTTAGATCAGACCGCAGGTGGCACAGTTCCAGATGTTTTGAGATGCATCTTGCACGGGGAAGACAAAGTAGCCCTTGGAGATGGATTGGAAAACACAGCAACTTCGGTCAACCTTTATCGAATCCCAAACACCCGTTTGTAGCTTGAAAACCATCTCCTTCGTTTTCCAAAGGGGTCCATTTAGTGCCTGGAGCAGGGTCTCGTTTATGAGTGGCCACAAAAACCCCTAGGATCATTGTTTTGCACAGCAAAATCCCAGAAAGGAAGGAAGAGACGCAACAATCTTTGATGGACCCGAAACAAACAAGAGAATCGGCCTCGTGAAAAGAACCATTGCAAGAGCTGGACAAGCCTTAAGCGAGCTCGTTGTGAGTCAGAAATTTTCATTTTGTTGGCCAGAAGACAGCAAGGGGTGGGGGGAGTCAGTTTGTGTGTTCAAATACACACAAATTGTTGTAAGAGCCCAGAGCCAGCTTTGCTTAGCAAAACATTTTGAGAACCGTGGTTTATTGAAACGTGCAGAGCGCGCACACACACACAGACACGCGGAGATCCGTTCTTGGTCCCATTCCATTTTTGGATTTTTATAAATAGGAAAGAGAAAGGTGTTGGGGTTTATTTTGCGACAACTCCTAAAGGGAAATTATGCAGAGTAATAAAATAAAAGCAAATTATAAATGAGGAAAAGGAAGGGATGAAAGATGGAATAAATTATGAGAGGGGAGGAAGATACCCATATGTGAAAAACAAAGGCCTGTGTTAGCAAAACTGTAGACCAACTGCAGCTGCTCCTGGTTAAATATTGGAAAAGCGGAGCATTTAAAACAGAACTTTTGACAGAAGACAGCTTAGCTGGAAATGTAAAGCTGGAAAGCACAATGTTTGATTTTCCTTGACTATTTCAGAGAAACCTACCCCCAAGCGGTACGCAAGTTGCACTTCTATTTTTTAAAGAGCAAAAAACAAGGCCAGCACCCTCACGTATCGAATTATGAGATCTATCCCATTGCAGTTCTATCCCATTGTCTGCACATTTTTGCTGATGCTTTATTTAAACCAAACTGGTATATCAGTGATTGCATGACCTCTGGAGATGCCATGTGCTAAATAAAGAAACAAGAAGCAAAACGAAAAGGAGAAATGGCAACACACACACAAACCCCGTTAAATAAGCCACAGTGACAGCAGGCTCGGTTCATGCATCTTACCAAGCCAAAAATCATGGCTAATATACCCCCATGTTCACCTTCCTAGCCGGGCAAAAACCAAACCAATCGTGGCTTAGCATGATACAAGCAAAACAAATTTACATAATGCCTCTGACCCACCACAACTAGGCAGCATATAAATTGAATAACTAAATGACTACATAACAAAACAACTAAATGACTCAATAACTAATAAAAGAGAATATTTGTAGCTCAGGGTTAAAATGAAGGGTCCTTCGGCCCCTCTGAGCTTGATTCTTTTCTTACAGACATTTCATTACCCAACAAGGTAACATCTTCAGTGCTAGAAGGGAGTCGGGTTTGCTCTCAACTTACTAGTCCTTGCTAGCACTGATGATGTTGCTTAGTTTGAGTAATGAAATATCTGCAAGAAAAAGTCTGAGAGCACCAAGGATCCCATAACTAAATAACCAAATAATTAACTAAATAACTAACTAACATTTGTTTTCCTGCAGACATTTCATTATTCTAGACAATATCATCAGTGCTACTTATTTAGTTATTTAAACTAAATAAATAGCACTGATGATGTTACCTAGTTAAGAGTAATGAAACATCTACAAGAAAGCAGCAGAGCTCAGAGAGCACCAAGGATCCCTCATTTCAACCCCGAGCTACAAATATTTTCCTTGATTGGAACTAGATAACTAAATAACTAAGTAATGAAATAACTAAATAACTGAATAACCGAATAGCAACTTAAATGTGCAAAATTCACCTATCCTCTTGCTGTGTCCCAAAATACACCAGTATGTGCCTCTTACAAAAACACCCTGTTGTTCTCCAACAGCCTAAAATATTTGAAAATTTTCCCTTTTTTGGGAGGTGCAAAATGCATTGATACATATCAATGAATCAACCCAAGATTTTTTGAGGATTCTTTTTTTTTGAGCTTTGGAGAAATGGAGACTCCTCCCGAGGGATAAAGCAGATTCAGAGAGGAGGCCCAAAATCTGGAACGTTTTGTTTCTGGAGCATCGCCGGAGAGGTGGGGGAACCTTTTTCCGGCCACAGGTGCAAAGATGGGCTGAGTGGGTTGGGAAGAGGGCAGCGGATGAGAGGGGTTAACCCTTGATTTAGGCTGGTCACCCTCTGGGGGTGTCGCCGGTGGCAGAGGGACCGGGATGCCAAGCCACCGGCCCCAGCTGTCACTCGGAGCGATGAATTGCAGGCTATGTGAAGGTGTTGACAGGAGCAGCTGGACTTCCCCGAGTGATGAAAAGGAGACCAAATTCATTTTGAGTTCAGACAGACCGGCTTGTTAGGCAGCCGCTGGGAGAGGGTCGGTGGGTGGGTGGGAAGCGCACGAGGAGGAGGAGGAGGAGGAGGAGGAGGCCACAACAGCAGACGTGCTCCCCCTCCTGGCTGAGAAACAGCCCCACATCCTGGACTCCATTACGGACGCCGGGGGGGGGTGGGGGGGGTTGGTGGTTCCAGAAAATCCAATCTTGCCGTGTTTCTCCAACTTGGGCACTTTAGGATGGGTGGACTTCAACGCCCATAAGGCTGGGAAATTCTGGGACTTGAAGTCCAAGCATCCTAAAGTGCTCAGATTTAAGAAACACAGGCCTGTACGTCACGGTCTTCCCTCTACACCGTGCAAAATTTGGGGACACCATTGTAACTTTCAATGCTCGCTAACACAAAGGATCATCTGTAAACTTAGTTCTGGGAAGTGCCGTTTGTTTATTTATTCCATTCGATCAGTAGAACTCCAAGGGCAAAGATCATCCTTTTAAAACAACCGTATAAATAACAAATAATGAGAATAATCGAAACGACAGAATTCTGCGCATGTTGTCTGGTGCCCAACGAAGCACCGGGTCATCGGGAATTGTATGTTTGTGAGTCTCCCTTGGTAATCTTAAGGACTTGAAACGTGTAGTTTTTACCAGCAACAACGCTGCAAGTCCTCTGTTTCTCCTAATTGCATGGTTAATTATAGAATCCATAGAGGACATAACCCTGCTCAGATGCGTCTTCTCCCACTGGCATAGATGAGAGCATTGTTTTGTGGGTTGACCATGAATTCAGTTGCTGGACCAGGTAGATAAAGGTAAGAAAGATGAAAATGAAGATATCACATCTCCATATCGTTTCCTTTAGTGTAAAAAGAAGAAATATTAAACATTGGCACCTGTGAAGGACCTGCCACTCATTCTAGAGCGGAATTTCTCAACCGTGGCAACCTTACGATGGGTGGACTTCGACTCCCAGAATTCCCCAGCTGGCCTCTGTGGACTTCAACTCCCAGAATGGCCCAGCCATGCAGACAAATCCTATTCCGGTCCCTTTTCCTTTGAGACAGGACAGAATACATGCAGTATAATGCGATATATGTCTGCATATGCGTGCCTGTATATGTGTTTTACAAAATGCCAGGGTTGTTTCGCTTTTATTAAATACTAAATTGACGAGGCCCAGCACTTTATTAAAGTGTCAATGTGAGGGTTCCTTTGTTCTAATTACGGATGCTAACAAGGCAGACAGCGCCTTGTGGTTGGAGACACCCGGCTGTGGGCAGCTGTGCATCCAGCAATGGATGGGGTGTGCTATTGTTAAGTCACACCTTTTACGCTACGATTTGCACCTCGAAGAATCTCATTAATACCCTGTCTGACCAGACGGTAGAGCAACCCTCGTTGGACTGGGTAGGGGGGGAAGGCTTTTAAAAAATGGGCTCCCCAACCGCCTTTTATGACAGGGCTTTCTTGTATGCAAAGACTATCACATTAATAAGGAATATTCAACTTAATTGAATTCCTAATGAAGGGAAATTTCTCCGGGATTGGCTTTGGCAGCTGGGCGCAACCAAGTGGAGAACAATACAATACAATGTACGTTTACTTATTTATTATTTACTGGTATTTGAATTTTCTTATCCCACCTTTATTACTTTAGAAGTAACTGAAGGCGGTTTACATAGCTAAGTGTCCTATTTTGCCTGCCACAATAACCCGTGAAGTGGGTTGGGTTGAGAGAGATGGCGGGACTAGAACTCACCGTCTCCTGGTGATTGGCCCAAAGTCACCCAGCCTGCTTTCATGCGCCTTTCAAACATGGGGTGTGACAACCTTTATGCCGACTTCATATTTGCATGTTCTGGAAAGCAAAAATTCAGAATGAACAAAGACTTGCAACCAAAGTCAAATATAATTTTTGAAAAAGTTTCTTTCAACATATTAATAACAAGGAAAAAAAGTCAAGGAAACAGTCGGTCCACCAAAGAGAGAAGATGGCAAGGGAGTAACAGGCAGCAGAGAGAAAGCAGAACTGCAAAAAGAAACTATAGCCCAACCTACCCCCCCAAAAAAAAAAAACCTACTGTAAAAGACAAACCAGAAATAAAAATTAAAATAGCTAGAAAATGGTAAGAGAAAACCTCTATCTGACCTTGACGAATATTCAGCTTTTCCAATTAGGGGCCTTGAAGTCCTTTGAGGGAGAGCAACTAAAACCTACCAGGGTTATTAACTCAAAAGCAAAATCCCTCCAGAACCCGTTTCCACAGCAGTGAGCAACCATGGTGATGTGGATTTTAATGACGCAACCCACTCTGGCCACATTGGCAAGCAAGGAACACCAACACTCGGCGAGTCTGTGCAGCATGAAACGGTGGAAACATCTGAGATGCTAGTGGCAGCATAAGTGCACTTACACACAAACATGCACACGGTGTCAACCAAGGGGAAGGGAAAGCCCCAGTGGTGGGGTTCAATTTTTTTTACTACCAGTTCTGTTGGCGTGGCTTGGTGGGCGTGGCGTGACTTGGTGGGCATGGCTTGGTGGGAAGGATCCTGCAAAGCCCCCCCTTCCCTCCCCACCCCACTAACCTGCTTTCCAGCTCCGTTCTCCTGTGCAGGGCAACCAAAGGAGACCCAGCCGATCAGCTGGGACTCCATGGGAGGCAGAGAAGAGATGGGGTTGGCGGGGCCAGTCAGAGGTGGGATTGGCTGGTTCTCCCAACTTACTCAAAATTTCTGCTCCCAGTTCTCCAGAACCGGTCAGAACCTGCTGAATCCCACCTCTGAAAAGCCCTCATCTGAATACGACCCCCGCAAAGAGTTCTGAATTTGGCCCCAAAATTATATGATTGATCAGTTTTGCTTATTAACATGTACCGCAGGAATTTGAGATATTTAAGGGTTTTAAGGTCTGTCATCGGGTTGATGAATTGTCGGAGTTGCAGTTGATTAAATCCAAAACCAAATTTGCATGAATGGTTGAGCAGGTAAAAGGTAATTCTTCTCCAGCTGGGTCACATTTCCTGGTAGGTGCATAACAGAATAACATCCATACATGGAAAGAATGTTGAAGAAGCTTAAAGATCGTATGTAGACCATAAGTCAGCCATGGTTAAGAAGAAACAGCCAAAATGAGATGGCCAGAAAGAACCAATGTGGTGTCAAGTAGGCGTTAAGATGTTGGATCTAGAGAGATCCACTTGGATTTTCATCCTAGCCAGGGAAGCTCATTCTGCAACCTGGCCCTGTCTCCTTCTGCAGCGGACCTCTTAAGAGGATCCTTGGGCAGCACAGAAACCTAACCAATCAGTCCTCAATCATGGTTTAGAAATCTCAGAAGCTGGCTTGATGGAAACGCTTAGCCAAAATCGAAGGAAGGGGTGACAAAATGGGCTTCACGCCCCTCAAAGAGGAGTGCCAATTCTTGAACCGTTTTCACTATGTCGTTTCTACCATTTTTTTTTTTTAACGTCCTGGAAAAAGTAAGAAGCAGAAGAAGAAGAAGAAAAGAAGGGAAGAATTTGCAATCTAATAACACGAAGCTGCAATAACCGTTATAATTAATTTATACAAAAGGCTTTATGAAATTAGACCCGATGCCTCCCAGACCCATTTAGAGGGAGGCTCGTTTGCTTGTTAAGCTATGGGTTGTATGACAGCGAGAGGAAGGTGGGGGGGAGGGAAAGGGGGGGGGAAGGGGGAGCCGAAACCCAACAAGAAGTATTTTTCAATATTTCGTATAATTTTATATTCCTTCTAATATCTCTCCTGCTAATTTCATTATGAAACAGAGATGGTGCGAGTGATGTAATTATCAAAAAGTAATTTTGCAATAAATGGATTTAAATGTGTTGGAGCCCACTCTAAATTCGGTCTCTTGGCAAAAGGTGGGTGGGAAATCAAGAGGAGCTGGGTGGGTTCTGGGTGAAAACTGAGGCAACTTCAGGCTCCCAAGTTGGGGATCTCATTACATTAACCAATAACATCCACATTAGCTAGCAATCAACTGCCCGATCTCCTTCCTTCCCCCAACCCTTCTTACGATGCGCTTCCTCCTCCAAGATACGTTATCTTCCAGCCTCTTTTATAAGCACTCATTTTCTTAACCAGCTTTCACAGTCATCGTTAGGTTGTCATGACATCCTTTTGGTGGGCAACCATGACATTTTAAGCTGGGTATTCTCTTAAAACACAGGGGTGAATTTTAACGCTCCTTGGCGTTGAGCTCACCTGGTGTCGACTTCTAGGTTAGGTTCCTCTGGTTTTCTTGGTAGCTAATCCAGGCTTTTTTTCTGAGATGTTTTGATCAGTTCGCTGGCTCCATGAAAGTCTCCCATTCAAGGACTAACTATGACCAACCTTTTGCTTAGCATCTAAACCCAGGAAGGTCTCCGTCTATATACGTGGGTATATGGATCAAGAATTGCCTTCAGGGTTTATTGCTGAACTCAGTTGGATTTCAGACCAGGAACATGGACAAGCTGTGTCCTACCCAAAAGTTGCCGAAGAATAGATTCAGTATGATCAACGGTCAAGAAAGTTGGGTCTCTAATCTAGAGCTTTGACCTTTGGAATTGTTCAGCACCAAGCAGGTATTGATGTCTTTCTATCTGTTGGACAGTTTGCTGAAACAGAAACAGAGAAGCTCGTGAGAAACCTCAAACAGAAGGTCAACTTCTGAAATAATCTCAAGAGAAGAATCTGGCAAATACAAGGCAAAATTGTTGCAACGTTGGAAAGCTGGAGAGCAGATGTCCTATCAGAAGCCACCTTCTCGGGGTAGGAGAAACACCCATGAAGAGGTCCTACTTTGGAGAAGGCCGTCTTCTTGGCTCATAAACGGCTCTTTTTAGGCCACTCTGAGGAGGTATATCCAGTTACTGACTGTCATAAAATCCAATGGAAGACCAGGGAAATTCTAGATGGTTCACCATTTAAATGTGTCATATTTTTCACCAGTTACAAAACTGACTTATCGTGGCCTTGATATTCCTTCATGTTGGGCTCCTGTTCAATTAGAAAGAAAAGCCACCAAGTCTGAATTAGGCTCCTCTGTTAAAAAGTTTCTCATTACACCGCTAATTGCCAAATATGGATGCCTTCTCTCTTCTTACGGCTCATAGATGCTGACTTTTTCTTCTGGTTCTCCCCCTCGCCCCCCGGCCCCAGTCCTACATGAGGGCCACCCAAACATTCTTCCTTTCTCCCCCTTTTTCAACTGCCAAGACTGTGCAAACAGCACTCAGAACATTTGCATAAAAATTGGTTGCAACAAGCAATTAGCACTTCATTAATAATCAATGAAGTGCCAATTTACACATTGCCCAAAAGCAAATTGTAAATTCAATTTGAGTCTAGAATCGAGAATTCCCGGGCTTGGCAAAGAAAGAAGAGGGGTTAGGATGGGAGGGAGGACTTTTCAGCTCAGCCTCTGGTGGGAATACACCCCCTTCCCCCTTCCCCCAAATCCACTCCTGCTTCCAGGATCTGAAACAATTGAAAATAGGAATGCTGTTGTGGATCTGTCACGTGCTGCATTCTGGGATATCCATCTAGCATGAATGGAGATATTGCACGACCATGTTAGATCTTCCCTTATTAGTTGGTCCGTTGCTTCCACGTCGCGAGAGATATTGTCAATCTCTTTTCCATTCGTCTTTTTCCATCCGGCGGGTCGGGGGAGACATACAATCTAACGGTAAGCTTAAATTCACTCCCACTTTGGATTTAGAGTAGAACTCGAGCCCTGGTCGGCCATTGTGTCGGGGCTATTCCCTTACCTAAAGAGAGAAACAAAATAGCAAAAGAATAGCAAGCAAAAGGAAAAGCAATGATCATGGGAGCGACTTCTGATTTCCCGCTGGCTTCCCCAGTGACATTCCTTGTGGGAAGTCGGCAGGAGCATTGGAAACCTGTTGGGGCAGGTTTTTAAAAAGCCAAGTCTCTCTTCTTCAAGACTGATCCGATCGAAAAGACTCCAGACAAAATGAAAAGACAACCAGCGACAGACGGGAATGGAGTGAGAAGGTGCTTCCCAACTAGCAAGATTGGAACCTGGGGCTCCCTAAACAACTAATGTTACAGCAACACCGACTTCCGCTCCCCTCTGCTTTCTAAAGTCTTATATTTATTTAAGAGAGGCTTATCCCAGTTTTCCACTTAAAAGGCACGCCGTGCTGCTAGCAAGATAATTAAAAACAGCGTTTAAAATATAACTGCAGAAAACTACCCTTAAAAATATACACTGTTTATTTTTGGCATTGGCTGAATTCACCCATCTCTACGGTTTTCTTGGCTGCGGTTTATTGAATAAGCCGCCATTGGCTGCATTCACACAACGTAGGAAGCCTCAATCAAGACTTGCAGTCAAGTCTGGGAAGACACAAGCAAATATCTTTGATTTGACCACATTGTGTGAATTCGAGCCTTAAATCTCCAGGGCCTTGAGCAACATTTCTTTGAAACCAGGCTAGACATGGAAACTGGCACCTTCTGGATGCAGAAATGGATATTCTCCTACCGAATTGTGCGATGTTCTGTTTGCAGCCTTGGACACTTACAGCTGTGTGGACTTCTATTCCCAGAATTCCCAAGGTGGCATGGCCATTGATGAGAATTCTGGGAGCTGAAGTCCACACTCATCTAGGAATCACTATCCTTGAGAAACAGAGGTGGGATTCAAGAATACCAGCAACCGGTTTGCTGCCCGGTTGCTGGGTGGGTGTGGCCATGGTGGGCATGGCCTACTGGAACTTCTGGGAGGGTCCTTTTTCACCCTCCCAAGGGTCTGCAGGCTTCCCCTGGGCCTCTGGGAGGGTGAAAATGGCCTCCCCGGGCTCTGGAGGCCCTCTGGAAGCAGGAAACAGGCCCGTTTCCAGACTTCCAGAAGGCCTGTTTTCCCCCCTCCCAGACCTTCTGTGCAGACCCTGCAAATACCCGCATCGAAAAGGAGACTCCCGGGAGGGGAGAGGCAGGGTCGGCGGGGCTGTCTGGTTGGTTGAAATACCGCTTTGGCGAACCAGATGAAAAACTTAACAACCGGTTCGTGCGAACCAGTCCGAACCAGCAGGATGCCACCCCTGTTGAGAAACTATGAGCTACAAGGGAGGCAGGGTGCAAGAACTGAAAAGGATGGATGGAATAAGTCTGATGGATGAAAACTCAGGTCTGTCTCCCTTGATGTCCCTGGCAAGAGGCGGTTGCTGGTTCGATATGGTTTTAAATTTCAGGAGACAGGACAAAAACGATACCAAGAGCGGTTGGGTGAGCAACAGTTGGAGTTTTTACCCAGCATGATAAGGAGAAAAAAAGTTAATAAATTTAAGCATTGAAGTTATTGATGAAGTAAGAAGAGTTGTTTAATGTGCAAAACATAAGCTAGATCGATATGGGAGCACACAAATAACTGAAAACTATTGGCACACAAGTATTTTAAGGCTAATTGCAACCATATGCACTTTCTGAGGACATCTCACTTCTAATAGCGCCCGAGAGATTCTGAGGTTAATTGATGCATCTGTTTACCAAAGATTCATATGGTCTTGGATTTGAGCCCCGGGGGAGCCTGTTATTAAACTAAAGGGTTTAATGAAACACTAAAGAGCAGAGTGGCTAATATCGGAGGAAATTAAATAAAGAAAGAGGACAGACCTTATTTTCAGAGATGGGCATTGCAGAATGACCCAAAGCAAAAGGAGTCCTTGAAGGTCATTGTGCTGGTGGAACTTTTTGGAGGAACTTCCTGGGTACGATACCTGGATGATGCCCTCAACAAGCCACATCGTCTCTTCTTGAGCTAAGGAAAAGGTTCAAATCCCGCCTTTTGTCCCAGCTGTGGACAGAGTTTCAGAATTCTTCTTTGAGGGCATCTGGAAGGCTTGGCTGTACAACCTTGCTTCCTTCCAGAACCAGAAGATGCAAATCTGCTTCACACATTGTTGGGTTAGTAAGCCACGGCAGAATGGATTCATTCAGGGATGGAGCAAGACCCCCCCTGAGGGTTAGTTCAACGGGGGATATCTGGCGGTGGTACCAAATTGGGCAAACAAGAATGAAAAAAAAAGGCTTTTTCATCATCCATATCACCTCCTCTCTCTGTGAACCACTCCAAAATATTTTTAAAATTATAATTCATAGAATTGAGTCCAATAAAAGAGAATGTCTAGAGTTCAACTTTCAATCACGGAGGTGCTCTCTGAGCTTGGCTTTCTTGCAGACATTTCATGACCCACCTAGGTAATATCTTCAGTGCTGATGAAGGTGGGCTTTTGTCCCTGTTTCTATATAACAGCTTGCTTTCCCGTGTTGGTGATGGTGCGTTTTTCTCCTTGGTAGTTCCTTGCTTGTTTTCTGCTAGATTGTTTGTCTGGGGTTAATCCCCTCTTATCTAGGCTGCTGCAAGGATGCTTTCTGCTCTTCTGGTTTCCTCCTTGGCTTTCGTGTTGTCTCTTCTGAATGGTTTGTCAATGTGATAGATCTCCCTGGGTCTATTGGTAGTTGATTTTGGATGATGTTACCTTGTTGGGTAATGAAGTGAATCAACAAGCTCAGAGAGCACCAAATACTTGACAGGTAAAATCTGGGAAAGGGGAGACATGTATGGGACCCTGGAATTGTACAGAATGTTGCTTTCTTTCCTAGATGAAAATATTGTCTCTATCACCAAGGGTCCCTTTTGGGGGGTCTCTGCCCCACTCACGCCTTAAATGCCTTGGAAAAGCCTTCCAAAAGTTCCAGGTTGGAGAAACCACGCCGTTCCAATGGAAAATTCATTAGCTGGCCTCAGCCATCCGTTTTTGTTTTTTTGTTTTTAAAAAATATTATTATTATTTCTGTTCCACCCCCCACCCCCCTTTTCCCAGCCAGCATCGCGCCTGAACTGTCAGCCTCTTCCATCCTGATTATCTGGAGACGCCAATTTCAAAGAGACATCTTAATAGTGATGTCAACGAATTAATTAGATGTGTTAATGAGCTAAAAGCAACCCAAATTAAATTAATGCAGTAATAAGCACAGACAGCAAAATTAGCTCCAATTTCTGTAAATGATTCTGAACTGTACACATCTCATCCTGCTAGAACATTACCATCCCCCAAAGCTAATCAAGAACTCCAGTGCAATTAACTGCTTAATTACAAAACACACACTCAGCCCGTAAGAGCCAACAGCGGGGAGGGAAGTCAGAATGCATCGAACAAAAAGGAGATGTCTTCTCTTGGAAGGAAAGAGAAGGGTCTATTTCTCTTTTCATGCACAGAAGGTGGCCTAATCTCCAGAAGCTGGAAGACCAGAGAGACACCGGTGAAAGAGAAAGGAAGGGCTGTGGAGACCCCAAGGGGAATCCCAGTCTTTGGTTCTCACCCACTCGGGGCATCAGGATGTGCCAAGATGAGTGATGGCCCAGGAGAACAGGGAAAAGCTGAAGACCAATAGACTCGTTGGGTGTCTCCACCAAAGTTTCCATAGATACTTTGGTTAAGCAGATTGCCCTTTCATGGAAGGGGGCCTTCTCCTGACAACTTAAAAGTGGAGAAGAAGGAACAGATTGCGATTGAGCAAGACCATTAAATGTAGGGTTGGGTGGCACCATTTGACTCCCTGAGATGAGTTTGGGCCAGTGGAGAAGATGGGGAGCTTTCAGATAGGTTAGATCTTCAGCCATTCTTCTCACCAGGAATTGTGGAGGACTTAGTTTGGTCAAGAAACGATGTGGACTGCTCTATTCCCCTCCCCCCAGGGTTGAAGGTACATTTAAGGGGGCATTTCAACACAGGGTAGATTAACCCATGGACCAAAAGCTAAAGAACTCAGAGTCCTTTGCTTGTCAACCTTCTCCAGGAATTCAAATAAAATCCACTGTTGGTCGAATAGCTACAAGAAAATCGACAGGAAGACAAGCTTTGGGGTCAAACAGGGCTCATCAGAACTTGGATCGGCATGTTTTCACCCCAGACCCTTCACCTCCACCCTCCGAGGCAGGGACCTACTCTTAATTTAGGAACATCCTGGTTAGGACCTCAGTGCCCCTTTCGGTCAATCATCCCAACATGAGTAGACCAGCTTCAATCAGAGAGACCAATCTGAAAGTCTTCACGTCAAGAGCATTAGCATCAAAGGACCCTCTCATGATGTGATGTTCAGAGTTATTAGTTCATTCAGCGAGAGAGGAATCTCTGCGATAACCATGCCGGGGTGTGGGGAAGAGAGAGAGGGGGGGGGATGAGAGAGGGAGAGAGAGATGGATGGTGATAAATCGGAGGGTCTGTCCCTCCCCCTCCACCTTTTATAGCAATTAGTTCAGTCTGTTAATAAGCAAAGGATATTTTTAGTTAATTTCAGTTCCAGTTAATTGATTCAGAAGTGAAACCCAGCAACTGAGTTAATTGATCCATGCATCTTACACAGTAACGGCCACGCAGCCCCTTGGCAACTGTCACTGCGGGGACCCATAAAGAAGAGATGAAAACGGGGAGAAGATCCCATAAAAGTGTGAGAGGATTGCCAGGTGGGGGGGGGGGGGGGGAGAAGGGAGGGAGAAGAAGAGGAAGAGGAAGAAGAGACGATGATGATGATGATGATGATGATGATGATGGAGGAGGAGGAGAGGAAGAGAGAGGAGGGGGAGGGGGAGGAAGAAGGAGAAGGAAAAGGAGAAGAGGAGGAAGAGGGGGAATAATAATGAGGAGGAGGAGGAGAGGAAGAGGGGAAGAGGAGGAAGAAGGAGAAGGAAAAGGAGAAGGAGAAGAGGAGGGAGAGGGGGAATAATAATAATGAGGAGAAGGAAATAATAATGAGGAGAAGGAGGAGGAAGAGGAGGAGGAGGAGGAGGAGGAGGAGGAGGAGGAAGAGGAGGAGGAGGAGGAGGAGGAGGAGGAGGAGGAGGAGGAGGATTGCTAGGAAGACATAGGGGCGGAAATGTTGACTGATCTGGACAAATGGACCAGTTCTAGAAAATGCATGGGACATCTTAATATTTCTGGACATCTAGTATCTGACCCTTCCCTAGTCTGAGGTCTTCTTCACCAGAAGATACCGCTGAAGGTAGATGTAAGGATGGATGGATGGATGGATGGAAGGAAGGAAGGAAGGAAGGAAGGAAGGAAGGAAGGAAGGAAGATCTTTACCAACACTGTGATCTACTACATGGTTGATATTAAAATTTTCACTTGGCAACCCTGAACTTTATCTCGGAATCCAGGGAGCTCTTAAGCACAAAAGCGTTTTTTTTGTTTTTTTGAACAGGACATGCAACAGAGATGGGTTGGGTGGGAAAGCTGTCATTCATTGCCTGGAAAGTGAGGAATTTCTCTGCAAAACCCGGATAGCCTGGCTGACTTTTGCTGTTTGACTATGAGCAAAATCCTGGTTACTGTTCTTTCATCTGTTCAACTGGGATTAATGAGTGGTTAATGCCGGGTGAAGGGGTGGCTAAGCCTCCCTCATGTTTGCAAAGTGATTTTTTTAGATCCTTCTTACAGAAGAGACTGTAAAACAAACTGATCTATAGTTTGGCAGGAAAGTGGGGACGGGTCGAAGGAGGAGGAGGAGGAGGGGAGCGAGAAATGGTTCCGCGTTCTAAAAATAATTTTTCTGACATTGTTTCAGAGAGAGAAAGCAGATGGCCAGCTTCGTTCCAAGCACCAAAATAATATTTCTCCTTTGACTTTGGAAAGATTGAGTGTTAGATGCTCAAGGATTCAAGTGTTCTATTTCTTTTAGAAGCTGGGTAAATACAGCGACGAAGGATATGCGTAGAATCGGGAAGGAAGGGAGGGAGGAAGAAGGAAAGGAAAGGAACAAAAGTAAACCAGAAAGGAAGGAAAGAAGAGAAAGAGAAGGAAGGAAAGGAAGAGGGAAGGAAGAAGGAAAGGGAGGGAAGAAAAATAAACCAGGAAGGAAGGACAGAAGCAAAGAAGAGGAAAGAGAGGGGAGGAGAATAAACTAGGGAGGAAGGACAGGAGGAAAGAAGAGAAAGAGGAAAGAAAAATGAACCAAGAAAGAAGGACAGAAGCAAAGAAGAGAAAGAGAAGGAAGGAAAGAAATAAAGAGGGAGGGAGGGAGGGAAGAAGGAAAGGAAGGGGAGAAAATAAACTAGGAAGGACAGAAGCAAAGAAGAGAAAGAGAAGAAAGGAAAGAAAGAGGGAGGGAAGAAGGAAAGGGGGAAAGAAAAATAAACCAGGAAGGAAGGACAGAAGCAAAGAAGAGAAAGAGAAGAAAGGAAAGAAAGAAGAGAAAGAGAAGGAAGGAAGGAAGGAAGGAAGGAAGGAAGGAAGGAAGGAAGGAAGGAAGGAAGGAAGGAAGGAAGGAAGGAAACATCTTCTGCCGGTCCATTCTTTCCTAAGCATTATTGCCCCCTTCCTCCCCCATCTTGAGTGGCACCTCCTCCCCCCGTTTGCAGCAACTGCCTCCAAGCCAGGAAGGCCGGGGGCAGGACAGGAAGCAAAACCTGGCTTAAATAATGCCCCAGATTAGCCACGTTTCCAAATGCCGCCCTTCCATTTGTCTGCGTATTGGTGAATTATTTACGGTGCTTTGGCAGCCCTCTATGATATACGGCGTAATATAGACAAAGCGCTTGCTGAAACAGGGGCTAATACATCCCCATAATACCAGGATAATTGTGCCAAAGGAAGCTGAGCTTGGCACAACAGGCCGACGTTCCAGAAATGTGGGGCGTCACAACCCCGCCCCCCCCTCCACAACTAACTAGCAGTGGGTGCTCAGATATCAATCTCTCTGTACAGAAACGACAACCAGCCGCATGCCCGCCCTCCTATTAACCGATGCTGAACGATCAATGCGTTATTTATTTATTATTCTGCTGATTATTACGGCGTTGACACCCGAGAGGGAAGGAGAGGGAGGGGGTCACTCCTGAAAATATATACTTTGGAGTGTTCAAACTTGCTGACTAAAATGGAGCCTTCTGCTTTTGGAAAGCAGTGCAATAAGGACGGGGAAACATCTAACCCAACATTTCTCAACCTGGACAACTTTAAGACGGGTGGACTTCAACTCCCAGAATTCCCTGGCTGGGGAATTCTGGGAGTTGAAGTCCACCCGTCTTAAAGTTGTCCAGGTTGAGAAACCCTCATGCTTCTACAAACTATAGAGTTGACTAACAAGACTAAGCTGAAACGTTTGCTTCCCTTTACAGTGCAACCTAGTGGCCGAACTAAATTATGACACTATCCATCCAGAAATCATTCTACTCAACCAACATGGAGCCCATATTATAAGCAGAATCAGCATGGAATGAGGGTATGCTGGTCACTTTTCTATGAACCAATTAAGAGTACCAAGCAGAAGAAGGAGAACTTTCTCTGAAGTTCATTGTTTTGAGCTGAATTTTGCCAAAATATCCCATTCATTTAATCATCAGTCCATGCCCAATCTGTACATTTACTCCAGTATTATCTAAAAAAGTAGAGGATGCACCAACTCTTCTTCCTTCTGTGCTAAACTCCGAATCTTACTTTCGTCATTAGATCGTTTCTCAATATCCCCTCTGCCTTTTGGATCCAGGTGGAGTAAGATGCCAGAAAGTGCACTGTGTTCCAAAATTGGACTAGTCGGACAATATTATTTTGGACTTCTAATTATCTTGTTGACTATTTAATGGAAACTACAACCTCAAGCAGCTCAAATGAATTCCACCAACTGCTTCTTAGCAAATAACACAGTTAATTGGACAGGTGACGCTGAAAGCAAACCATGGGAGACCCTCAAATAGCGATGGAACAACCATCGGAAGGAGCTCAACGTTCTAACGGTGGTACCGATCACAAATCTTCTATTATTTCAGTGTTGGGTTGTTGTAGTAGAGTTTTTCTGGTCTTACATTCTTTGGGTGATCAAGTCTTGTTCAACCTTCTTGCAACCTTCTCGTTCAACGTTCTCCCTTCCTTCCCACGCCCACTCTCTCTCCTGCGTTCTTTTCTCGGGTCCCTTGAGTCACCCTTTCAACTTGCAGATTTCTATTCAGCTCAGTCATCTCTTCCACCCCAAACTCCATCACTGTCCTCCTCCGCTCCCCATGTCCTCCCCTTTCTGCAAACCATGGAAGGTCTCGGACTCCTTTGCATTAACCTCTTTTCCATACTCTCTGTTTGTGTGTTGACATACTTCAGGATTTAATTAAGCGATGTTTTGAGAGCATATTATATATGTTTGAACAATTTCACCGAGCTGACAATATGAGATAGTTGACCTGTGGGAGAGATGTTAACAGTAGTAAAGGCCACCCAACACAGGTGTTCCCCCAGACCCATTTTTTGCTGGGGAGAACCGAGATGGGATTGTCACCCCTTGATGGGCTTTAATTGGGTCGGTTCACTTCATTTCGTCACTGTGCTTTTCAGATTCTACAGCACCTGACAGATAAAAGGCACATAACAACACACATGGAAAGAGGAGGAAAACAGCTCAGAAGTGCCATGGTAGGTCTCCTTAGCACTCGTGGCAGCCTTGCATCACTCGTTGGGTGAGGAGACTGAATTGCTTCTCACGTGCCAAGCGGTCAAGACCTTTTGAAAGGAAGTCTTCCTTAGCTGAAAGGTTAAGAGCCAATTCGGGCGATGGGAGAATCCAGGGCTGAGCACAGGTCCAAAAAGTCGAGATGACCTTCACAGTGTTCCGCTTCTTTCTTCTTCTGCTTTTGGCTGCATGCAGGGAAAGCAGCAAAAGTCTTTCTTTCTTTCTCTCCCCCAAACTCCACCAGAAATGAGTCTTTGCCAGACCATTTTCCCATCTTCCCAGATTAAGTTGTTCTGGGATTGGTCTACCAGCAATGGGATGAAAGCTCCTCCCTTCAGGGGGCTTTATGATGGTCTAGTTCACCAAGACAGGATCATCTGCCCCAAACTGCTTGGGGGAGGGTGTTGGACTAGATCAGGGGTCCCCAACCTTTTGGACCTCAGGGACCACCCAACTCATAATTTTAAAACCTGAGGACCAGAAACCCTGGGAAAATCCCCCCAAAAGTCTGCAGGAAAAATCCCCACCTGTTTTCCTACCGATCGATCGTTCTTTATTTGGGATCGCAGGATACCGTCTCCAGCTCCGTTCTCAGGGGGAGAGAGAGAGAGAGAGAGAGAGAGACTTTTGGCTTCATGCAAGGAAAGCAGCAGAAGCAGCAGAAGTCTTTCTTTCTCTCCCCCAAACTCCACCAGAAATGAGTCTTTGTGAGACTTGTCATGCCGGCACAGCCTCTTGGAGCAGGAGGCCTTGCAGGATACCAAAGACTCATTTCTGGCAGAGTTTGGGGGAGAGAAAGAAAGACTTTGGCTGCTTTCCTTGCGTGCAGCCAAAAGCAGAAGAAGGAAGAAGCGGAACAAAGCAGCCCGGTGGCCAGGCAAGGAACATGGGGTGAGTGGGGCAAGTTCCCCCCCTCCACCCTTTCCCCCCTCCCCTCACTACTCCGTGTTGTTTGCAATGCAAGGGATGCAAGCTTTGTTTTCCCGCTGGCCATGTGGGCAGCGCAGCCTTGTGTTCCCGCACAGCCTGGATTAATTACTTTGGGGGTGGGGGGACATTTCTCTGTGGACCACCAAGATTTTCTTGCAGACCACCAGTGGTCCCTGGCCCACTGGTTGGCAACCACTGGTCTAGCCCACCAAGACAGGATAATTGGGCCATTCAGGTCTCCCCCAAACTGCTTGGGCGGGGGGGTTGGACTAGATGACCTACATGGTCCCTTCCAACTCTGTGAATCTGAATCTGCTGTGGTGGAAAATGCCCAGAGTGTCCTAACTTGCATCCTGTTTTGAAAGCTTATTCAAGGAAGATGCGCACAAACAGGGAGGTTTTCAGTCTCCTTTAAGAAACAGCAGGGCGCCATCTATTGGACATTTTGCTTACTGGCAGAAAGAGAAAATTGAAATAGGCCACCAGGACTGAGCTTGGTTGGAAGCTAAGCAGGGTCAGGTTGGGTTTTCTGTTGGGTGGGAGACCCCCCTGGGGTTTCTTGGGCTGTAGACTTGACCAAGCAGCCGAAAACACAGGCAGGAGGGAAGGATTCCTCCAACAAATCATAAGGAATTGACCATGATCAAAAAAATGGCACGGCCACAGATGCCTTATAATATAGGTGGTGCTTACAAGCAAAGCAGAATTTCATACTCTGCATTTGAAAAATTCTGACATGCTGTTTATTTTTTCCTCACTGGGTCCTGAAGATCGGAGCTTCCAAAACATTAACCTTGCACGGATAACCTTGTTTCATCCGTTCATCTGTCAAGAGGAGCCCAGAATGGAAAGCTATCCTGAAGAAGACAATATTTGTTCCTTTGGACTGAACGGCGGGGATTCCTGGTGCTCTCTGAGCTTGGTGGACGTTTCTTGCAGACGTTTCATAACCCAGCTAGGCAATATCATCAGTATTAGAAGGAAGTGGGGTTTGCACGGATGAAATTACCTAGCTGGGTCATGAAACGTCTGCAATACAGGTAAAGCTATAATTCTCTCTCTCTCTCTCTCTCTCTCTCTCTCTCTCGCACACACACACACACACACACACACACACACACACACACACCACCACCAACAACAACAACCAGGATGAAACATGGCGAAGAGATTTCCATGAAAAAAAAAGCTCTACTTCTTTATTGCTTCCGAGAGGCCCATGGGGGCATCTCCGTGAAGATACGACAACTCTGAGGAAGTCGTGTTCTTAAATCAAATGTAATTAAGACATTGGAAGTCGATCCAACTCGTTCGTTCACCCCCCCGAAAAAAATTCTAACTTTATCGCTGTTATTAAAAGTGTGTGTGTGGGGGAGCGGTTTAAAGATATCCTCGTCCCCCAATTCTTCTGCGTGCACCCAGGCCAAAATAATCTATAATTTTTGCTGGGTTCCTCGAGAATCCTACAAGCCGTAAAGTCAACCCCAAACCTGACAAGAACATGGCGTGAATCTGTTGTGGAATTTTCCGTGCCTCTCAACCCCAGCGCTTAATTTCTCTCCTCCAAAGCAGCCCTCCTAAACGCCTCTCCTCACGGCACTCACAAAAAAAGGGTCAGCCCATTTCATTATTTAATACCTACACAATGCACTTTTGAAGACATAAAGTGCTCCTTTAGATGCTAAATATTATTATTAACAACAAAGGGAAGAATTAAATGAGGCAGGCCAGTGGAGTTCAAACAAGCCTTTCTCTCTTTAAAGCCCGTTAAGAGGAGAAACGGTGTCTGCCTCTGAAGTTTGCACAATTTCCAAGGATGAAGCAATTACCCCCTAGAGTAGCTGCACATGGCGAATTAAAATTAATTGAATGCTGTGCAGGAGGGGGGAGAAGGGAAGGAAGGAAGGAAGGAAGGAAGGAAGGAAGGAAGGAAGGAAGGAAGGAAGGAAGGAAGGAAGGAAGGAAAAGAATGAAAAAGAGAGAGAGAGAAAGGGAGAGAGAAAGAAAGAGAGAGAAAGGGAGAGAGAAAGAGAGAAAGAAGGAAAAAAAGTGAGAGAAAGAGAGAGAGAGAGAAAGAAAGAAGGGAAGGAAGGAAGGAAAAGAAAGAAAGAGAGAAAAATAAAGAGAGAGAAAGAAGGAAAGAAAGTGAGAGAAAGGGAGAGAGAGAGAGAAAGAAAGAAAGAAGGGAAGGAAGGAAAAGAAAGAAAGAGAGAAAAAGAAAGAAAGAGAGAGAAAGAAGGAAAGAAAGTGAGAGAAAGGGAGAGAGAGAAAGAAAGAAAGAAAGTGAGAGAAAGGGAGAGAGAGAAAGAAAGAAAGAAAGAAAGAAAGAAGGGAAGGAAGGAAAAGAAAGAAAGAAACAGAGAAAAAGAAAGAAACAGAGAGAAAGAAGGAAAGAAAGCGAGAGAAAGGGAGAGAGAGAGAAAGAAAGACAAAAAGAAAGAGACAGAGAGAGAGAGAGAGGGAGGGTGGGTGGGAGGAAAGGAATAAATGGAAGAGGAGTGGGAGCTAAAGGAGGCCAGAAGCTATCAAGATGGTTGAAAGCCACCCAAGAGGTTGTGATGGCCTCATCTTGCTTCTGGTTGTCCATCAAATAGTAACCTTGAACCCAAATAAAGAGCATTGCACTTATTTATTATTTTACACATTTCTGAACTGTCCATCTCCCTCAAAGAGGGACTCATGAGAAGCTATTCAGAGTTGGCCAAACTGATCTTGAATGTAATGTGAGGGTTGACCACAGGACTTTGTCCCTGGTTTGAGCTTTGCATGGAGTTCCACCATCGGGTTCCGTCGGAGGGGGGGGCGGGTCTCAAGTGGTGGACCACCAGCATATGGAACGAGGCAGAATTCTCAAGCTTTGCTTAGCTCAGGGATGTCCAACCTTGGCAACTTTTAAGACTTGTGGACTTCAAACTCTCAGCATAGCTCGCTGCGGGGGGATTCTTGGGAGTTGAAGTCCACAAGTCTTAAAAGTTGCCAAGGTTGGACATCCCTGGCTTAGCTACCCCTGGGAGCCCCATCTGATGAATGGGGTTCCTTTCACTGTTTCCCACCACCACCACGAGAAATTGGAATTTCCCCGTTTGCTATCACACAATTGGAAGGAGACAAGGAGGGACGTTAGAACTGCCTCGTTGCTAAGTGGGATGCAGGAACATTTGTCAGAAAAATGAATCCCCTGTCTGTGGCTGGCAGATTGCAGGGTGATAGGAAGAAATCAGTCTTAAGACAGATCTGTTTCCCAAGCGATTTCTTTTCCATAAATTAAACCTTCAAATGCTTCCCTTCGACTTAGAGGCAACGGAAAAAATGGTTGAGCTGATCATCATTATAGCCAATCCATTTGATTTTTTTTTTTTTAAATGCATTTTATTTGGGCTCTTTTCCAGCCAATCTGCTCTTTTAGAATTTCAGTTCATCACATTTCATATTTGCTTATTGATCTGGTTGTTTGGAACATTTCTTGGGACACTGGGTGCCATTCCTTGGTGAAGGAAAAAGAAAACAATTCTTGAATATATAATTGCTTGTAGATCCGTTATGTAAGGGGAGGAGAACGCATCTGATATTTTTTTGCAGCCTTCAAATTTTTATATTTAATATCAGTGTGAATGATATATCTGTCATTTGTTTGTTTGTTTTTTCTTTTTGTACACAGGGTTTATTTTTATTTTTCTCATTAGTGCCTGGTGGTTGTTAGTCTGATTCTCCTTTTTTCCCCACCTTTGTTTTACATTTTAACTTTAGAAATAAAACAAATTGTAAACCAAAAAAAAAAAAACCCAAACAAAACAAGGAAACCTTCCCTGCCCTTGTGTTTCATTGTGCATCAAGAGGAAAAACAAGAAAGCTGTAAGAACCTGGGGAAGATTTCTCCTTTGCAAAAAAAAACTACCAATTCTTTTTCTGGTTCCTCTCAAAAGGATGCTAATTCCCAGCTCAAGAGAAAAAGTAAAAAATCACTTAAAAAAAAACCCTGCTGGGGAGAACTTACAGAAGTCGCTGCACAGGGCCAAAATTTCTAGGTTTTTGAAGTTTACTAATAAAACACCACGTGAAAGGAAGGCGTTTATGCCTAGCAAATAGTTGGGGGGAATCCACTTTCTAATCTTCCCAACAGCTGGTTCTGATCTGCCATGCAAGAAGACCCGGGTTCACCCCATGCATTGCCCCAAAGAAATACCTCCCTAGGAATTTCAATCTCATTTTTTTTTTATTCTGCCCTCTGGCTCCCTTCCGTGGCTGGCCTCTTCCCAAGGGCCTTAAGAGAATAACAGAGTTGGAAGGGACCTTGGAGGTCTTCTAGTCCAACCCCCTGCCTAGGCAGGAAACCCTAGACCATTCCAGACAAATGGTTATCCAAGCTCTTCTTAAAAAAACCTCCAGTGTGGAAGTTATTCCACAGATTAATTGTTCTTTCAGGAAAGTCCTCCTTGGTTCTAGGTTGCTTCTCTCCTTGATTAGTTTCCATCTATTGCTTCTTCTCCTGCCTTCAAATGCTTTGGAGAATAGCTTGACTCCCTCTTCTTTGGGGCAGCCCCTGAGATATTTGAACAATGCTATCCTGTCTCCCCTAGTCCTTCTTTTCATCCAACTAGCCATGCCCAGTTCCTGCAGCTGTTCTTCAGATGTTTTAGCCTCCAGTCCCCTAATCATCTCTGTTGCTCTTCTCTGCACCCTTTCTAGAGTCCCAATATCTGTTTTGATATATGTGGGACCAACGCTGGGTGCTGTATTCCAAGTGTGGCCTTTCCAAGGCATTACAAAGTGGTATTAACACTCCAGGTGATCTTGATTCTATCCCTCTGTGAATGGAGCTTTCCTTCCTTCTCCAGAGCTGCCCTTCCCCTTCCCTCGTGGCTGCCAGAGTCCCCGTGAGAATCCTGCCCACCAACAGGTGTAGGGGCGAAATTCAGCATATGCCATTGCAATTGGCAAGGCCGGCGGCAGACGCGAGCTCTTGGAGGGTCTCTCAGGGTCCTGTTCAGCTGGGAGCTGGCAGCCTTCACAGACACCATCTGGCATTGGCGAGGCTGGCATGGTTTTGCTATTACCCGGATCGATCGGGCAGGAAGACAGATGCCCATCCCTGGGATTGCATTCAGGCGGGCCCACCTGGTATTCCAGGATGCCTGCAGGCTTCCAATCCCTGGGACATGTCGCAGAATTGAAGGAGAAGGTTGGGGCCGAAGGGGACAGGAGGCGGATCCACCTAGAATGGTCATCACGGTGAAGATCGACCTTCTCGGCAAATGGGTCTCTAATCCCTTCGCTTGGCTCTGATTTCCAACTGCCAGAAATCAGGGAGCGTCCCACGAATGACTATGGAGCCCTTGGGGCTGTCGGAGCTTCGAGGCTCCCTTGCAGATGTTTCATGACCCAAACAGGTGACATCATTAGCACTGGAAGGGAAAAGGGTTTGCAAAGGGGAGGAGGAGGAGGAGGAGGAGGAGGAGGAGGAGGAGGAGGAGGACTGTAGGGTCCTTGGTCATTTCTGAGCTTGGTGTTTTTCTTGCAGATGTTCTTGACCCAACTAGGTGACATCATGAGTGGTGGATGGGAGAAGGGTTTGTGGAGAGGAGGAGAAGGAGGAGGAGGAAGAAGAGGAGGAGGAGGACTGTAAGCTCCTTGGTACTCTCTGAGCTTGGTGGTTTTCTTGCAGATGTTTCATGACCCAAACAGGTAACTTCAGCAATGCTAGAAGGTAGTAGGAAATGCAGAAAGGAGGAGGAGGAGGAGGAGGAGGAGGAGGAGGAGGAGGAGGAGGAGGAGGAGGAGGACAGGGAGAACTGGGAAGTCCTTGGTCCTCTCAAAGCTTTAATTGTTTTCTTGCCAACATTTCATTACTTAACTAGGTAATATCATCAAAGTTCCCCTGCACCCTACGTGATGGGACGATTGGCACCACTCAGGCTATTACTCTTTGCCTGCTTTTAATATCCCAGAACATTCCCTCCCCAAAACGACCCCCTCTCTGCCCAGGGACCCCAAATTCTGGCTTGGCACTGCCCAGACTACCCTTCCAGCTCCGGAAACGAGCTTCTCCCTTCATCCATCATCTCTGGATGCCTCCCAATGCCGTGTAAATAATTGAGGGGCGCCAGGCATCGTCGGCGTTGCATCTTGTTTGCGGCATGGATCTGGTGCCAGGAAACTTGGGAAAAAGGCCCAATAATAATGTACAAGTCCAAAGTAATTAAAGTGCATCATTACATATAAATTTGTAATTAAACACTTTATCGTAATCATCCCACCCAGCGTGAGTCCTGATGAATTAATTAAAAGAACTCCAGAAATTAATGTTTTCCATGTCGGTATTGTTGTACCAGCTTTAGCCATCTCCCTAACTATTTCTGCAGCATGTTGCGAAGTAATTATATCATTACTGGGGGAAGCAGGATTGCCTGAAGTCCCAGCAGAAGAAAAGAGAGAGACAGATAGAGAGAGAGAGAGAGAAGAGGAAGAAGAACGGCCAGAAAGTTCTAAGCGAGACCCAGGACAACCCATTTCAAACTTTCTCCTCTTGTGGAAAGCTTTATAGGCTGGGCTAGAAATCTGAAGGGACCCCTGAATATTTGTGGTATCGCTCCCATCTGTTGCCGGGAACGTGGAACACATTCAGAACGACGTTGGCTGGAGGCCTGCCATTCCTGCAAACTTTGCAGAAATGGGCTTCTGGTTCTTTATTTTTTAATTTGTTCTCGGGCTGTGCTGGTTTACAAGCAAGGAGGCCAAGGGAAGAGGTGGATATTTACTAGAATTGGTCCTTAGCATCCTAGCAGAGAAGGGGGAGAGTTCAACGGGTTGTGGTCTGCAGGCCAGGATGTTCCCCAGATGTTGGAGGTGGTTGGGTCTCTTCTAAGCGGCGATAGTGGATAGTGGTCCTTCAAGGCAGGAAACGGCATTTCCCAGCATTCTTCGTTGTGGTCCGTGCTGAACCAAGGCTCCTGGGAAGTGTAGTTCGCCTAAGGAAGACCTTAGCAATGCTTGAAGTAAAGGAGGTCATCAGTGCAGAGCTTGTTCCTTTGACAGGGTTGTCTTCTGTATGATAAGAAATGTCTAACAAGAGCCAACAACAAGATGGACAACATATACATTTAATAAGCAAGCAAGCAAACAAGCAAGCACCTTCACCAGGCACATCTGGCCTCTAAGCCCTCAAAAAGAACTAGTCCCTTGTTAAAATTTGAGGTGAGGGGCCGGTTTGCCTCTTGAAACTCAGCTTCAGAGGGCTTTGATCATTATCTTCTTTTAATGACCCCATAATCCCTTGCGGGGTGAGGTCTGGGCAACTGAATGGAGCGGAGTGTATAACAGTTGCCCTTCCTGTCACCAACGCGGAGTTGTTGTTTTTTCAGCAGATCTATTTCTCATTCTGCCCAGAGAGAGAAATATCTGCCTCTACCCAGGATCGAACTCACAGCCTCCTGATTGTGAGGCTTGAGCTCCACCTCTTGGCCACCCCACCACTCCTCCTGAGGGATTTGCTGAACTCTGCCAGGAAGGACCACAGGGGTGTGAATTCTAAGAGCATAAATCTCCGTCACTCTCTTGATTCTGGACAGGAAGGTCGCTACAGTACCATGGAGAGCTCCAAAAGGCTGTGGAGCTACCTGGGCAGCTGGACTGCACCTCCCTTCCTAGATGGAGAACCTTCAGGATGGGATGGGCTTCTTCAGCTCTTCAAAGAGGTCCTTGTAGTGTCGTGGTTCTACTTGGTGGACCAACTGCCTGGGTTGGGTATTCCACCTGCTTATAGCTGCATTCTGAGACTCCTTAGAAGACCTTGGCATCTCCAACTCTACACGAACCCTTAGTCCTTGTTCCAGGGTCACCATAGGATCTTCAAGTTTTTCTTGATGCTAAGGTCTTGGGTCAGGAGAATGCTTAAAAACACGTTGTATCTGGGTTCCCACAGAATTGTTTAACCATGGTCTGAGTTCACTCCACACTCCAGAACCATGAATGATGACCTTCAAAACCATACCAGCCAACGCAAACCAACGGTTCTTTGGCTTAGCTGGTGACATCAAGTCAGCATCCAAGGATGCTACGACTTCCCTTGTATCTTTTCAAACGGACATAACCTAGATCCAAATCGAGAACCTAGATCCTCATTTTGTGTCACGAGGACCGAAACCCTGGTGGGATGAGTAAGTAGGCCTCCTGCAATCACCACCGCCCTCTTCCATGATCTCTGCTTTTGTCTCCTGGCCCCTCGCCGTGTGCGTGCATGACAAACCGCCTTGCGCAACGTGCTGTCACAGGTCACCCTGGAAGTTCATGAACTCATGACAAGCTCTGACAAGGCCCAGCTGGGGGAAGCTGGTGGAACGGAGCAGTTTAATTATTCCTCAGTGGGGTTCCCCTCGTTTGAACATGTACGCTCTCCACCGCCCAGACATGTCGCTTCCTGGCCTTCCATTTCGCCACCTGATCTTCACCGCGCCACCAAGGGTGCACGCCGACTGTGAAGCAAGGCTGCAGCGTGGGGCAGCCAGGCCTTTGGGCCGGCTTCCAAATGAGGAACGCAGCCCAGGGGACGCACAATCACATCTTTGCAATTGCCAAGTTCTCCTGCTCAGCTGCTCCCGTCCTTTCCCTCCACCCCCCAGCCCCCACCCCAGAGCCAAATTGTCCCTGCACCAAAGACAGATGGAGGGCTCAGTGGCTGTCGAGTTTCGGCAAGTTAACCGGTGTCCCGCTAGAAGGATCATCGAGTCATGCCTGCCAGGAGTGGTGGGAATTGAAAACCAACATTCCTGGTAGGTTGAGAATCTGGGGGATTTATACGATAGGTTGCATTTTCCGAAAATGAAGGCGTTGCTCGACTTCTCACTCAGGGGAAGAAATCGGATTAAACTGATGCCCAATTTAATTTTCAGAAACTGGACCCATTTTTGAGGGGAGTTGGAGGTCAAGCACCTGTGTGTTCTCACACGATACTTTTAGCTTGAACACCTGTTTGTCTGACTCTAGTTCTAAATTTAAAACAGTTCAAGACCCGGAATGCTTTGTAAGATCCAGAATCAATCAATTCACCAAATCGATTGGTCAAGTTATTGTCAGCTCTTGGCGACCAAAGAGATGTTTTTCTCCATGAAAAGGGGCCCGAATTTTTTTTCAAACCCCAAACATTTTTATTATTTAATTTTATTATTATTTTGGGGGATCCAGAAAGTTGCATGCGTTGTTTTAAATCCAGAAAATTGCATGAATAGTTTTAAACCCCAAATGTTGCATGATTAAACAATAAATAAACCCCCCAAAAGTCACATGGATTATTTTAAATCCAAAATGTTGCATGGATTATGGTAAACCCCAAAGATTGCATGAATTGCATCCAACCCCAAAGGTTGTATAGATTATTTAACCCACCCACCCCCAAAAATTGCGTGAATTATTTTAATTCCAGAAAGTTGCATGGGTTATTTGACATCTGTACATCGTTTCAGGGGCATTTTGGACTGAAGGCTGGCTGCCAGGGAGATCACTGCTGAATACTTTTTCTCCTTGTGTCAAAAAATTGCATCCTTGAAAACTTATACTTAGTTGGTGCTTTCAAAGTTGTGAGAAAATTGTGGTACCCCCCTGGGTAATACGATCAAACAAATGAATGGATAAGAATTGCATGAGCAATATTAGATTTTGAGAAAACTTAAATCTACATGAAATGCAATGAAATTTAGGATGTCAGAGCTTACGTTTTCCCCTGCAATTGTTAAAAACTGTACAGGTAGAGCTGAGCGAATGCTGGAGCCAAACCCTCAGAATCTTTTGCTGAATTGTCCCAAAATAAGTGATCCGTGATGCCCAGAAAAATCATGAAATCTTTTTTTTTTGCGGATGGATTTGTCTTGAAGAGAAGCAACTTGGCTTTTCTACATTGGATTGTGGGGTTTTTTTCCCCCCCACTAAAATGTATGTTTTCCCCTCCTTTCTAGAACTCTGGGCACACCTGTCTTCGCACACCAGATGCTTGTGGGGGATAAATAGGAGACTCTTCCAGAGGCATTTGGCGGGCAGATTTTAGAGGAACTACAAGAGTGGAGAAGATGGTGTTGCAAAGGACCTAATATTTAATTTCTTATTATTATGCCAGAGAGTTTGGCAGGTTCGGGAGGCCTTCAAAGAAGCTGGAGATGAAAGGAAGCTTCTACTAAAGATAAGCCCAACCTCTCACCTTGTCCGGCGTGCACGGCGAATTCTTGCACAAATGTTCAAACACAGCATAAAGCAAGATCTCCAAACTTAGGTATATCCCATGAATGTCCCACGAACCTTCTCCCTTGGACCTTCTCAATTGGACCTTTTCACCAGCTTGAAGCAAGATCCCCAGAGTTAGTGATTAACCGCTGATGTCCCATTGACCCTCTCCTTTCAATCTTCTCACCAACATCCAGCGGAATTCCCAAAGCTAATTACATCCCATGAATGTCCCACGAACCTTCTCCCTTGGACCTTCTCACCTTCTCCCATGGGAAAGTCATCCTCCCATGACCTTCCAGATTAATGCCCAAAGATGCGGAGAGAGATTTGAGGGCCAGGATGACCTTCCACCACTGCAACCTCTCATCCATCCCTAACAAATCGCCCTGCATTAAGCGACGGAGCCGAGGCCATGGCTACCCCACGTGGCCTCAGTTTTTCTGGGCAACATCTGCGAATTGGGTTGAATCCTGTTCCTCGGGGTTCTCCACAGAACATGGACAGAAGCCAACGGTGGACGCTTCCCACCTTAACTCTCTAAAGCCAAAGGAGACTCTCGCTCCTTGTCTCTTCTTAATCCCCCGCAGAACAATTTACCTTTCGGAACAAATCCAAGATGTTAATTAAGATAAATCTACCTCAATTTTTAGATTCTCTTATCCGGCAATTTATCAAAATTATGTTAATTATTTCTGTAGGGCAGCAAAATTATTACCTCTTCCGTGTCTGATTTGTATTAATATTCATAATTTAATAATTCGGCAGCCAAGCCATCTGGTTGGGGAGCCGCATTGTCGGCTTCCCTCCGCTCTGCCAAAACTGCTCCGCTCTTAACTCACTCTCTTTCTCCGCCCCGCACAACCCCCGCCTGAGACCGGAGTGTCCCCCATGGCTGCAAAATTATATTTGTGCAGAAATTTATCTCTCTCTCTCTCTCTCTCTCTCTCTGTGTTGTCTGCCTATCGGCCTGTCTGTTTGTCTGTTTGCCCATCGTCTGTCTGTCTGTCTCCTCCCCGTGTCTACAGCTGGCCTGGGACCCTCGACTCCTGGCTCCCCTCCCCTGCAGGACCCTGCCCCTCTCCGGGGTCCAGTCCAGCCCAGGCCAAGGAAGGGGCTCCGTCCCTTTCCCAGAGCCTCCCTGCACCAACCTCCTCCTCACACCCCACTCAGCTCAGCCTGCAGGTGATCATAGCTGAATTGACATTTTCCACACTTAGTGATTTTTACACTGTAATTTGACATAATTAATGCCTACATTACTGCTGATAATTTAGCTAGTTAATTAAACTCGGAGGAGATAATTAAGGAGAGGCTACCACTCGGACTGCTAATTGTTTTTGTCATTATTCGAGGTGGGCCCCGGCAGCTGCCGGCTGAGTCATCCTCTTTTGTCAGCTGACGGGCCCCCGTCATGTGACAGGGACCCCTCCCCCAACTCCCCAAATTGGGGTGGGGGGAGGCCCAAGGCGAAGCTCGGATGCCGGCTCCCTGGTCTTCAGGAGCCAGCCTGAAGGGCGATGGTCCCACGTCAACAGCTGAGCCAGCCGCTGCTGGGCATTTGGGTGTGCAGATGGTCCATGAATATTCACACAAGCAGCCTCAGGATCCCCCTCCCCTCTTGAGGGGCCCAGGGAGGCTGCCTTTCCAAGCAGGGGAGACAAAGGAATCCCTCCGGAGGGTCCATCGGCCCCTGCACACTCTCTGCAGCCCCCAATGAAGGTGGACCCCCAGACAGGAGAGGCTGAAAGCTGTCCAAGGAGGAAAACCCAGCAACTTCTGGAGATGCCAGCGAGGTTAAACTCTGGAGTCAACTCCACGCAGGGCTGCCCTTTCTTGAGTCAATCAGTGGGAAACTGTGAGTTCTAGTCCCGCCTTAGCCATGAAAGCCAGTTGGGTGACTTTGGGCCAGTCAACCAGGAGAAGGTGAGTTCTAGTCCCGCCTTAGCCATGAAAGCCAGTTGGGTGACTTTGGGCCAATCACCAGGAGAAGGTGACTTCTAGTCCCGCCTTAGCCATGAAAGCCAGTTGGGTGCCTTTGGGCCAATCAACCAGGAGAAGGTGAGTTCTAGTCCCGCCTTAGCCATGAAAGCCAGTTGGGTGACTTTGGGCCAATCAACCAGGAGAAGGTGAGTTCTAGTCCCGCCTTAGCCATGAAAGCCAGTTGGGTGACTTTGGGCCAATCACCAGGAGAAGGTGACTTCTAGTCCCGCCTTAGCCATGAAAGCCAGTTGGGTGACTTTGGGCCAATCACCAGGAGATGATGAGTTCTCGTCCCGCCTTAGCCATGAAAGTTGACCGGGTGACTCTCTCTCAGCCCAACCTACCTCACAGGGTTGTTGTTATGAGGAAAATAGAAGGAGGAAGGAGTCTTAGGCATGTTTTCCACCTTGAGTTATTTGTAAAAAAATATTAAAGTGGGTGGGGGGATAAAAATACATTCAAATAAATGATAAATGCACCGACGATGAGAATAAAGCCATTCCGATGTGAGTCTGCGGGGTCTCCGAGAAACCAAGGTGGGAAGCTGCCGGGTTCAAAATCAGGAAGGCACCAGGAGCCCCTTTACTAACTTGGAATCCAACGGACTTTTGGCCATCCTAAGCTGGCCTCGCCCTCCCCTCTCTACGTCTTCTTCACCATAGTAAATGAGCCAAGCCACCAAGCCAAGGGAGGCGTAAAATCATGGAGCAAAACTTGATATACTTGAAATAATTGAACGAAGGCTCAAAAGAGAGAGAGAGAGAGAGAGAGAGAGAGAGAGAGACCCTTTGTGCACTTTCACCGTTCCTCTTATTATTGTCTCCTGCATAATTTATTCTGGTTTGTTTTCTCATTGCAGATCTCTCCCTCCCCCCATCTCCAGGGTACCTGTCCGACCTCTGAACTTCCCAGACCTTTTTCAACCCACCTTTCCAGCCACGAGGTCTAGAAACTTGGCTCTTGCAAAGCCAAGCCAAGCCAACAAAGCCCCCCCACACACACTCCGAACTGCCCTGCTGGGTCGGGGAGGGGAGGGCGTTGCGGACCCTTCCTCTTTTCCTTCCTCCTGCGCTCTTCCTCTCCATGAAACAGGGGTCCTAATCTTCGGGGGGCGGGGGTAAGAGACGCAGCTCACCCACCTCCTCCTCTGCTCCTGCTTTTGCGGGGCTCCTTTCAAGGCACCGTCTGTTCCTCGACAGGGAAAGGGTCTCCTCCACCCCCCAAAGCCCGCCCCCCTCCAGGTTCTGTGCCAAATCCTCTCCTCTCGCGCACCGAGCTGGCTTCCCGAACGCCGCTAACCTTCCGAGCATCTCCGCAACTAAGTGTGAGCGGAGCCGTCACAATATTGCCTGCCGACAAAACCAACACACCAACTGGCGTACCTTCTCAAGCCTTCCCCCGCCCCCCCTGCACACGCACCCCCCACGCCCAGTTAGATGCCATAGCTAAGCTGCTAAAAGCGCTTCTCCTCTTCCTACCCAACCCACGCACCCCTCGCCACCTGCCCTCCCTTGCTAGCCGGTTTGTGGTACGTTGCGCTGCTCGGCATATGCTTTGCAAGGAAACACCCCCCCACACACACACACACACCCCGCTTCCCCTCCCCTCCCTTCCCCTCCCCTTCTTGCAAACTCTCACAAGGAGAAAAGACCACGGATGCCCTGGTGGCTGTATGAGCTGGGTTGATTTCTTGCAGGCGTTTCCTTACTCAAGGTAGGTAACACCATCATCGGGGCTGGAAGGGAAAGGGGTTGCAGAGAGGAAGAGGAGGAGGAGGAGGAAGAGAAAGAGAAAGAGAAAGAGGAAGAGGAAGAGGAAGAGGAAGAGGAAGAGAATGACTGTGGGGTCCTTGGTGCTCTGAGCTTGATAGTTTTCTTGCAAATGTTTCATTACCCAACTAGGGAACATCATCAGTGTAGGAAGGGAGTGGGATTTGGTGGGGGGAGGAGGAGGAGGACTGGGTTCTTGGTGCTCTTTGAGCTTGATTTTTTTTTGTCTTGCAGACGTTTCACGACCCAACTAAGCAACATTATCCGTGCTACAAGAGGGAGGAATTTGCTCTCTGTTGATATACAAGCCCCTTCTAGCACCGATCAAGTCTGAATCATGAAACATCGGCAAGGAAAAAAAAAACCAAGCACCAAGGACCCCCCCCCAGTTCTCCTCCTCCTCTTCCTTCCCCTCCTCCTCCTCTCCACAGCCCTTCCTACTAGCACTGATGATGCCACTTAGTTGGGTCACGGAACTGCAAGATAAGCACCCAGAACGACCCTCGTTACAAGCCGGAGCTCCAAATATTCTCCTTGACGGAGACCCATTCTGGCCTACTTTGGGGAGCTCCATCCCTGAAACCCTGATGCAAGTTGGAATTGGGCTACGATAAACGTTTCAAAGCGACACAGGAAATAAATTAAGATCTGTCCCGCACAGAACTCCTAAGCCTGCCCTAGTGCTCAGGCAGACGCAGCCCTTCAAAGGAGGAGCAGAAGGGGATTTGAACCTGCTTCCCGGCAGGGGTGAAGCTAGGTGGCCTCTGGGGGGACCCCTCCAACCCATCCTCTGCGCCTTTTGGCAAGCTGACAACGGACTTCCAATGGGGCTGAACTTTGCAAGGGGGGGGGGGAAGAGCCGGGGGGGGCAAAGCACCCCTATGAAACCCGACTAATTCCCTGGTCCAGATGCTCCTTTTACGAGTTCTCCTGCGAACAATGCCAGGACATCTGGCACTCTGAAATGGCCCTTCCTTCGCCAAGGCTGTGATTCGGCCCCTCTCGACACTCAGGCTGGGTCGGAAAAAAAAACCCTAGATAGTAGCCAGCACTGGGGGGAGTGGGGGGATGTTGGAAGAAACATTCTTCTGAGTTCGATTCCAAGTGGGGGAAGAAAGACACTGGAAACACGGAGGCTGCTTGGAAAGATGGCTTAATGGTGGACAGCAGGACCACCTGGCTTGGAGCTCCAAAGTGAGGAGGATGACCCCGTGCTTCCAGGTGTTGGGTGGAGGGAAAGAAGGGCTGAGATGCTGAGAGACCCCTAGTTATATACCCTCTGTTGGGCCCCGCCTTACTGTTTCCTGTTCCTGTGCAAGAAAAGGTATCCCATTGGCTGTCCGACTCCCAGGGGTGGGGTGGTCTTAGCTAACTTTGTAGGCTTTGTAGTCTGGATGGATCGGGGTAGCTAGTTCATGTAACATCTCCAGCCAAGCTCAGAGAGCACCACCAAAGAGCCCACAGTCCTTCTCCTCTCCCACCTTCTCCTCCTCTCTGCAAACCCCTCACCCTTCTAGCACTGATGATGTTCCCTAGTCGGGTAATAAAACGTCTGCAGGAAAACGGCCAAGCTCAGAGAGCACCAAGCACCCATAGTAAAAATAAAGGATGCGTTGCTTTCAAGATTCGGTTTGTGTAACTTAATACTAAGGATACCGCTGGGACTCCCAGTGGTGCATCTTGTCCGGCCTACCTCACAGGGCTGACCTTCTGGAGCAAGACTTCTTTGCATGCCTTCCCCCCTCCCCAGATGTCCCTTCCCCAAAGCATCATCTCAACCCTCCCACCGGAGAGCTCACCTCGGCCACCGAATTTCCCGTTTTGCAGTGTGCAAACGGGGCTTCCCGGCTCACCCCCGCCTTCCCTCCGCCTGTCACACACATCCACCCCAAGCTTTGCAACTCTTGGCAGGAAGAAAGACACTAAAAAAGAAGGAGGGGTGGGTGGGAAACCCGAGGCAGCACGAGAGATAGCAGGAGCAACTGCCATATCAGCCGTCTTCAGGCAAGATAACACGATAAATAATCAATCCATCCCCGTGCAAAATCCTTAAGTGCTTGATGTATCTGTCTGCAAATTGAATCACTTCGCCTGCCAGGAAGTTCTGCCTTGTAAATAAATGAGCGCGGAAACGCAGCACAAGGGAACGGTGGAGATGTAGACACACACACACACACAAGCACGCAACACCTCGTTAAAAGCTGCCGATTAGATTTTTAGCAAAGGAAGACGCTTTCCTTATTATTATTATTTTTTTTAAAAGTTAAGAAGTGGAGAATAGGAGCCACCCTTTCCGTTGGGGCCGGGCTAGGGGCAGGAGAGGTCCTGTATCATCTGGGCTAGGAATTGGATTAGTTCTTAATGGACTTTTATAAGGTGTCACCGCAGCTCCCCGATTAAGGGGCGGGCAGCGGAGTAATATCCTTTATTAACAATTTAATGGACTGGGTGCAACTCCATCTGTCTTCATCAGCGCTCCCCAGTATGTCTGGGAGAACTAGTTGATGCCGGACCTGTAACGTGGACCTGATGAAAGAGCGAGGAAGGCCATCCATCAGTGTCCACATCCAAGGGATGAAGTCAGAAGAAGGGAACCGGTGAGGAAAGTTTGCAGCAGGAAACTCCAGACTTACCTTTCCAGCAGACGGTCTAGAATCCCCTAGTAGAGATTTTGGGATCCTGACTTAGAAGTTGCACATTCTTGGTTGACTTCCAAAGCCGTTCCGTCCCCCAAATCCCTTGGCTCGACGTCATATCTACGACTTGAAGCTCTTCGCGACGTATTTGGGTATCCAGAATCGGGCCTTCTATCCATTTCCTGGCCTACTAAGAACTTCAGAGTCACGACGTAGCAACGACTTACTTCCCAAAAAATTTCTCTTGCCCGAGTTTGAGAAGAATGTAACTCGGAGAACTGGCATCTGTAGCTCCTCAGATATTGTGGATGGACCTCAACTTGCATCAGCCAAAGGAAGCCAAGGGCCCCCAAAATCAGGGACGGTCCCATTGTAGTCCAATGACCCTGGAGGTCCATAAGGACTTCGAGGAAGAACTCTTGGTCGTTGGCCCCTCTTGAGAAAGGAACACATAAGTGGTGGAAACCCAGGTGCATCGTTCTCATTCATCTTTTCTGATGGAGATGTTCCTCCTTCAGTCTCTCTTCACAAACTCCTTTTGTGATGCGGAGAGGTTCTCCTCCTCTCATGCTGGTCTTTGTAGCTTCCTCTGAGGGTCTCTAGGGCCTGGTTGGTTGTAGGTGTCCACAGAGGAAGGGGGAAGAATAAGCAGGTAACTCTGCCAGGGACTTGTGACTCACAGGGAAGAGGATCGAGGAAAATAGCAATCGTGTAGGAGAGAGGCTTGCTTCTCCTAAACCTCTACCTTCCAGAAAGGTCCTTCGGTCACTGCTGGGAGAAGAGGGTGGTTGAGAAGGAGAAGAAGAGAGGTCTCGAAATGAAGCTGTTTTCAGCGTTTGGTTCCATCCCTGGAATTATTTACAGCTGCAGGCAATACAAAACTATGTAGAGCAAGTGGGCTCATTTACATGCTAATTCATTTATACCCTCTGGATTGACTCCACCAATTCATTTTCAGCCCACTAACTCTTCTGACGTGAATTATATTATCACCTCCAGAATGGCAGTGGGGGAAATACAGCAGCAGGGTAGGTGGGGGAGGGGAGGGAAGTGGCGGGGGGAGGGGGCTGCCCTTTGACCCTTCAGATGGCCCTGGGGGCTGGGGGGGGCGAGAACCTGAGCTGGAACTGGAGCAGAAGAATAGGACCCGACCGACCGACCGACCTCCGTTTCTGCTCTGAAATCACCGGCCAAGGTTGGGGACCTACGGTGGGAGGGAGACAGCGGTTGCATTCGGAGGGAAGCGGGCGGGAAATGAGAAGAGGGGCAGGGAGAATTGGGTGGAAAGGCTGTGATTTTTGTCCGGGTGGTTTCCCCAATCAGAAAGAGTCAACCAAGAAAATCCTTCCTTCCTTCCCCTTTTTTTTCTTTTTCTTTTCTCTTTCCTTCTTTCTCCTACCTTCCTTCCTTCTCTTTTTCTTTCTCTCTCTTTCTTGCTCCTTCTCTTTTTCTTTTTCTCTTTCTTTCTCTTTCTTGCTCCTTCTCTCTTTCTTTCTTCCTTCCTTCCTTCCTTTCCTTTATTTCCTTTCTTTCTTTCTCCTACCTTCCTTCCTTCTTTTTCTTTCTTTCTTTCTTTCTTTCTTGCTCCTTCTCTTTTTCTTTCTTTTTCTTTCTTTCTCTTTCTTGCTTCTTTTCTTTTTCTTTCTTTCTTTCTTTCTTTCTTTCTTTCTTTCTTTCTTTCTTTCTTTCTTTCTTTCTTTCTTCTTTCTTTCTTTCCTTCCTTCCTTCCTTCCTTCCTTCCTTCCTTGCCACCTTCCTTTCCTTTCCTTTCCTTTCCTTTCTTTCTTTCTTTCTCATCTTCCTTTTCCTCTCTTTTCCTGTCTTCTGCACCGTTTCCTGTCCCACCTTCATTTTGACTTCAAAGTCCTTGCTGAGGGAAAGCGGACCAATGAAGTTGAACTTTCTTTAAATGCTTTTGTTTCCCTCTCAAACTTGGGCTATTAATTCATACTGTTTGATCAAGACCCGTTAATTAAGTGACTCCCTTGATATGGGCTTGAGCATTATTTCATTTGTGCATTTTACTCTTGACATCCATCAAACTTCCACCCGGGGGGGCATTCGGAGAGTCCCCTCTATTTGTCCCACCCCAAACCTGGGGATCTCCTCCAGAAAGGTTGGTCAGGACAGGTGAGTCAAGATGCCCCTTCAAGTTCCTTCACCCTAAAGATGACGGAAAAGGCTCTAGTTTCTTTTCTTTCCACTCACTCACTGGCTTAGCTAAATAAACAGGTTTTTGCTGGCTTAAATGTGTGTATGTGTGTGTGTGTTTGTGTGTGTGTGTGTGTATCCCAGAATAAGCAAATAACCATGGACCTTCAACCTGCAAAATATCCTGCCTCTGTTTATTCTGTACATACTTGATTTAAAGGACAGAAAGCATCTCAAAGAACGTGTGCGCCAGAAGACATTACAAAATGCTGGTTCCTTTTTTGTGCATTGTTCAGAAAAGAATGGATTCATATTTTGGAACAACAATTCAGTTTCGGCATCGAGAACCGGGTTCCCCCACCTCGTGCTGGCTGGGGAATGCTGGGAGTTGAAGTCCAGACCTCACAAAAGTTGCCAAGGTTGAGAAAAAGAGCTCTATGCTTCCTTTGCGACCATCTTCCCAAACAGCTCTATAAAAAGAAGCGGGAAGGCCAGAGGAAGGCGCAGAAGCCAAATCCAGGCCTCCGTGGTCTGTTCTCCAGACCGCGGTTGCCAGAATTAGTAGGGTGAGCTGGCAGCTGGATCCTGAAACAGAGGTGGATGTCTCAGTCTGCTGGCTCGGGCAGGAAGCCAGGATCTTCATATTTATATTTTGAGGCTTAATTCTGCCTGCCAGCTGCTTGCCAACCATGGCAAAAACACCTCCGGGTTCTTCTGCAGAAGGTTGACGTTGAGGGCTTTCACCTTGGTCGAATACCTAGGACACGGTTGGGCTTTGGAAGTGTCGCGGCTCCGTCTGCGGTCACGTCATCAGTTCTTCTGGTAGAAATACCTGACTTGGGAAGACACATTGCAGTTCTCCAATCTATCCACAGATAAGCTACCAAGATCCTGGTTTTTGAATCAGGTCTGGGAGGTCCTGGGTTATAATATGGCCCAGACTAGAACCCTGGGCCATATTTACAAAATGAAATGAACATAGAGGAAAGTAAAGTCCTACACTTAGGCAAGAAAAACCCAAAGGAAACCTACAGACTGGGTGAAACCAGGCTCAATAGCAGGAACTGGGAGAGGGATCCTGGAGTCTTAGTGGACAACCAGTTAAAAGCAACCAGGATGATAAGGGGACTGGAGGCTATAATATACAATGAATGGTTGCAGGAACTGAGCCAGGCTATTCTAGGGAAGAGAAGGACCAGGGAGACATGAGAGCATCTTCCAATATTTGAGGGGCTGCCACAGAGAGGAAGGAGGGGTCAGGCTATTTTCCAAGGCACCTGAAGGCCAGACAAGGAATAATGGATGGAAACTGATCCAGGAGAGATTCAACCTGGAAATAAGGAAGAATTTTCTGACAGTGAGAACAATCTACCCATGGAACAGAAGTTGCCTTCAGAAGTTGTGGGAGCTTCATCACTGGAGACTTTCAAGAAGAGATTGCACTGCCATTTGTCAGAAATGGTGTAGGGTCTCCTGCTTGGGCAGGGGGTTGGACTAGATGACCTACAAGGTCCCTTCCAACTCTGATTATCTGTGATCTGTTAATCTAAGCCAACATCATCTGGCGTCACATCAGTTTGGGGATCCTATTCAATAGGAAGCATCATTTCTGAAGACCATCAAGTCAATTTCAATGAGGAGATGGAGATAACCATGAACGAAGAAGTTTCACCAGACTTGATCCCAGGAGGGGAGGTAAATTATCGGTCTGGGTGTAGGGGATACATCCAGATGACTTTGTAGCCATCAGTGGCCATCCGGACTACGCAGTAGGTCCAGATAAGTGGAGACTTGCAAAATGGCCCAATCCATCAACCCAAGGAGAAGCTTAGTGTTTGGGGCAACCATAGGTAGGGAGCAACTAGGAGTTGCAAGCTACCTTCTGAACCCGACTGCTCCTTCTTAAGCACCACGGAAGACCCATCTTGCTTGATCTGCTCCAAGCTGGGAACAACTGGACTTATTAAATCTGCTAAATTCATGCACAGACCCAAATATCTACATGCAAACTGCAAACCTTCCCAAATTCTTCCATCAACCGAATGGAAAGGATCGTTTTCTTTTTCCAAAATAAATAAATGATGGTGGTGAATTTATAATTTCATCTGTCCAGTTTGGCCTGGAAGCCTCATCCGATGTCTATCTAATGTCCTAAAAGCTTCATGTCTGGAATATTCCCACTTAAGCAGAAAAAGTACACTGCCGGGAGCAACGGTTCAGGAGAGAGAAGCCCAAGATTTTTGCGCTGTGGTGACGGGGGCCTGGAAACCGACATTTTTCTCCCTCCGCCGTCTGTCATCCCCGCTTTCTCTGCTCGCTGGCTGCTCGTTCTCACTGCCGGCAATCAAACGGAATCGTAATCAATTCATTGCTAAATGTTTTATGCTGCGGAGGAAAAAGAGCACTGCTTAAATTGAAACGACACACTCGCACGCATAAAATGAACACAAACAAAAGAAGGGCAAGAACGAAAGGCGGGGAGGAAGCATCTGCTACTTCTCGACTGCCAAGCATTGCTTCTCTGGTTTATTTTTAATTTTTTTGGCTAAAAAACGGTCCTTAGCCGACTCCAGATACTGGAAAAACCCACTGGCCTCTCTTACCAATTCTGAAATCTTCAGAATAAAGGGTAAGGGGCTTTGGTCACGCAGTCCCCCATGAAAAGATGTGAAAGTTGAAAGAGGTTGGGTCAAAGTTTTGAGGTTTCCTGGACTTTGTTGGGCTTGGCCTTCCATTGGCCAACTTACTTTAAAGCAACTGTCCCTCAAGAAAGTCTCCTGAACTCCTCCATTTGGTGTTTTCACTGGTGGTCTAGGTCCATCCCAAGAACATGGAGCCCCATTTTCCATCGTTCAGGCCCACCCAAACCCTGTCAGTTGACTCAAATGGGGCAATCCTTGAAGGCCAGGTTGTATCAAAGTCCTGGTCTGCATGCTTGGTCCTCACCCCCATCCTTCTCTGGCTCTTCTGCCCCCAATGCCTGGTTTTTCTTTCAGCATTGGGTTTGCTCATATAACCCTTCATGCACCAACTTCTGGATAAATATCAGCTTCTAGTCTGATATCTCCATGGTTTCCTGGTCAAGTCCTCGTCTCTGCAGGTCCACCTCGACCTCCTTAGATTTGTGTGATGCTCATAGGGGCCTAAAAGGAGATTTATTTCTTCTATCCAAAGCAGAATCTTACTCTAGTTATCGAAGGACCAAATCCATCTGAATGTTTTCTCTCAGCTAAGTCCACCAAGACATGCCTAGATGCTTGTGGTCTACCTGGATTTCAACTGGCACCTTTCTGAGTCAATTATCTGACAAGTTATTTCAAATATTTATCTCCTACCCTTAAATGAGAGTACTGACTCTTCCAAGCACCTGAATAGATTACCATTTTAATGAAAAGATGCCCCTGATTGAAAGAGGTGATTATTATTTTCTTCTTCTTCTTCTTCTTCTTCTTCTTCTTCTTCTTCTTCTTCTTCTTCTTCTTCTTCTTCTTCTTCTTCCTCCTCCTCCTCCTCCTCCTCCTCCTCCTCCTCCTCCTCCCTCCTCCTCCTCCTCCTCCTCCTCCTCCTCCTCCTCCTCCTCCAAATGGCCTCACCTTTGTACTTCTGGGCCAGCCAGGAGGTGACATCTAGATTTTATAAAAAGTTTGGACTTCTACCATCGCTGTCCTCCAAATTCACAAACCTTCTACATTTATTACAATGTACAAAAGTAGAAAAAGGAAAAAAAAAAAAAGCCCGTTGGGATCATCCCACAGGCCAGTTCTGGAGCGAATCTGGTTCTCCAAACCACGAAACTAGAAGAAGCACACGGGGTGGAGGGGATTGTGACGATTTTTGAATGAAAATTTCCTGAGAATTTTTCCCTCCCTGAAGTCCCTTGCAAACAAGAGGCCTGCTGAGAGCGGTGGCGCCACCTGGTGTCCAGAAAGCGGTTTCTCTCCCAGGGAATCGGACCTAAATCCTCGCTCGGAGGGGAACTGGAAGAAATCTATTTATTGCCGCTTGATCCAAAATAGGGAGGGGAATTTTTCTCTTCATGGAAAAATAAAACGGTACAGGGGAAAAAAAAAACGAGGGGCAGCCATATACCCCCAATTCTCCTGCAGTTGGGGGAGAAAAAAGCCATCCCTGGAAAAGTTTTCGCTTCTGAGCTCCTGAAAAACGTCCGGTTGAAGATGTTCAAACTTCACTCGGATTTTGGGCCAATTTTTCAAAAGGCAAAGGGGTTGTTTCATTCAGAGCCTGTATTTCCCACCGAGGCTTTGCTCCTCGCTATTCAAGCACCGCTGGATTTCCTGGGAAATCTCCTTCCGCTTCTGCTTCTACTCTTTTCCCTCCGTGGGGCGGCCCCCGAAACTTATCCTCCTTAAGGAACAAAGTTATCCGAACAGCAAATGGATCCGTAGGTGATGGAAGCTCCTTCGGTTGTATTCCTCCCCGTAGGATTCAGTTCTTGGGTTTCGATGTCCGGAGAAAGGCAAACTTGTTTTTCTTTTTTTCGTTTTCCTGGGGGCTCCGAGACACACCTGCAGGGAAGAAATAGCTTCTTAAACCATTTATCAGTTATTACATTACGGCCGCAGCTAAAGACGGTTAGGGGACTGGAGGCGGAAACATACGACGAATGCTTGCAGGAACTGGGCCTGGCCAGTCTAGGGAAGGGAAGGACCAGGGGAGACAGGAGAGCATCTTCCAATATTTGAGGGGCTGCCACAGAGAGGAGGAGGGGGTCAAGCTATTCTAAGCCCCCAAAGGCCAGATAAGGAATAATGGATGGAAACTGATCAAGGAGAGATTCAATTTGGAAATAAGGGGACATTTTCTGACCATGAGAACAATCAACAGAAGTTGCCTTTGGAAGTTGTGGGAGCTTCATCCCTGGAAGCTTTCAAGAAGACACTGGACTGCCATCTGTCAGAAATGGTGTGGGGTCTCCTGCTTGGGTGGGTGGGGGTTGGACTAGATGACCTACAAGGGCCCTTCCAACTCTGTTAGTCTGTATTCCATTCAGATAGTTCTCGGCTTACGATTGGCGACCGTTTGAAGTTACAGCAGCGTGAAAAAAAGTCACGATGGTAGCTTTACGATAAAAGCAGAACTCTTGACCCAAATGGCTTTGTTGGGTCGAGACTCACCAAACTTCTTGATCATGTCAACGAATATCTCGTCTTCTTCCAGCTCCCTAGAGAAGGAAGCAGAGTAGATAGTCCAACACCTGAAACAGTACTAAGTCCAGATGTTGAACTAGACATCCCAACATCCTTCTCCTACATTCTACTACGCTTCCTTCTTCACCCGTTCAAAAAGCAGACCTGAAAACGCTGTTCATTTTAACTCACACACATACACACACACACACACACACAATCATAAACAAAGCTAGTTCAGAGTTTTAGGAGAAAGAAGGCACCCACCCCTGCCAGATAAGCGAACAGCTTCCTCGCACAGTATTCACAGCCTCATATGCCCAGTGGAACTCCTCCTCACAATTAGCAACGTAACTGCATCCAGAAACTACCGACAATCATCCCTAATTACTCCAAGATACTTGCCAAAAAGCCAGACCTATGAACCTTGTTTGGCAGAAGGAGCTTCTACCGTTGACCATCCCTTGAAGAAACGGGGGAAATTGTAAACTGCAGGGGAAGCGATCGTTTCTTTCAGCCGAGTTCCCCAACCGTGGCGACTTTAAGATGTGTGGACTTCCAACTCCCAGAATTCCCCACCCAACCTGGCTGGGAGACCAAGGGCCAGTCAAGGGCTGTGCCTCCAGTCCTTCTGGCCTTCCTTCACCCCTTCATACCTGAGTCTGTCCTCATCCAAGTCTTCTACAATTTTGTTCCGATTGTTGACCGTGTCCAAATACGAGTCAAGGAGTTCCTTCTCTCGAGTCTTCTCCTTCGGGGTCTTCAAGTAATCTGGACGCCGGGGGAAGAACCAGAATTATATGTTAAAAGAATAGTGTCAACTCGTAAAGCACTCCTATGCCTGCTTTAGAGGTGCAATAAATGGGGGGAAGGAAATCTGAACGAAGCGGGACGGCAGTTTAAAACCAGAAGTACATTCCACACTTATCTTACAAAGTTTGTAACTAAGCTACTGGATCTTCTGCCCAGGAAAATCCTTAATTGGAGAATGTGATTGATGACACCCAGCCCGGTGAACGTGCTCAATTGGAGAATCTGATTGATGACACACCGGGGGGGGGAGGGGGGAAACAGGGTCATAGGTGAATTACGTGTCTCAGAGTTGGCTTCCTACAGGCTAATGCCATACGCGTTGCTCCTAATAAATCTTCTGGATTCTTTCGAAGCTTGGCTCGAGGCTCATGATTTGATTGGGGCAATCTCCGGAATCCTGACAAATAGTAATCCTGACATAAAACAGCAAAAGGCTCTGCCCCAAGGGTTGTGTAGAGAACTATGGGTTCTTCCCAACTTGAGGAATCACAGCGATAAAGGATGTCAAGAAGGGAATGGATGGGATACTCACCGGCTTTGCCAATGAGAGCGCGTAGTTCGGTCTCGATATCCCACTGCTTTAATTCTAGTTTCTGCTGGTTTATCCTGCAGGAGAGAAACGTTACTTTAAGGGATTCAAATTCTCACGCAGGACCGGTCCAAAATTTTGGAGCCCTCCTGAACAGATTGCTGGAAGGATCCTACTACATCTTTTTCTTAACTATGTTTTTTTTAAAAAAATATTTTTAGCAGGAAAAGAAATAAAGGATGTCCTCGTTTAGCGGCCACAAGGGACTGGCAACTTGGTTGTTGAACAAAGTGGTTGCTAAGCGAAACTTATGACTTCTGCTTGCCTTTTGCTTTGCAGATCTGCAAAGGTAATAAAAGAGAGGCCTGTTTTTTTTCAATGTCGACACTGCAAATTGTTGCTAAATAAGGCAGTTGCTAAAGGAGGACTGAAAATGGTCACTAAACCAGGCAGTCGCTAAAGGAAGACTACCTCTAATGAGTAATGAGCCCTAGTTATGGTCTGTTGGGTTTAAAAAGGCAGCCCAAATCCTATATAGCTGGCAACTGGCTGCGCAGACGCCACGAACTGGCCAGTTTCACTCACTTGTGCATCAACTCGGATTCTCGTCTCAGCAAGATCTGCTTCTCGTGGATCAGTTTGAACCACTCCACCATCAGGGCATCTTCGGAATCATCTGTACACGAGATCCAAGAAAGAGGTCAAAGGATCCATCCATTTCCAGAACAGGTAGGCCAGGTGAGAAATAAAAAACCCAGCACCTGCACCTCTGCCGATGGGGGGAAAAAAACCGCCTACTTTGCAAAAAACTTCCCCTAATCTTGTTCATTATTAAAGAAGGAAAAGGCAACAAGCCATGTATTCGGACTTTCCGGGCCTCCATGAGGACTAGACACCTGGATGTTTTCAAATCTCTTTTCAAAAGAAAACCACCTTTGGGCTTTTATCCATTTAGCCGGGGCTTCCTTACCTCCCTCACAAGCCCGCAGCTGCTTCTCCAAGGTTATCCCCTTCCGCTCCAGCTTGTCCAGATCTCTTTCAATCTGCCGGATTTCCTTCTGGATCTCCTCCTCGGGGACGTAATCCGGGTGGAGCTGAAAGGCGTCAGAGACAACGCGGTTCACCACCCAGAAGCTCACAGCAGAAAGCAGAGTGTTTAGCCTCCCAACAACCCTGCAAGGTAGGCCGGCATCTCGACTGGGAGCAGGGGTAGGATTCTACCGGTTCAGCCCGGTTCGTATGAATCGGTAGCTCCAAAGATCAGCTGGGGGTGAATCGGTTCGCTCCAAAGATCAAGGTATTTCCTTTTTTTTTCCCCCACCGATCAGCTGTTTTCCGAAGATCAGCTGTGCCGCACGATTTAGATCAGCTAGAAAGCAGGAAATAATCGCGCGGCACAGCTGATTCCCCCCATATTGCTTCCTTCCCTGAGGCCCAGGAGGCAAAAATAAATAAAAATTAAAAAATCACGCCCACCCAATCACATGACCACGCCCACCTAGCCACGCCCACCAAACCGATAGTTTAAAAATTCGCATCCCACCCCTGGCTGGAATCCATAGCCTACCTTGATGGGAGAGACCACTGGATCCCTCGGAGTCTTCCAGAAGGTTCCAAGAGAGGACGGTTGGGCTGGAAAGAAAAGAGGGGAAGATTCAGTTGCTGTCTGAGGGCCTTCCAGGGGTTGCCTGGAACTACAATTCCCAGTGTCCCCCAGCAATGGCTCTCCTAGCTGGGGCTGATGAGAACTGTAGTTCATTGATGTCAGATATTCAGCGTCTGGTGGAAACGATGAGAGAAACTGACCGGTCGCAACGACTGTTTTTGATGGGCTCCATTTCTCTGCTTTGGCCGGGGTTGGCTGAGACTCCCACAGCACCTTCCCTTTCTGCCAGCTGTTGGAGATATCCAGAGGTGGCACCAACAGCTTCTTCTTCTGGGGTTGGACAGCCAGTGGTGCTATCATGGGAAGAGAGAGAGAGAGAGAGAGAGAGAGAAAACCCAACTTATGAGCCTGGACTTGAGTTCAAATTCACATTTCAGCTATCCCGATGGGCGAGATCCTTCTTGTTGAGGATGTGGCCAGGATTGGACAAAGTGACCACAGATAGGGGCCAAACAGGCAGGCCAAAATAGAGGAGACCGAGCTCTCGAGAGTTCTCTCCCCCCCCCCCCGTTCATGAGGACTAGCATCTTCCTTGAAAGGTTTTGGAAGCCCGAAGGGGAAATGAATTCTCCAGATCTTGTCAAAGCAGGTCTAGTCGTACCAGAATTGGGAACCGCCGGGGAGAGGACAGAAAGAGACGCCTTGTTGTCGTTCAGTCTTGGTTTCACCTGTATGTTGATCTCCACCTCCGAAGGTTTTGGGGAATGCTTGGCTTCGTCCTGGCGGGGGAGTCTGCAGAGAAGGAGAGAGGCTGTTGGCACGGAAGGGGCCCCCACCACCCCCGCCACCATTTCGTGCCATGAGAGGCAGAATTTGGCAGCCCCACACCGGACTCTGCAAATCAATTAGAATCAAAAACAGGGGAAGCCTCCAGAAATTGTTAAATGCTCCAACACTGGTAGTTTTTAAGAAGACATTGGAGAGCCATTTTGTCTGAAATGGTATAATATTTCCTGCCTGAGCAGAGACTGGACTAGAAGACCTCCAAGGTCCCTTCCAACTCCAATAAACTATATTCTATATTTTGTTCGTACCGTTTTATAAATCCTTAGTAAGGCCACACCTGGAATGCCACATCTAGTTTTGGTCACCACAAATTACAAAACAAGAGGCTGAGACTTTGGAAAAAACGCAGAGGAGAGCAACTAAACCTGCTATATTTTGCCTTCCCTGTTTTTTTAGCACTCACTTGACCGGTTTCAGCCTTGATCTCCAGTCTTCCGGGCTCTCCAATTTCTCTTCTGCCTCCCAGGTGCCTTTCGCTGCATGAGAAACATGCAAAGGAGGGTGAAGCGTAAGCCAGCATTCAAGGTTTGCACTCCTCCTCCTTCCTCCTGAGTCCCAACCACCAAGCGGAGTGAAGGGAATGACGGGGCGGAGGTGCCAACCACACCGATTTTGCAAAAAAGTATGCAGCTTACAGAACCGAGGTCTCCTTGGTCAATAAACCAAGATTTATTGCTTTCAAAAAGGACAGAGTTGGGTTTGATCCAGGGGTGGCATTCTACCGGTTCGGACCGGTTCTCTAGAACCGGTTGTTATGATTCTGCGCAGTTCAGAGAATCGGCAAATCGTGCCTCTGATTGGCTCCGCCCCCATCTAGTCTCCGCCTCCCATTGAGTCCCAGCTGATTGGCTGGGTCTCCTTTGGTTGTCCCGCAGAGGAGAACGGAGCTGGAAAGCAGGTTAGTGGGGTGCGGAGGGAAGGGGGATTTTGCAGTATATCCTTCCCCCTGCCACACCCACCAAGCCACGCCCACAGAACCAGTAGTCAAAATTTTTGGGGAAGTCCAGTTTATCTCCTGAAGAAAAAAGCACCTTTGGGCTATTAACTAGGATTGAAACCTTTCAATAGACTCTCTGTGATCGGGGATTTAAATCATGATTTGAACCCAACTCATCGCAGGCACAGGGATGGCTGCTTCCTACCTTTAACCACCTTGGTGTCCGATTTACGCCCAGCGTTGGCCGATGTGCCGATGGGCCCATTCTTGATTTTGTTCTGGGGCTCAGCTCCGATCCCCAGTTTGTGGCTAGGATCCTTGGGGAGATTCACAACTGGACGCGATGTTTCTGCCGGTCTCAGTGCGTCTGCAAAAGCTGGCTTGTTAAAAGGTTTGCTAGCTGGGGGATACTGGGGGTGCAGACCCCGTGAACCAGAGAGGGCAGGAGATGATGGTCTGTGGGAAGGAAAAGACGGTTATCGGCTTCTTGGCTGAGGTAAGAAGAGGCCGAATCTGTGGCCCTTGCAAAGCATGGGAAGCAAGTTCCCAAACTGCCCTTTTCCAGCGTATAAATTTAATAAAGAAGTAAAATTATAATCAACGGACTCCCCATCAAATCAATCCATAAAAGGTAACGTTGCACTTTGGCTAATTCCAGGCTGTGTTGCCACGCCGCAAACACCCCTCTTTGCAAACTTAAATCTGCAATTTAAGAAAACCTAGTTTGTTCTAGTGGTGAAGGCACCAGGCTAGAAAGCAGGAGACGGTAAATTCTAGTCCAGCCTTAGCCATGAAAGCCGGCTGGGTGATTTTGAGTCAATCACCAGGAGACGGTGAGTTCTAGTCTAGTCTAATTCTAGATTTAGTCAGGAAAGCTGCCTGGGTGCCTTGGGCCAATCACCAGGAGACAGTGAGTTCTAGTACCACCTTAACTGTGAAAGCCGGCTGGGTGACTGAGTCAATCATCAGGAGAAGGTGAGTTCTAGTCTAGTCTAATTCTAGATTTAGCCAGGAAAGCTGCCTGGGTGACTTTAAGCTAGTCACTAGGCGAACGTGAATTCTAGTCCCGCCTTAGCCCTAAAAACCAGCTGGGTGACTTTGGGCCAATCACCAGGAGTCGGTGAATTCTAGTTCTGCCTTAACTGTGAAAACCGGTTGGGTGACTCTAAGTCAACCACCAGGAGACAGTGAGTTCTAGTCCCACCTTAGCCATGAAAGCTGCCTGGGGGATATCATTCCATCATTCTCTCTCTTTCTCTCTCTCAGCCCAACCTACCTCACAGGGTGGTTGTTGTGGGAAAAATAGGAAGAGGAAGGCGTGTTGGACATGTTCGCTGCCATGAGTTATTGGTTAAAAAAATAATGTAAGCAAGTAAATGCCACTGGAATACCAAGGCTCACCTGTTGTATGGCAAAGATTGGGGCTCCACAGCGCCAACTCCCCTCGGCTGGTTGGTCGAGGGCTGCGGTACAAGTAAGACCCGCTGAAGGATGCTGCGGGCTTCGTCTTTCTTGCTGTCGCTGCTGCTGCTGCTGCTGATGGGGACCTGAGTTCGAGAGCTGGCACTTTTCTCAGGGGCTTGGGCAGGCAGGATAGGAGAGTTGTGATTTTTCGCCGGTTCAGGTTTTCTCACAGGGAAGGCGGAAGAGCCTGGATCAGCCTGGAAAAACTTCTCCCGCGCCTGTTGGATTCTCGAGCGCACCTCCGTCGAAGAGGAAGCCACGGGGTGCTCTGGTATTGGGGTAGGAGGGTGCAAGCGAGGGAAATTCGGACTTGTGGACCCCCTGATGGTTTTAGGACTCTGGGAATTGGATGGTCCCTGGGCGGTTGGCGGTTGGGGAGTCACATTGTTCTGGAAGATCCGACGTGGTTTGGGCACGGGAGAGGCTGCCTGCGTTGGTTTGAGCCCCTTCCCACCGTTCCCTGCGGGGGTCTTCAAAGGGGCAGTCTTCTTCTCTGTCTGGTTCTCTGGGGCAGGAGGAACCTGAGCGAGGTCATCCCCTGCGTGGCGGTTGCAAAGGAAAGTGCCCGGGCTAAGTCCAGCTTTGTAGTTGCCACTCTGTAAAGTGCTGGAGCATTTTTTGCACCTGGAAGCAAAATCCGGGACAAATCGTAACCATCTAAGAGGGAATCGGCCTCCGGATTCTGGGGAAGGCAAAAAGCGGCCCTCCCGGAAGTTCCAGGAAGCCACGCCCATCATGGCCGTGCCCCCCTAGCAACCGGGCAGCAAACTGGTTGCTGGGATTTTTCAATCCCACCCTTGGTTGAAGTCCACCCATCTTAAAGCAGCCGAGGTGGAGAAACGCAGACTTTAGAGACCACCCAGTCCATTACAGCATCCTTGCCCCTCCCCAAGCCGGACCCCTGAAGCACAACATGGGCTGGGTGGGTCGAGGCCAGTCCCTGACCAAATCCTCCGGAGTCCCCATACCTGAAGCAATTCCTGTGATACAGCTTCCCGTCCATCAGGAGGCGTTGCACCAAGTGGACATGAGTTCCACAAATGGTGCAGTTGCTCAGTTGGGCATTGTTCTTCTCAGCTAAGACCCGTCTCTGGGGGGGGGGAGGGAGAGAGAAAACAGGAATTCAAAAGGAGTCCCCTCTCCTCCACCAAGCCAAAGACCCTCCCGTGTTTTACTAAGACATTTCTAAGCCGTCCCCTGAGTAGAGCACCCTCTCTGTTCTCTGTACTGATTAGTTTAGCTTCGCATTTGATGACCGGCGGCATCATCCAGCAACTGTATCATCACAATTTGCAACTGTTGGGGTTTTTTTTTGCCAATTTCCAGTTTAAAAAAAAAAAATCCTAAGATACACTCTGTCAACTCGTAAATCATCCCTATGCCTGTTTCCGAGTTGCCATAAGAAGGAGGGTGGCGGGGAAAGGCCAGAGGGAGCCGTGTGGCAGATGAAGGCAGAAGCACATTCCACGCTTATCTTGTGGAGATTGTAGCCTAGGCTACCGGATCTGCTGCCCATGAAAATCCTTCATTGGAGAGTGTGATTGATGACACCTAGCCCGGTTGGGGAATCGGATTTATGACACACCCGGGGGGTGGGGCGAAACAGGGTCATAGGCGATAGTAAATTACGTGTCTCAGAGTTGTCTTCATACGGGTTAATGTTGGACCTGTTGCTCCTAATAAATCTTTTGGATTCTTTTGAAGCTTGGATCGAGGCTCGTGAATTAAATAGGGCAATCGCCGGAACCCTGACACACTCTGTTGATCCGTGGAAGTTCTATTGTGAAATATCCAGCTGTCCTAAACGCAGACACACAGAGAGAATCAGCCACGTACTTCGGCTGCCGGAGAGGTATCCATCGCCAGCCTACGCCCCACCGCAGCTGGCTGTGCTTTGGGTTCAAGAAGAAAAGCTGGCTTGGACGGTTGCGTTGAACTCGGGGCCTTCGGCTCGGGAACCACTTTTTTCTCGGTCGGCTGCTCGCTGGGCTGGGAAGCCGGGCGCTTGATCCCAGCCATCCCTCCAACTGCAGGAAAAGGAACAGAATTGCGATGCCAAGGATGCCCAGGCTCTCATCAGGCATAGAAGAGGCACATCCAGGGCACGACAGGGTATCTTCGTCCAGGAAACTGGCACCAAAGGCCATCTGACTCACTTGCCTTGTATTAGGAAGGCTGATGGTTGCTTGCTGAGATAACCATCTGGGTTTGTTTTTAAATCAAGATTTCTTTTCCCAATTTAAAGAGGCTTTCCTTCCTTCCTCTCTTCCCTCCTTCCTTTCCTTTTTTCCTTCCTTCCCTCTTTTTTCTCCTTCCCTCCCTCCCTTTCCTTGTTCCTCCCTTCCTTTCTTTCCTTCTTTCCTTTTCCTCCTTCCCTCCCTCCCTCTTTCCTTTTTCCCTTTTTCCCTCCTTCCCTCCCTCCCTTCCTCCCTCCTTCCTTCCTTCCCTCTTTTTTCCTTCCTTTCTTTACTTCTTTCCTTTCCTCCTTCTTCTTTCCTTCCTTCCCTCTTTTTTCCTCCTACCCTCCTTCCCTTCCTCCCTCTTTCCTTCTTTCCCTTTTTTCCTCCTTCCCTCCCTCCCTTCCTCCCTCTTTCCTTCTGTCCTTCCTTCCCTATTTTTTCCTTCCTTTCTTTACTTCTTTCCTTTCCTCCTCCTCCTTCTTTCCTTCCTTCCCTCTTTTTCCTCCTTCCCTCCCTTCCTTCCTCTTTCCTTCTGTCCTTCGTTCCCTTTTTTCCTTCCTCCGTTCCTCTCCATCCCTCTTTCCTCCCTTCCCTCTTTTTCCTCCCTTCTCTTCCTTTCTCCTTTCCTTCCCTCCCTCCTTCTTCTTCCCTTCCTTCCCTCTTTTTTCTCCTTCCTTCCCTTCCTCTCCAACGGTCTCAGCAATGACCATTCCAGTTTTACGGCCCTCTAGTCCTCGGATGCAACACTGCCTCTGCCCATGGAAACGCCATCTCTACCTATCCTGGTTGAGGAGGACCATTCCAGGGCTTATGTCAAGTTGGCCACATCTTGGGTTTTTTTTGGATTTTTGTTTTTTTGTCCTTGTTTAATCCAAAACCTGGAAGGGAGGGAGCAAGAAAGAGAGAGATACTCACTGGGTGACTTGCCATGGAAGTAATTGTAATATTGGGAGACGTATGTGAGGATGCTCAGCCGGTCGGGCACCCTGAGGGCCACCATATCTTCAGCGTCCAGCAAAGCCGGGATGCCAAGCTCCTTCTCCGCAACTCGGAAAGCCTGTGAGATGCAAACAGAGAAGTTGAGATGAGGCCGTCCTTCTCTTTAACCGAGAGGAGATCCGTGGCCAAAATTATTTTGCAGGACAGTGAAATCCGCGCACACGTTCAAGTCCTGAATAGTCAAGACCTTGTTGATGATCCAAGCTCTGTCAAGGACCTTGGAGTACTCATCCTAATGATCTAAGTGCTAGAGCCCACTGTAACTACATAGCCAAGAAGGCATTAAGAGTTGTTAACCTAATCCTTCGTAGCTTTTTCTCTGGTAATATCACACTACTAACTAGAGCATACAAAACATTTGCTAGACCAATACTCGAATACAGCTCATCAGTCTGGAACCCACATTACGTATCTGATATTAACACAGTTGAGAAAGTCCAGAAATATTTCACAAGAAGAGTTCTCCACTCCTCTACTCGTTGCAGAATACCTTATGCCACCAGACTCGAAATTCTAGACCTAGACAACCTAGAACTACGCCGCCTTCAGTCCGATCTAAATATAGCATATAAAATCATACATTGCAATGTCCTACCTGTCAATGAATACTTCAGCTTCAACCACAACAACACAAGAGCACACAATAGATACAAACTCAAGGTAAACCACATCAAATTGATTGCAGGAAATACGACTTCAGCAATAACAGAGTGGTCAATGTCTGGAATCCTCTACCTGACTCTGTGGTTTCTTCCCCAAACCCCAAAAACTTTAACCTTAGACAGTCTACTATTGACCTCACACACTTCCTAAGAGGCCTGTAGGGGGCGTGCATAAGCACACCATTTCGTGCCTACCGTCCCTGTCCTATGGTTTCTTTTATTTTTCTTATATGTATCCATTTCACGTATTCATAACTATGTTTATACTTATACCTATTATCTTGTAAGCGATTGACAAATCCAATAAATAAAATAAATAAATAAAAATAAACCTTCTCACACCTGGTTTTCACTGCAGGGTTTAACGCCGCCGCCGTTCCATCCACCTTCTCGTCCTCATTAAAAGGGGCGCTTTGGCACAGTCGGAAAAGAATCTCCTTTCCAACCCTGGCTCCAAGGAGTTGCAGACCGGCCAGGCCACGGAAACTCAACGGGGAGGCCCGTCTCCTTCTCCAGGACATTCCATTCCTCCGGCCCTCGACCCACGCACAGAGACTATGGGTGGTCCAGGCCTCCTTCCTTCTCACAAACACATCTGGGAGCCTTTTGCTTCCCCACAACAATCGCCTTTCCCAGGCACTCCGCGCTCCAGGATCTCAGGTTTCCAAAACCAGAGTAAGGAAGGGGGACGGAGGAGGGTCTGATTTCCAGACATGTATTTCAGGAGGCAGCCGTATCCGGACAAGGGAGCCCAACAGACTGGAGAGAAGCCAGGGGTGAAAGGACGGGGAATCTACAGAAATCCAATCTTTGGTTTTTCAAGGAGGACCCTTGGATCATTGGAAATCTGACCTGCTTCTGGGGAGAAGAGCAGAAGGGGATGGAGATGGAGAGATGGTGACGGAGACAGAGATGGAGAGATGTACAGAGAGGGAGGGAGAGGGAAAAACAGGAGATGGGAGAAGAATGGAAGATGATGAGATGGGGATGGAGAAACCGAGGCATCGACCGAGAAAGAAAAAAGGGAGGGAAATGGATAGATGGAAATAAAGAGAGAAAGAAATGGATAGAGAAATAGATGAAGATGGATAAATAGATAGATGGAGGGAGGGAGAGGCAGGGAGAGGGAGAGATATGCATCAAGACTCTCTCCCCTTGTAAAACCTGCATTCAAGAATTTAAACTTCCATAAATCTGTACCTGTATTCGTATCATGTTTCACAACGTTCCCCTCCACCCCAAATTACATCTCTCTCTCTCTCTCTCTCTCTCTATCTATCTATCTCTATCTATCTCTATCTATCTATCTATCATCTCTCTCTCTCTCTCTCTCTCTCTCTCTCTCTCTATCTATCTATCTATCTACCTACCTCTCTCTCTCTCTCTCAGCAGTTTGTGGGCCACATGGATGGAGCAAGGCTACCCTGCAGAACCACAAAACGCAGGCGCAGAACCCAAGACTAAGCTAGCATAAGTTAAGTCACCAGCCATTGTTCCACCTCAACTTGGTCCGATCCAGATCAATCAGCAACCCCAGCAGCCATGCTGTTGCCAAAATGGGGCTCAGGAGGGCAGCTGCTGTTGGTGCTTTGGGCGGTGCAGACGTTGATCGAAAGGTCCTCAATCCTATAGCACAACTTTCCCTCCGTGCAAATCGAGGGTGCTGGAAATCTTGCCAAACCGGTTTTTCTAGACTCTGCCTTGAACCGAAGGCAAAAGTGAGTCCACTTTCAAGATTAACCCACCAGATCTGCCCCTTATTTGCAAGATTTGACCTCTTCCAGGTAGTCTTTGGGGTTCCCTTCAGGCCTCCAACCTGGAGCCCATCCATATCCATAGTGTCTCAAGGGCCCCAAACCAGATATTTAACCTGCTCCACCAACTCAGCTCATGAACGTTGCAAACAAACAGAAAGGGCCCAGGGAAAAATTGAGTAATTCTATTATTAAGGAAAGTTAAAGGTGTTGAGTATTTGTTTTATGATCTGTTTGTTCTGATCAAATCTACCTGAGGTCAAGGTGCGCGGGAAAAAGAGACGGGAGGGGAAAATGGCCTTGAGGGAAATGAAGAGGAAGTGAAAGAGAAGAAAAAAAAAACACCTTACCAGAGCATTATTCTCAAAGACGTTTTCCTTGCTCAGGGAAGTGAAATCTCTGAAATAGAAAAAAGCAAAAGCAAAAGTTATAGAGAAACAAGTAACAACAAGCCAGGATTCCTTGCTGGACCATGGTGCCTGCCAGGCCAAACTTTCTCCCTAACAGCTCACAAGCCAGCTTTTCCACCATCGAAGCATGCAGCATATTCTTAATTTTAGGATGTTTTCCCCTAACATTCTCCTTGAATCTTCCTTTCCTGGAACTTAGATTCCTTATGATGATGGAAGACAAACTTTGTCAATAAAGACGATTAGGGGGCTGGAGACTAAAACATACGATGGACAGTTGCAGGAACCGGGCATGGCTAGTCTAGGGAAGAGAAGGACCAGGGGAGACAGGAGAGCAGTCTTCCAATATTTGAGGGGCTGCCACAGAGAGGAGGAGGGGGTCAAGCTATTCTCCAAGGCACCCAAAGGCCAGACAAGGAACAACAGATGGAAGGAAAAAAATCCAACCTAGAATTAAGGAGGGATTTCCTGACTGTGAGAACAATGAATCCATTTGCCTCCAGAAGTTGTGGGTGTGTTGTCACTGGAGGCTTTTAAGAGATTGGACAGAAATTTGTTCAGAATGGTCTATGGTTTCCTGCTTGAGCATTGGGTTGGACTAGGAGATCTCTAAGGCCCCTTCCAACTCTGTTATTCTGTAAGTCTGAATGTTTTTGAAGTTGAGACACAACTCAGCAGTCTTTGCAACCACGTGGAAAATTTCTCCTGTAACGATCATGACTCAGTTCAAATATCTGCAGGAATCTACCTGCCCTTACACGGCTATTTAAAAAGAAAAAAGATCCAGTGTCAACTTCTAATTAACAATTTCCACATGCCTGCTGAAGGTTTCTAAGATCCAGATCTACCTTCTGGGAAATCTCATCCATCCACAAAGCAATCAGGGGGTTTGGAAGCTAATTGTACCCATATTCACGGCTGCCTCAAAGGGGTGCTTTTGCGAGTATCCTAAACCCCGTCATGCAGAGAGGAACTGAACTAGCTGGCTTTCTCCCTAGCATGCATTGAGTTATTAAAACCACCTGGAACCCAGAAAAATCCGCCTCCTGTGTCATTACGATCTCCTTGTTGTTAATAGAAGAAAAACTAAAGATCCAACTTCGAAGATTTGGACAATACAGGCTTGTTTGTTTGTTTGTTTGCTGCAACAGCATTCATGCAAATAAAAATTAAACACAGGCTGTGAAGAGGGCAAAAAACAATTCAACAGAATTTAAATCAAATGCCCGCAGGAGGTTTGAACAGTCAGATCTCTTGGGTAACAACCAGGAAGATACACCTGGAAGACGTATGAGAAGGAATTTGGAGGGAATTTCCAGTCTCATTTTTGGCAATGTGAACAAGAAACCTAAAGAGACGGGGAATAAACGTATATATATATTCATGTGTATGTATGTGTGTGTGTGTGTGTGTGTGTGTGTGTGTGTGTGTGTGTGTGTGTATACACACACACACACACACACACACACACACACACACGAAAGAACATCTTATGGAATTCTTGGAGCTCCGGATTTTACAGGGAGCCCCAGCCCAAATGTGACTAATATTCTGATTTACAACCATAGTCCCAGACTCAGGGCCGTTCTGCCAATACAGAAAGAGTAAGCCAGCTACTCTTTTGAAAGGAGTTGGCACATTATTTTTATTATGACTTGACAATGAGCCAAGTGGGCCATGAAGTCCTGATTTAAATCTCACATCTGCCAGAAATTCGCCAGAAACAATTTGGAGGATTGACACTGACGCTCCTTCGGTCTCCTAGAACAGGGGTCTCCAACCTTTGCTGGCTGAGGAATTCTGGGAGATGAAGTCCAAAAGTCTTAAAGTTGCCAAAAGTTGGGAGAGCCCTGTTCTAGAACAACCTCAGCTTGCTCCACGTAAGGAAAACCAGGAGAACAGACCTGAAGTTCTTGAGCTCCTTCTTCTACCAACCTCAAGTTGCTTCAGGTAAGGAAAACCCAGGAAAGCAAACTCAACATTCTTGAGCTACTTAGGCACATGCCTGCAACTTCCCAACACCAAGGAGCTGATTATGAAATGGTGACACCCCAACATCCAACAAGTGTTGGCACCACAACATTATCTTCACAACCAGGACTTCTGCTCATTGGAGCTTCAGCCTAGGACAGTGATGACTAATCTTTTCAGCACCAAGCACCAAAGCGCATGCGCCGCACCCAGAAAATGCAACATGTGCATTTGTGCAACATGTGCACGCATGCCCTCTGTGCATGTGCCCCACCCACCCCTTTGCATGTGCATGCACCCCCAGGCATGCATACACAACTCCCACGCATGCACCCTGCCCCTGAGCAGGCATGCATGCCCGTCCAAATGTGCACTGCCCCCTGGGTAGAAATCTGAAGACCAGCTGGCTGGTGAGAGGTGGTGCACACATGCGTGGAGAGGCTGAGCTGGGACGACGGTTCATGTGCCCACAGAGAATGCTGTGTGTGCCATCTCTGGCACGTGTGCCATAGGTTCCCCATCATAGGTTTAGGAGATGTCTGACCTCCAAATGCAGTGTTGCATGGGGCAGCCCAGGGGTGAGATTCTACCAGTTCGCACCTATTTGCTAGAACCTGTTGTTAACATTCTAAGCAGTTCAGAGAACCGGTTGTTAGAAGAAATTACTGGCCTAATCCTGTAAGGAAGGCAGGAAGGAAACATTCTGGTGTTGCTGACAGAAACTGCCTCTCCGTTAACCCTTATTACATTCTTGGCAGGACTAGACTTCCTGTCTCTGGAACGTCTCTGGAGCTTTTCCCCCCTCCTTTGCTGGTACTTTGCTTGTGTGGAGTGACCATTCAAAGTTACAATGGCACTGAAAAAAGTGACTGATGACCATTTTTCACACTTAAAGACTGTTGCAGCTTCCCCACAGTCACGAGAGGCCAGGCGAGGAGATGCGTGCCTCGATGTGAGTGGCCAATAACATGACCACCAAGCCATGTCCACCCAGTCACATGACCACCAAGCCATGCCAACTAAGCCACGCCCACAGAACTGGCTGTTAAAAAATTTGAATCCCACCCCTGGGGCAGCCCCATTGTGCTGAGACCTGAACCGGATGCTGAAAATTCCGCTCCGGTTTGATGCACAGCTCTGGGGAAGACACGAGGGGGGTGGGCTCCCTCCAGCCATGCTCACCCCAGACACGACAGCGATGAGAGTTTAAGGAGAGGAGGGACTCTCCCCTCCCCACTGATCAGCTCCATTCCTCCATTCCACCCTCTCCCTCGCCTGCTTTGCTCACAAACCCCGTCACATCTAAATGTAAACAGCCAACAGTTGTCAGGCCTGTTAGCGGAAGACATCTAAACATCAGCTGGGAGAGGCAGAGCGTTTCCATCCCCGACAAACCCTTGTTTGTTTTAAACCCGCCTTTCCAAGTGTCATTGCAAACATCTGTTCTGAAATAGATGTGTGTGTGTTTTTTATTTTATTATTATTTCAAGACAAAACAAGAAAAAAGGGGCTTCCCAGTTATTTTTCACTGAGCCGAGACAGATTTCCGTGCAGGCAGCGATGGTCTGGAGCACTAAGGACTGGGTGGCCTATCAAGGCAGGGCCCAGAGGTCAAAAACTTCAAGATGGTGCCTGCAAAGCCCATAAAAAGTAGGTGGGACCGTTGTGGCATCCATGTTGAATTTATGGACCTCCTTGGGAGACCCTCCCGAAATCAGGGACAACCACAAAATAACATCAGAAGATCTGAGAAAATTCATTTTTATTCATTTATTCAACATCTAAAGCCACCCAATCAAGAGACTCTGGGCAGCTAATAATTCTAAAATAATAAAACAATTTAAAGATTTTTTAAAAATGCTGGTTGCCCCCTTTACGCTTTGGTTTCCTCTTATTTTCTCCCTTTCCCCCTCTCCATCTTCCCATTTCTGTAAGTTACTAGCTGAAGACAAGCTAGAAAAACTCACCATAGCTGAACCCAAAATTATATAGAAGGTGCCACATTTGATCAACAGGGCAACGGACTTTCTCCAGAATCACATTCTCAACCCAAATATTATGAATTGCATTTTGAAAAGTATCAGCAAGTCATCAGAGTTTAGTTTTCTGCCAACTTTCTAACCTTCCAGAAGTTTCATATGGGAGATACATTTTATTTATTTATATATTAAATTTCTTTGCTGCCTATCTTCCAATCCATCCCCATGTGCAGAAACCTAGCACATCAAGGGAAAACTTTCTGACAGAATTCTGCTGGGGATTTAATTTCATTTTAATCGATTTAGGCCCTGCCCAAGCCAGAGCCAGCTTTTTTTTTTTCCAAAGGTTGTTCTAGATAAGACCCATTCAACCACATCAGCTGTGATTAAATGTTATTTTATGGTGTCTGAGTTTAATGATTTCCCCATTGGTGAAATGTTATGTTCTTTTCCTGTAGTTAATGTGTGTTTTTGTGTTTTGGGTCTGTTTTTTTTTTCTTTTCTCTTATTCCTTTTTTGTATGAGAAAGAAAGAAACAAGAAGAAAAAAGAAAAATGGAAAGAAAGAGAGAGAGAGAGAAAGAAAAAGGAAAGAAAGAAAGAAAAAGGCAGAGAGAGGGAGAGAGAAAAAGAAAGCAGAGTAAGAAAGAAGGAAAGAAAGAGGAAGCAAGGAAGGAAGAAAAAAGAAAGAGACGGAAAGAAGGAGAGAGAGAGAGAGAGAAATGGCTTTCTTAAAGAGATACAAACCAGAGACAAGAATGATAGCTTTGTTCCCAGCGGTCTTAGCCTTCCATAGGGGATGGTCGTTTCTTCACTGGGGTCAGTCACATGGAAGGAAATGACACATATGTATCCAGCCACAGCGAGTTTGCCTGTTGCTCACAAACTCTTGACTCCGTGGTTGCACTGAGAATGACGTCAGATGGTGAAATTCGGTGGGGAAAATTGGGAAATAAATGAGTTTTCTGTCTGGTTCTCATTGCGAAGGGGACCCACGTAGAATGTGTAAAGAAGGGACAAATACTTGCTAGCTCTTTTTAACTGATTTTTAAAATTATTATTTAGGGGAAAATACTATTCCAGATAATGGGTGTTATTATATTGGACTTGGTTCTAACTGGGAAAATTCAAAGTTCACCCTGGATTCAGAGGAGATATTTGGATCAAGCAGTAATCTGATTGGTCTGTTTTACAAGATTTGTGTCAGAAGAGTTAAGATTCTATCTATCTATCCATCCATCCATCCATCCATCCATCCATCTCTTCATCTATCTACCTGTCTATCTATCTATCCTTCTATCTATCCATCTCTCTCTCCATCCATCTATTCATCCATCCCTCTATCTATCTATCCATCCATCATCCACCTATCCATCCATCCATCCATCCATCCATCCATCCATCTACCTACCTACCTATCATCCATCCATCCAATATAATCTTATTTTTATATGTATAAAATTCATGTGTGTGTGTGTGTGTGTGTGTGTGTGTATGTGCATGTATATATGTATATGTATATGTATGTATGTATGTATATATGTATATGTATATGTGTATGCATGTAGATATATATATGTGTATGTATGTATATATGTATGTGTATATATCAGAAAATAGAAACACATTTGAATATTTAATGGAATTTATATACTGTAAATAAACTGTTTATGGGACCTGGCTTTTGGTACGTCCTGTAATGTTTGAGCAGCTCCTTTCATCCTTGGCTGTTTTCAGAAAACAAAATAAAGCCAATACAGACATCCGGTGCCACACATAGAAATAAGGCCACACCAAAAGTGCCCTGCCAACCCTTTGAGGAAAATGTCTGGGCAAATCTTTTCAATGCAACCTTTTCAAAAAAATAATAATAATAAAGGCGAGACCCAAATAAAATGAAAGAAATGCACCAATCCAATGCAAACTCCTTCCTAAATACACCCTGCACCCCAAGACGGTTCTTTGTGGCACCTAAACATCAAACCACACCTAAACAAACACACACAGACACACCTCTTTCTGCAAAGGTTTATCCCAAACTGGGAGCTCCCCCCTCCACCCCGCTTAATTCCGAAAGGCAGAGGATGGGGCTGAGACTGCACCTTCTAGGAGATGCCCAACAGCCTGGGCATCGGTCCTGCCAAGAAAGCGCAAGAGCGACCAAGGATCTCCAGCTTTTGAGGTTTTTTAGGGGTAGACTGCCCGGGGAGCTGGAAGCTCCCCTTAAGTTCCGCGTGGGGAAAAACGAGCGGTCCTCCTTCCCCCTCCTTCCATGCTTCCCCCCTCCCCCTCCCAGGAAGGGGACACCCTCCCCCCCCCCCCCCCCGCGTTACTCACATGAGGTCCGGCCTGTGGCGGTGCAGAATGGCGCAAAAGGCCAGCCCGTCCCGGAACGAGGTGGTCATGTTGGTGACGGAGACGTCTTTGTAGCCTTCGCACTGTTGCTTGCACCAGAGTTGGAGGGCTTGGATGGGCGACATCCTGAATTGCGCGCGCGGGGCGGGGGGGGGAGCGCAAGAGGAGAGCGGGGCAAGGGGGGGGGAGGGAACGAGCAGGAAAGAGGGATGGGGAGAAAAGCAGGAAGGAGGAGTGGGGGAGGATCGAGCAGGCAAGAGGGATGGAAAGAAAAGAGGGAAGGAGGAACAGGAAAGAGGGATAGGGAGAAAAGCAGGAAAGGAGGAGTGGGAACAAGGCAGCGAGAGGCGCCGGGCTGTTCTTTCGGGAGAGGAAAAGGCTGAGTGGGAAAAGAGAGGAGGGGGCGGCGGCCTTTTCCCCCTTTCCAAGAGAAAGAAGAAGGAAAAGAAAAAAGGAAGGAAGGAAGGAAGGAAGGAACCAGAACTTTTCTCCGCGGACAGCGCGAACTTTACTTTCCCCCGGGACCTTCACGCCTCCTGCAAGTCGCCGCCCCCGCCTCGCCTCGCCTCCCGGCCGGAGGGGCCGCCTTGCAGCGGGGAGGCTCCCCCGGCCCAGCCCCGGCCGCCATCCAGCCGGCCAGCGCGCATCTCCCTCGGAGGATCCCCCGCAGCCCCGAGCAGGACCCAGGAGGCGGCGGCGTTGGCGGCGTGAAACGGAGCCGCGCGGAGCTCTCCCGACGCCCAGCCCGGCGCTGTCCAAGCGGAGCCCCGGAGGCTCCGGATCTGCTGACCGGCCGAGCCGGGAAGGGCGCGCCGCCAATGGCCGCGGCTGGGCGGGAGCGGCCGGGCCCGGCCGAGAAGCGCCGGCTCCGCCTTCCGACGCGGGGAAGGGCAGCCGAGCCGCGTTCCCACGACCCCGTTCCCAGCTTGGGTTTGCTAGAGGGGCTCCAGACGAGCCCCGTCCTCTCTGAAGCGAGGGGGGCTCGGGGGTGGGAGGGGGCTGATGGGGAGGGTCGATGCGGGGCTGGGAAGGGCGGGGCGGGCCAGTTTGGGCCAGTTTGCTGGAGCGCAGCTGTAAAAAAAACGGCACTGGGAGGTCCTGGGGCCAGAAGAGGCAGATGAGGGAGGGTCCGCCCCCGTCCACCCAGCTTGGCGAGCCCGCCCCGAGCGGAAGGCTTTGCAAAAGGGATCCCGGAGCGACTCCAGCCTCGCCGGTAGCTGCTGGCGCTGCTCTTCCCTCCCCAGTTGACTAGTTGAAAAACGTGCATGTAAGAACCCGCCCCGGGAAGCGGGGTCGCCGTTGGGATTCTGCATGAAAGCCCAGTTCTGACCCCAGGCCCTTTGGGGGCAGGGGGGAGGAGGAGGAGGAGAGGAAGAAGAGGAGGGGGGGGGGAATAATAATAATGAGGAGGAGGAGGAAGAAGAGGAGGAGGAAGGGGAGGAGGAGGAGGAGGAGAGGAGAGAAGAAGAGGGGGAGGGGGAATAATAATAATGAGGAGGAGGAGGAGGAGGAGGAAGGGGAGGGAGGAGGAGGAGGAGGAGGAGGAGAGGAAGAAGAGGGGGGAGGGGGGAATAATAATAATGAGGAGGAGGAGGAGGAGGAGGAGGAGGAAGGGGAGGAGGAGGAGGAGGAGGAGGAGGAGGAGAGAAGAAGAGGGGGGAGGGGGGAATAATAATAATGAGGAGGAGGAGGAGGAGGAGGAGGAGAGGAAGAAGAAGAGGAGGAGGAGGAGGAGGAGGAGGATACATCACACAGTCCTAAACGCTTGGGAAGGGTTCAACTAATGATTTGTGATACAAAACCCAGCATAGTCATCTTGTTTGCTGTGTACACTGTTGTTTTTGTGTATGATGATGGTGGTGGTGGTGATGTGGGGTCTTTGATGCTCTCTGAGTTTGGTTGTTTTCTTCCCAACGTTTCATGACCCAACTAGGTAACGCTATCAGTGCTAGAAGGGAATGGGGATTGTGGAGAGGAGGGTTGTTGTTTTTCTAAGAAGCGAAGGTATCTACCACGCTTTCCTCCTCCTCTTTTCTCCACAACAACCCTGGGAGGTAGTTTGGGAAGAGCGTGAGAGGTTGGCCCGAAGTCAGGCAGCTGTCTTTCAGGTCTAAGGCGGGACTAGAACTCACAGTCTCCAAATCTGATTGGCCCAAAGTCACCCAGCCAGATTTCATGTCCAGTCCAGGGCAGGACTAGAACTCGCATCCCCCTCCCTGCTTTCTAGTGCGGGGCCTTAACCTCTGGAGACGGGACAGGCTAATATAAGAGAGACGCGTGAAGCGCCCCACTCGGACCATGTTTCCTCGAAGGGGATCTTGTCAGTTGTTGCGTCCCAATCGCACAAGGAAGCAATGATGGCTGCTGTGAACAGGCCTCCACTGCAAACGCCCCCACCACCCCCCGCCCAGAACTTTGGGGGTGAAACGTTTTAGCGGAAAGTTCCTTGGCTGGAGCTGAAAATGGAAGAGCATCCGACGACTTATGACCATCGCAGGCAAGGAACCACACCAGCTCATGGTTGGAGACGGCGGTTCCTTATATTACACGCGGTGGTCGTAAGTGTGAGGACTGGATGTTGCCAGTGCTGCTCCATGTCTTACTATGGGGGGGTAAAAGAAGGAGGGAGAGAGAGGGAGGGAGGGGAGAGAGGGAGAGAAAGGGAGACAGGGAAGGAGGGAGAGGGAGAGAGAGAGGAAAAGTGAAGGAGGGAGAGAAAGGGAGTGGGAGAAAAAGAGAGAGAGGGAGAGAAAGGGAGGGAGAGGAGGAGGAGGAGAAGGGAGAGAGAAAGGGAGAGAAAGAGAGGGAAGGAGGGAGAGAGGAAAAGTGAAAGAGGGAGAGAAAGGGAGTGGGAGAAAAAGAGAGAGAGGAGGGAGAGGGAGGGAAGGAGGGAGAGAGGAAAAGTGAAAGAGGGAGGGAGAGAAAGGGGAGTGGGAGAAAAGGGAGAGAGGGAGGGAGAGAAAGGGAGACAGGGAAGGAGGGAGAGGGGGAGAGAGAGGAAAAGTGAAGGAGGGAGAGAAAGGGAGTGGGAGAAAAAGAGAGGGAGAGAAAGGGAGGGAGAGGAGGAGGAGGAGAAGGAAGAGAGAAAGGGAGAGAAAGAGAGGGAAGGAGGGAGAGAGGAAAAGTGAAAGAGGGAGGGAGAGAAAGGGAGTGGGAGAAAAAGGGAGACAGAGGGAGGGAGGGGGAGGCAGAGAGATGCCCATCATATAAATCAGCTACCCAGAGTTTCTTGACAGGCGGCATATAAATTTAAGTAATAAAATAAAACAAACTATAGGGCTTTCCTCTCCTCCCTTCCCTCTCAGGTCTGATTCTCTGCTCCCAGCCAAGGAGCCCAGAGCCACTTTTGGCCACTGCAGTGTGGAAGGAGAGAAAAGAAGGGCGGAAAAAAAAAAAAAACCGTCGGATTTTTGCAATTCCGAGAAAAGGTCAGGGGGAAAAAAAGGCCCAGCGGAAGAGGGTGGAAGGCCAGCCTCCTCGCCTCCTGCCTGGGCCGTGGCAGGCGGAATGACACCTTCCGAAGAGCGGCAGACTATAAATTGGCTGGAAAGGATTAATAATACATGCCATATAATATATTCATGATAGTTCTATGGGCATGCTATGGATAATATACATTAATATATAACCAGCCTTACAAATAATTCACAGTGTTGTCTCCCTTCTAATTACTGGACACCAGGCAGCCTATTTATTTTGTGGCAGGGATTAGAAAAGGCATTAATGACTGTCGGGCCTACCCCAAACTTCCTTCCTTTCCTTTCCTCCTTCCCTTCCTTCCTCTTTCCTCCCTTTCCTTCTTCTCTTCCCTTCCTCCCTTTCTATTCCTTCCTTCCTTCTCATATATTTTCTCTTCTCTCCCGTTTTCTCTTCCCTCCTTCCTTCTATTTCTTTTCCTCCTTCCCTTCCTCCTTCCCTCCCTTTTCTTCCTTTCCTTCTTTCCTTCCTTTCTACTCCTTCCTTCTTTCCTTCCTTCCTTCTCATATATCTTTTCTCTCTGTTTTTCTCTTCCCTCCCTCCATTTCTTTTCCTTCTTTCCTTCCCTTCTCCCTCCCTTTCTTTCTTTCCTTCCTTCCTCTCCCTTCATTTGTCTTTTTCTTTTTGTCTCTTTCTTTCTTTCTCTTTCCCCTCTCTCTCCTTCCTCCCTTCCTTCTTTTGTAAAGCAGCCCCGTTCATTGGATTATTAATGGATTCCCAAACAGTCCTGGCGCAAACAACGCGACATGAATATTTGATAGGCCATCCAGAGCCGGCCCATTCATCATTTATAACAGGCTGCAAAAACACGATAAAACATTTATTATGTGTTTATAGATCACTTCATACCAAAGCAAAGTTGTGTTATAAATGCATTATTAATCCTCCACGCCGTTTATAGGAATCTGTTGTAATAAGGATTTACCATATGTTGCTCTACAACGGGGATAATAAATAGGATGTCGGCAGCTGACGGAAAATAGATGGACACCCAAGACTTTTTTTCCTCTGCAGCCGGTTCTGGCGAGGTAAAGGAAGATAGTCACATCAGCCGACCTTGAGATAAAACTCGGAAACGCAGAGAAGAGGTGGGCAAAAGACCGGGAAGGAAAACTCACCAGAGTTTTTAGCTCAGGACTGGCCTTAAACCAATAAAACTTTGCAAGTTTTGGGCCACCTTAAAGGATCTGGTCCAGCCCAGCACTGGACCTGAGGCATTTAACAGATTAAAGGGACCTTGTAGGTCGTCTAGTCCAGTGGTCACCACTGGTAGTCCGCAAGAAAATCTTGGTGGTCCACAGAGAAATGTCACCCCCAAAGCAATTAATCCAAGCTGCGCGGGAACGCAAGGCTGAGCCACCCACAGGGCCCACGGGAACACAAGGCTTGCGTTGCTTGCATTGTGAACGAGGTAGTGAGGGGAGGGGGAAAGGGTGGAGTGGGGGAACTTGCCCCACACGCCTCACCTGGCCACTGGGCTGCTTCTTTCTGCCTCTTTCTTCTTCTGCTTTTGGCTGCATGCAAGGAAAGCAGCAGAAGTCTTTCTTTCTCTCCCCCAAACTCCGCCAGAAATGAGTCTTTGGGACCCCGCAAGGCCTCCTGCTCCAAGGGGCTGCGCCAGCAAAGACTCATTTCTGGTGGAGTTTGGGGGAGAGAAAGAAAGACTTCTGCGGCTTCTGCTGCTTTCCTTGCATTAAGCCAAAAGTCTCTCTCTCTCCCCCGCAGAGAACGGAGCTGGAGACGGTATCCTGCGATCCCCAATAAAGAACAATCGATCGATAGGAAAACGGGTGGGGAATTTTCCTGCAGACTTTTTGAGGGATTTTCCCAGGGTCTCTGGTCTGCGAGATTTAAAAGGATGCGTTGGGTGGTCCCTGAGGTCTAAAAGGTTGGCGAACCCTGATCTAGTCCAACCCGCTACCCGAGCGGGTGACCCTACACCATTTCTGACAAAATCAATTCCTCCCACCAGTCCTTGTAATAATGGCTTTCGCCTTCCTCCTTCAAGATCACCTCCCAGTCTTTGAAATTTGCCTCGCAAATCATGATCGAGGAAGTGGCAATTAAAAGCCTGTGTGTGTGTGTGTGTAATTGTGGGCCAGTAATAAACCAGAATTGTTATGTTTAGTGGCTGCTTGGCTTCAGATCACCCTCCAATATGAACCAATTAACCTCTTCTGCTCTGATGCAGGAGCTAAATTAATATGATGAGGTCAAGCTGGCTGGCAGCTGACGGCTTTTGCCAAAGACGAGCCAAGGCTTTGCAAAAGGAAAGATTTGCTTTGAGAGAAAATGTCACCCGGCTTGGCGGCCCATATTGAAGGTGCCACGGACAGGAGATTCTCCTTGGACCCTTTTTCTGAGCCCCTCCAAATAGGCCAAACTTAGTTCAATTTGTTGTTTTTTTTAATAAAGAGAAACCTCTCTCGGGTATGTCGATTTAACGTTAATAAATGGAGCCTCTTCCCTTTGATCCAGAATTTCCAAACTTTTAACTGGGCATCTGGTCTGGATTCCTCCAAATGGGATCTCTTTTACAAGGAGGATACATACATTCAGCACCACTTCCTGGTGAAAAGTAGATTAGGTTTCCAGGTACAATATTTTCAAAGACAAAGAAGGCTCCAGGCCAACAATTCCAAATTTCTGGGCTTTTAATTCTTACCGAGAAGGCTCAGTGTTTTGGGCTCCTTCAATTTGTTGGTTTTTAAAAAAAAATAAGAATAGCATCAACTAAAAAAATACTTCTTTGGTCTTTTTAGTTGCCAGCAGAAAAGCAGTGCATTCCTTAAATGCTTCAGATAATCGCCTTGGCAGCCGAAGCTGTTGGCACGCAAGATTATTACTGGAGAGCATGATTGATGACTCTTGGTTGTGGATGTGTCTCATTGGAGAATATACATCCAGGGGGTGGGGGAAGACAGAAGCTGACAGGTTAGAACAGCACAGAGAAAAAGTGACCGGCGACTCATTTTTTCACACTTACAACTGCTATAGGATCACAGTCACATGATCCAAATTCAGCTGCTTGGCCACTGACTCATATTTACGATGGTTTGCAGGATCCCGGGGTTGTGGGATCCCCTTTTGCGACCTTCTGATGAGCAAAGCCAAAGGGGCAGCCTAACAACCGTGTCACTAACTTAACACCTGCGGCGATTCGTTTAGCGACTGTGGGAAGAGGAGTCGTAAAATGGACCAAAGTTCGCTTAATAATGGTCTCACTTAGCCACGGAAATTTTAAGCTCAATTCTGGTTGTAACTTGAGGAATACCTGTATTATTTAGCTGCGATTCTACATGGAGCAAAACCTTTTCTTCAAACTTGGTGTCTAAGTTCGCTGCCCCTTTGCACTAAATTTATTGGCAAAAATCTCAATTCTTTCTTTTAGGCCGTTGTTTTTCTTCCCTTCCTTTTCACCCCCTTTTCTCTCTCTCTCTTCTTCCTTGGCTGTCCTTCCTTCTCTCTTTCTCTTGCTCCTCTTTCCAGGAAACCCGAGCCCTGCAAGAAAGAAACTCAGAAAAAAAAAGAAGTGCCTGGCAACAATTAAGAATTTCATTATGATACAATAGGACAGTTATTACACCAGCATAATTATTAAGCCATAATTGCTAATTGTCTTATTAGCATTTAACAATTATGCAAATAAGGGCAAACAGGCTGTAATAGCAATAAAATGACTCCTTTTATTTTTACACTAATAAAAAGAGATTGCAGATTGCGTTGGTGATGGCCGTTTTGCTCTTTGGGAGTTTTATTGGAAATGGCTAAGGAGCCAAACCAAGCACCGGAGCGATCCCAGGGGGCTCGGGGGGTGGTCAGGGGGCTTTGGGGGGGTGGGAGAGCCAGGGTAAAAGCAACCACATTAAACCTCAGATGATAATGTGCTTGGGATTCTCGCGGTGGGCCCAGAGGTGGCATTCAGCAGGTACTGACCGGTTTTGGAGAACCGGGAGCAGAAATTTTGAGTCGTTGGGAGAACCGGCCAATCCCGCCTCTGACTGGCCCCGCCAACCCCATCTCTTCTCCGACTCCCGTTGAGTCCCAGCTGATCGGGAGAGGCACTGATCTACCTATGTGGAACCTTCTGGTCAGCTGTACTGGCTTTCCTAGGATTCCTCTCTCAGCTTGGAAGCAGAAGGATCCGCCCAAGATGGTCAAAAAAGTCAAGATGGCAGCCCCAAGAATATAATCAAAGCTTCTGGCCTTGTTTTCACGCAACTCGCCAACGGTTGGACTGGGTTGAGGCAGCCTCTATGAGCCCCTCCAGATTCACTGGGGGCCCCGTTTCGCTTCAGCAAATAAATCAATAAATTTGCAAAATAAATGTGCTAATAAAAACCTGCGAGGAAGCCATCAAATGCAGAGAGAGAGAGAGAGAGAGAGACTCCTTTCGTGCAGGGCTTCGCAGATGCAAATTCTTGTGTGATGCGGGGGCCCAACACCCCACCCCCACCCCCACAAAAAACCCCATCATGGATGCAGTTCAAATCCTGGAAGACAAGTTCTGCAATTGGAATAAATTATGCCTGGGGAACTCTTGAAAGTGTTGTGCCTTATTTGAAATTCTACACTCTGATTCGTCTACAGAATCAAGAATATTATAAAGAATAAAGAATATGGCATTAATATTCTAAAAATATTCTAATCTGTTGTTCTATTTTATTCTGAATTCCATTCCATTTTCTATTCTAACCTTTTTTGTATTCTATTCTATTCCATTCCTATTCTATTCTTTCCTATTCTATTCTTTCCTATTCCATTCCATTCCTATTCTATTCTATTCTATTCCATTCCATTCCATTCCATTCCTATTCTATGCTATTCTATTCTAATTCTATTCTAATTCTATTCTATTCTAAATATTTTCCCTAGGAATCCTGCAAAGAAGGGAGACAAGATGGAAGGAATTAAATTCAGATTCCATCCCTGAAGGCCCATTTCTGCAATTGGAATCAATTAAGAAGCCCTGAATAATTTTGTTTTTACCATATTTGGACTTCTTCACTGATGCTTCCAACTTGGAACTATTTTCCCCAGGAATTCTTCAAAGGGGGGAGGGGGAGGCTGGGAGAGAGGAACGAAGCAGCTGAATTCCAGCTTTTTTTTTTCTCTCCCCCCGATTTTCTCGGAAAGCAAACCAAGCCAGGCGCCAAGACAGCAGCGCTCACAAATCTGGCCGGTCGTTGGCCCGAGTCAGCGCTTAAAAGCCACTCGGTGGCTGGTTAAGCCAAATTCATCATCCTTAAGCTGCCCGGGGAAAACCACTCCGTGATTAGCCTCGGATTTCATTTCAGGCCCTCTGTGGCCACTAAAGCCACGTGCCGAAGCCGAGGCGGCCGGATATAAACGGTCCGTTCCTTCTCTCTCCAGAGGTGGAAGCAATTTCCGAGGTGAGAAGCTGGTGGCTTGAGGGGGATTTTGAAGCTCTGGCCGAAGTGGAGACGGAGAGAGAGAGAGAGAAAAAGAGAGAGAGAGAGAGAAAGAGAGAGAGAGAGAGAGAGAGAGAAAGAGGCTGGGAAGGCAGGTACATCCTCCTGGGAGCCTCACCTGGTCCTCCCCAAGGTGCTTCAAGGGCAGCCGGAGGGGCCGTTGGCTTGCCCAGCGGAACCGACTGGAGATCCATTTGTTCTGAAATAGCAGCATAGGCTTAAAGCAGGGGGTTGGACTAGAAGATCTCCAAGGTCCCTTCTGACTCTGCAGCTCTATTCTAAGATAGAGTGCCCCTAAATAAAGGTGCTCCATCTGCTAGGGTGACGATTGGCTAATTCCATCTCTTGGGGGTGGTGGTGGGGCGGGCAGGTTTTAATTTTGGCACAATGGATTGTTACTAATAATTCTTCCCAATTTACTCCTTATACTGTCCTCGACTCACAACAGTTTCACTGAGTGACCGTGACTTAAAGTGACTTGGGACCGTTTCTCAGTTATGACCTTCGCGGCAGCCCCACGGTTTCACGTGATCAAAACTGACTGACTCATACTTACGACCGTTGCTATGCCCCAAGGTCACGCCATCCCTCTTTTGTGACCTCTGGCAAGCGAAGGTGGATGGGGGGAAAGCCCGATTTCGCTTAACAACCGGGTTATTGGCTTATCGAATGCTGCGATTCGCTTAACGACACGAGGCGAGGAAGGCCGTAAAAACGGGGCAAAACTCACTCAGCAAGTGTCTCACTTAACCACAGGTTGGTCTCAGTTGTGGTTGTAAGTTGAGGATGACGATCCGTATTATTTAGCCGCAATGGAGCAACCCGCCCCCCCAAAAAACCCAGCGGAAAATCAAAAGGAAGAGTTGTATATTTTTTGGAAAGAGCACGAAACACAATGTTTTAATTTTAAAAAGGGGTAAGAAAAGGAGACCGTTTGGACGTTCTACTGCCAAAGTTTCCAACCTTGGCCAACTTTGAAGTCTTGCGGGCTTCAATTTCCCCGAATTCTTGGAGTTGAAGCCCACAAGCCTTTAAAAAGCTGCCAAGGTTTGTCACCCCTGTTCTATGGGACGGAATCTGATCCCCAGGAAGGGTTTAACAAAGCACCCCCAATATCTGTTTTTTTTTTAAAGCTCTGTATCCTCAAAATCAAATCACTCCTCCTGCTCGGCCTGTGACCACCGTGGATGAAGGAATGTGAGGATGGGGAAACATCTTCCTTCTCGATCAAGCCAGGATCCAGAAGGGAAACCCATCCTGGGATCCTTCCAAGTCTCTTCTTCCGTCGGAAAACTTCCAGCTCGTGGATGTTGGCCTTGTCCACAGAAGGGCCAGCCGGCCACCTGAGACAACGTCCGCCTTTGGATCTGCTGCTCCACCCTTCACATCATGGCCTCCATGTGCAAAATCTTCAGGGCTTCTGAGATCTGGGTGCTGGTGTCCATCTGTCCGTACATGCCCACCAGGAAGGCCCTCTGCAGCAGGGCAGCCGCGTGTTCTGGGGCCGGGGGGCAGGGGGGGGAGGAGAAGAGGGGAAAGGAAAGGTTAGAGTGAAACGAGACACCTGAACGCTCCTCTTTAGCTCAAGGGTGTCTCTCCTTAGGATATTCCAAGGCGCCTGGGATGGTCCCCCCACAGGTGCAGCAGAAGCAGTTAGATGGCTACCTTCCGGAGGTAATGGAGTTGTAACGTGGGACACATTGCAATTCTATGGCTTCGTTTGGTGGTGGTTTTATTATGCTTTTATCTTCATTTAAAATTTTATCTCCTATATTGTATTAGCCACATATTATATACCTCTCTCTCTCTCCCCTTCTCCATTTATCTATCATCTACCTCTATTTCTATCTATCTCTCTATCTCTATCTATCATCTATATTTCTTTCTACCTATCTACCTATCATCCATCTATCTCTGCCATCTATCTACCTACCTACCTACCTATCATCTATCCATCCATCCATCCATCATCTACCTCTATTTCTCTCTCCCTATCATCTATTTCTCTCTCTCTCTACCTACCTGCCTACCTATCATCCATCTATCTACTTATCATCCATCTATTTACCTACCTATCATCTACCTCTATTTCTATCTATCTCTCTATCTCTACCTATCATCTATATTTCTCTCTCTACCTATCTACCTATCATCCATCTACCTCTGCCATCTATCTACCTACCTACCTATCATTTATCTATCCATCCATCATCCGGCTCTATTTCTCTCTCTCCCTATCATCTATCTCTTTCTACCTATCTACCTATCACCCATCTATCTACTTATCATCCATCTATCTCTGCCATCTATCTATCTACCTACCTATCATTTATCTATCCATCCATCCTATTTCTCTCTCTCCCTATCATCTATCTCTTTCTACCTATCTACCTATCACCCATCTATCTACTTATCATCCATCTATCTACCTAGCTACCTACCCACCTATCATTTACCTCCATTTCTCTCTCTCTCTCTACCTATCATCTATATTTCTACCTACCCACCTACCATCCATCTACCAATCATCTACCTACCTACCTAATCTATCATCTACATCTACTTCTCTCTCTCTACATACCTATCATCTACCTACCTACCTACCTGTCCGTTCATCCATCCATCTATCCTAATGCTTTATTTAAACTAACTTTGTGTATCAGTGATTGGATAACGTCCGTAAAGGCCGCACGCTAAATAAATAAATAACTCCTCCTTTTAAAACAAGAATCGTTTACGACCGATGGATCACAACCGTTCAATGTTACGACAGACCTGCCTTTATTAACGGATGCATGGTTTATCCCGATGCTGTATTTCAGCGTTTTCTCTCACCCACCTCAAGCCTTCCCATATTCTAGATAACAATTCCCATTACCCAGATGATCGATGGTGAGGAGTTATGGGACATTGTAGCTCAGCTCACCCAGGGAGCCACCTTCTCTTTAGGACCCCTTTGCAAGGCTGGGGCTTTGGGTGCCAGGTCAGATGAGAGTCTGGACTCACCTTGGCAGAGCAGGGTGTATTCGGGCAGGTTTCTCAGGGCGGTCTGGACAACTTCGAAGTCGCAGCTGCCAAGGCAGTACATGAAGGTGGGCAGGAAATCAGCTGCAATGCTGCAGGTTTGCAAAAAGGAAAGGAGGAGAGAAAAAAAGAGACGTACACACACAAAAAAGGAACGGAGGAGGGTAAGAATCGAAGGTAACCTTTGCTACCTCAGGCCGGCCAGACGGAGGGTTAGAGGTCTTTTCTGGGGCTGGGGGTTTCTCCTCAGAGCTGAGCCCTGACCTCCTCTTAGCCCCCTCCCCTCTGGGCCCCAGTACCTGGGATTATTCTGAATGGAGCGCAGAGCGAGGTTGAAAGCCAGATTCCGGCAAGCTTCCTCTTCGGAGTTCATCAGTTTTTGCAAGTGAGTCTGAGAAGGGAAGAAAAGGGAGGGAGGGAGGGGGGAAACACCTGGTGAGCATTGCCAAGCCCTTGTGCCGAGTTCGATTCTTGGGTTGTTTGCAGAAGTTTCACAAGACAACTAGGGATGATCATCAGTGCTTGACAGGAGGGGGATTTGCAGAGGGGAGGAGGAGGAGGAGGAGGAGGAGGAGGAGGAGGAGGAGGAGGAGGAGGAGGAAGCCTGCTGGAGTTTTGGTGGTCTTTGAGCTTTCTTGCAGATATTTCAGTACCCAACTAGGTAACATCATGTGCTAGAAGGGAGTGGGGTTTGCAGAAAGGAGGAGGAGGGGGAGGAAGAGGAAGAGGAGTGGGAGGAGGAAGAGGAAGAGGAGGGGGAGGAGGTGGTGGTGGAGGAGGAGGAGGAGGAGGGAGGAGGACTGTTGGGTCCTTAGTATTCTTTGAATTTGGCTATTTTCTTCATTATCCTGCTAGGTGACAACTTCAGTGCTAGAAAGGAGTGGGCTTTGCTCTCTTTTTACAAGCGGCTTGCCCTGTCAGAGTTGGGGGTGTGTGTGGTTTTCTCCTCGGTAGTTTTAGCAAATTCTATTTGAATGTAATATATTAAACAGACCCGTAAACTACATTTACACGCCATTCGGAAGAGACAATAAAAAGCTAAAAAGGGGACAACAAGACCAGAACGCATCTTATCCAGCAACCAACAGACAAGCAGGGATTAACCCCAGACAAACAACCAATCAAGCAGAATACGATACTCTAATCAAGGCGCCACCAAAGGGAAAATAGCACCCCTACCAAAACTGCCATGGACCCGGGGGGGGGGGAAATCCCACAGGAGAAACCCCCAACCAAAAACAGAGGAGGAGGAGGAGGAAGACGAGGAGAGTTGACCTACAGAGAAAAAAGCAAGGATTTCCGGCCTCCGCCGAGCCATCTCGTCGATGTCGGTCAGAACCTCCAAGATATCTAAGAAATGGAAGGGAAAGAAGGGAACAATTTGAAAGCGATAAAAAACCCAAAGAAAATGGCGGGGGGCGGGGGTGCTGTCGATTCACAGGCCTCTTTGGGATGCTCAAAAAAAAAAAAACAGTGCCAATTTACAACGGGCTGCCTCATCGGTTGGCAGCTTTTATTGGCTGTAGACAGACTTCATCAAGGCAGTGTTTGTCGGCCTTGGTTGTTTTAAGAGGTGTGGACTTCAACTCCCAGAATTCCCCAGCCAAGCGGGGCTCGCTTTCACTTACCCTCGACGTTCTGACCCCTGGACAGGCTCTTCATGTAGGGGGCCATTTCAGCCGGGGTGAGTGGCGTGAAGAGGGAGACGCTGACCAGGGGCAAAGATCCAGCTGCGGCCTCATCTGAAACCACACGACGGCGGTAGAGAAGTCTAAGTGCTACCGCCGGCTGACTCTGCCCACTGCCAGCAGTTTGATCCTGACTGGCTCAAGAGTGATTCAGCCTTCCGTCCTTCCAAGGTCGGTAAAATGAGGACCCAGATTGCTGGGGGCAAGAGGCTGACTCTGTAAACGGCTTAGAGGGGGCTGTAAAGCAGTATATAAGCCTTAGGGCTGTTGCCCTCCCTTCCTTCCTTCCCTTCCCTTCCCTCCCAGAGGTTAGAATGCAATATTACAGGCTAACTCTGCCCACCGCCAGAGGTTCGATCCTGACTGGCTCAAGGTTGACTCAGCCTTCCGTCCTTCCAAGATTGGTAAAATGAGGACCCAGATTGCTGGGGGCAAGAGGCCGACTCTGTAAACCGCTTAGGGAGAACTGCAAAGAACTGGGAAGCGATATATAAGTCTATGGGCTATTGCTAGGTACTTCCTAGAGCAACTAACTTCCACTCCATTGTACTGGTGAGGGATCTGGTTTGTACACAAACCAAGTGTCCTTCGATCACTCAAGAGCTCCACTGGCAAATCCACCAGGGTTATGTGCTTTAGAACCAATGAGGTGACTCACCTCCCAACCATCTGCCCACAAAGACCCCGAGACTCACCGTTCTTTTCATCTTCAGCTCCCCGATCCGAAGCGCCAGCCCGACTGGGCAGGCTGAGACCAGCCAGAAGAGATTTCAGCATCGCCAGGTCGTTGTTGTCCGAGGAAAGGTCACTGCAGAGAAGCCAAAGGTAAGTGTGGAGGCCTTGAGCAAAACTGCCCCAGCTCTTGGGCTTAGCCTGTCAGCTTTGGGAGCCGTATTGAGACCAGAGGCTCCCACACTGCCACATTTTGAGCATAGGAAAATGGGAAGGGGGAATTTCTTGGACTGTATGTGGTTAGACGTAATAGCATTCTTTTTCTAAGTCAAGGTCATGTTATTTCTGCACCTGGGTGAGGGGAAGTCTCATTGGGATGGATGGTGAATTGGCGCATGTGATGTGATGATGGGGGCAGGGGGTGGATTTATAGTGTTTTTTTTTTCTTATTGCAAGGAAACCCAGAACTTTCAGATTTGGGATTCCCCAGATGTGCCAGTTTTCTATCCAAATAAAAAAAAAAGAACTTTTGAGAAGATGCCTGTCTCGGAGTTATTGGTTGGAGTGGAGGTTTTCTGGAATGCGGACACAGCCATCAACGCCCAACTGGGACCCAGACAGGAGACTTACTGGAGGGGACTGGAGTGCTTCTGCAGGAAGGAGACGGCGGCCGGAGCATTGGAAGTGATGTACTTGTGAATGAACTGCACGAATTTGGTGATGAAGCAGGCCAGGTGGCGAGAAGACTTCCGGTAGCTCTGAAGCAAAAAAAGAAAGACCGAGCACAGGTGAGGGGCCTCTGAAGCAACCTGGGGAGAACTAGGATCTTCTCAGGACTGTCCCACACAGACAGACAACCTGGGTTTGGCCTGGACCACTTCTGAGGAGCCTTGGTTGTGTGCAGAATGTTCGCCTTTTTAAGAATGAAACCCGTTTCTCCAAAGAGAGATGTCCCAAGTCCTGCTCAGAAGTAACCAGGATTCCCGGCTTCTATGAACTTTGCCTAGGAAATGAGAAGAACTGTGGGAGGTCAGGCCAGGTGCCCTTCTGGGGAGGCCTTGGTGCTATCTCAGCTTGGCTCATGTGATTTCTATGGTTTATGGTGTTGCTTAGTTGGGTCATGGAAGGTCTGCAAGAAAACCACCAAGCTCAGAGAGGACTAAGGACCCCATAGCCCTCCTCCTCCTATCCTCCTCCTCTTCCTCTCCTTTTCCTCTCCTCCTCCTCCTTTCTCTTCTCCTTCTCCATCCGCAAGCCCACTCCTCTCTAGCACTGATAACATTCCCTAGTTGGATCATGAAAACCACCAAACTCAAGAGAGCACTAAGGACCCCATAGTCCTCCTCCTCCTCCTCCCCTTTTCCTCCTCCTCTCCTCCTCCTCTTCCTCTCCTTTTCCTCTCCTCCTCCTCCTTTCTCTTTTCCTTCTCCATCCGCAAGCCCACTCCTCTCTAGCACTGATAACATTCCCTAGTTGGACCATGAAAACCGCCAAGCTCAGAGAGCACCAAGACCCCCACAATTCGACCTTGAGCCCCAGAGATTCTCTTCCAAATGTCGTCCTAGAACGGCAGGCAGACAGTCTGCCCCCGGACCTGCTCGGAGCTATCACCCAACCCTGCTGGAGACGATGCCGCCACCTTCCGGGTGATTGTCCTTCTCTGAAGTGGGCTCCTGGGAAGGTGCGCTCTGCTATCCTGGCGCAGGTGTTGGTGTCTGTCTGTCTGTCTGTCTGTCTGCAGGATGTAGCCCCCCCCCCTCCCAAAGCCGCAGCCCCTCCCCTACCAGAAGCAACTGAATGAAGGAAAGGAGACAGTCCCACATCGCCCCCTGGTGCTCGTTCTGGAAAACTTGAGGCTGCAGGAGCTCCAGGATGCCCAACACGTGGAGGAAGAAGGCGAGGTGCTTCTGCTGGCGGAATTCCTGGAAATTGAGGTGGATCCGGCCATGCAGCAGAGCGGCAATCATCGGCAGGTGCCTGGGGAGGGACACGGGAGGAAGAGGAGCCACCTTAGGAGGGCTTTCTGGCAGGGGGGTGGTAGGGCACACTGTGCCGTGGAGTCGGGTGGCTGAATAAGTTTGATAATAACTTTTTTAAAAAACCCACTGCAATCTTAAAAATATCTGGAGTGCCACTTGAACGAAACCCCCATCGGTATTTTGTTGACATTGACAAAACCGTCCTCGGTCAATTGCAAAAGGCAGCTTGGCTCGGAACAGCTTACATCCTGCGATGAGACCCTGGATCCCATCAAACATCCAGACCTGCCTGGCATCCCAGTTCCTGGGAGGGCCTTTGTAGGTGGACCAAAGTGCCAAATCCAGTCTAAACGTCTGGCTGGCTGTGTGACAAACCGTAACGATAGACGACTGACACCCTCGGCATTGACAAAAACCCCCATCGGTCAATCGCAAAAGGCAGCTTGAACAGCTTACATCCTGCGACGAGACTCTTAATTCCATCGAACGCCCACATCGGCCTATCCCAGGCCCTTGGCAAGGACTCGATACGTGGATAAAACGATGCAAAATCCAGTTTAAACATCTGACTGGCTGTGCGACCAGTCATAATAAAAACATGTGTGGGGGGGGAGGAGCTCCTTTTTTTGAGCTTTCCTGCTCTTTCACACATTCCAAGATCCAAAGAAAGGGGAAAAGGGAGGGCTCCGGCTTGGAGCAGAAAGGACAAAGTCACACAATCACACCCACGCCCACAAACACACCTGCAACCTGAAGATGCTAACAAGGCTGAGTGGGGGGTTGCGACAGAGGTAACGCCTCCCGGTCTTTGTGTGGCCAAAAACCTCTTGAAAAAAAAACAACCCCCCCACGTGCCAAGGGGCCACGCACCTGAGCAGGAGGATGGGGTGAGCCACGGCCAGCTTCCGACATGCCATATTGGCGTCCCAGAGCCGGCCTTCGCTCATCTTCACATCGCCGGCATCGGCCAGGAGGGTGATGAACCGGTGGATCAGGCTGTCCAGCTGCAAAGACACGGGCGCATTAAACAGGTAACAGGTAAGAACAAAGTGGAACAACGACTGATGGGCTCCTTTTACTGGCCCACAATAGAAAGCGTCCTCCCACGGCGGTGTGGTATACTGGCTTGAGAGCCGCAGACGGAAAGACTCTACAGAGGGCGGTGAGCACAGCACAAAACACTGTGCGCTGTTCCCTGACACCGCTAGATGACCTCGCTGGGGCTCACTGCCTTAGAAGAGGGAGGAAAATCCTCAGGGACCACTCACACCCTGGTCAGCCCTTCTTCACTCTCCTACCATCGGGTGGGAGATAGAGAAGCCAGCCACACCAACAGGCTGAAGGAGAGTTTCTACCCGTGGCGGTCAAGACTCCTGGATGGAAAATAACTTCCTGTCAACATAGTAAGACAGACTTGCCCAGGGCGTTGTGCAATAAATTCACACGATGCAATAAGATTGTGTTTTTGTTAGGGAGATTCACTGGGTTAGGGACTTTCTGTCTTCGCTGTGAGTTGTGTTGGGTGTGTGTGTGTGTGCACGAAGGGAGGCTCAGCCAATCTCATTGTACACGTTGTACTCTGTCAATAAAGGTTGATTGATTGATTAACCCAGGGCTGTCCAACCTTGGCGACTTTTACTATTATTACCTTTATTGTCAGAGTTAAGGGTGGTGAGCTTCACCTCCCAGAATTCCCCAGGGTCTGTAGATATTCTCACAGCCCCCTTTTTGACTTTCACAGCCCTCCTGGGAAGGAGACATTGGCTTCTAAACTTGGGGAGAGCAACACAAAAACCCCTGCAGGACTCCGCTGCAAACTTCTGTGCCCAACCGGAGCAACGTTACCTTGCAGGGGCTGCTGTCGGTGGCCCCTTCGCAGGACAAGAGAGTCTCGGGCCTCGGTACCAAGAGCTCCGGCAGCTGAAGGTACATTTGTAGCAGGAGGTCTTGGCAGTGTCTTCCCATGGAGCTGAAACGAGAGGGGAGGATTGGAGGGCGGCGCTTCCGGCAAATCAACACGGAGCTTGCAGATTTTAGCAGCGCTGCCCCTCCCGTCCAAGGCCGAGTTCAGCTGCTGGGCTTTGCAAAAAAGACATGACATTTATTCCCTTGGAGGCCAAGCACATCTGGACGAAGGACCGCAGAAGGATCAGAAAGCAGTTTGGGGATTAATCAGCTGCGGCCCAGAATAGGCCGCCTCGGAGAGGATTTCAGAGAGACAAGAGATAGGTAGAGAGTCACTAAAGTCCAGATAACATTCAGAAGACTCGGGTAGATAGGAGGAGGAGGAGGAGGAGGAGGAGGAAGGGGAGAAGAAGGGGAGAAGGGAGAGGAGAAGGAAGAAGAGGAGGAGGAGAAGGGGAGAAGAGGGAGAGGAGGAAGACGAGAGGGGAAGGGGAGGAAGAGGAGAAGGGGAGGAAGAGAAGGCAGGGGAGGGGAGGAGGAGGAGGGGAGAAGAAGGGGAGGAGGGAGAGGAGGAAGGAAGGAGGAGGAGGAGAAGGGAGGAGAAGAGGGAGAGGGGGAAGAAAAAGGGGAGGAGGAGGAGTAGGAAGAGAAGAGGGGAGGAGGAAGGGGAGGAGAAGGGGGGCGGAGGAAGAGGAGAGGGGAAGGGGAGGAAGGAGGAGGAGAAGGGGAGGAAGAGGAGAGGGCAGGGGGAGGGGAGGAGGAAGGGGAGGAGGAGGAGGAAGGGGAGAAGAAGGGAGGAGGGAGAGGTCAAGGAAGAAGAGGAGGAGGAGAAGGGGAGGAGAAGAGGGAGAGGAGGAAGACGAGAGGGGAAGGGGAGGAAGAGGAGAAGGGGAGGAAGAGAAGGCAGGGGAGGGGGAGGAGGAAGGGGAGAAGAAGGGGAGGAGGGAGAGGAGAAGGAAGGAGGAGGAGGAGAAGGGGAGGAGAAGAGGGAGAGGGGGAAGAAAAAGGGGAGGAGGAGGAGTAGGAAGAGAAGAGTGGGAGGAGGAAGGGGAGGCGAAGGGGGAGCGGAGGAAGAGGAGAGGGGAAGGGGAGGAAGAGGAGGAGAAAGGGAGGAAGAGGAGAGGGCAGGGGGAGGGGGAGGAGGAAGGGGAGGAGGAGGAGGAGGAGGAGATTCAGCTCAATCAGACTTGCAAGACTCACTTACTGTTGCCCATCTCAAAAGTGGCCAACCTTCCGCAGGAAGGATTTCCTGTTCTGGTCTCCCGACACGCCAGTCGAAAGAGCCCACTCCCCTTTTTTTACTTATGGGGTCTCCCTTCAAGGCAGGCCCACCTCTTTCCCCACTTCTGGATGGAGGAGATCAGGTGCTCGGTGACTTTCTGGATCCTCTGCGTGTTCCCATGGCAGCAACTCAGGAGCAGCGGCAGCCGGGACTGGGTGACGGAGCAGCCGGTCTCCTTGGGGTTCGTGGACCGGCTTTCCGATTCCGCCAGGATGAGCTCCACCAAGCTCAGCAGTTCGGGGCTCTTCAGGCGCAGCACGAACTCTTCTCGGCGTTTCTACCCCGCGGCCAGAAGGGACGGATCAGGCCGGATCGGTGCGGAAGATCCAAACGGATCCAATGAAGACTCCGTTCGGACCAAAACAAAGTCAACGAACTGGATCCGGGTCTTTAAAAAGTAGGGCGGGGGTCCCCAAACTTGGCCACTTTTAAGACTTGTGGACTTCAACTCCCAGAATTCTCCAGCACGCCAGCACCCAGAAGGCAATGCGCCCCCCCCACACACCCCGCGCATGCGTGCGCAATCCCCCCTCCACCGCCCTCTTACCTGCACTGCGCCTCACAGCTGATTTTCAGCTGGTTTGAGGCCTTTTTCGGCCTCCCGGAGGGTTGAAAAAAGCCTCTGCAGGCTTTGCAGGCCAACTAATAGGCCCGTTTCGTCACTTACGGTGTTTACAGGCGCACACACGTACCTGTGGGATCCTTTGGTCTCTCCCTTGCCAGATCCGGGGCATATGAATGCAGGCCCACAAGAAATCCAAGGAAGCCGTTGGGTCAAAACTGTTTGGAGAGATCAACGTGAGGATCCAGCACCCAAAAGGGCTGCTCATTAAACAATGGTCTCTTTTGCCCAAGTCTCACTTCCCAGACCCAACCGCGCACTGCACCGCCTTTCGCTTGGGAGGCTGTTTTCTAAACCAGAACATGAGCCAGCGGTGTGCTGCAGCTGACAAAAAGCCCAACGCCATCCTAAGCTGCATGGAGGAAGGATAGAATCAAGATCATGGGAAGTGATTCTACTGCTTTATAACGCCTTGGTATGGCCACACTTGGAATACAGCATCCAGTTTTGGTCTCCACAATATAAGAAAAGATGTTGAGACTCAGGAAAAAGCGCAGAGAAAAGCGACAAACACAATTAGCGGGCTGGAGGCTAAAACATATAAAGAACGGTTGCAGGAACTGGGTATGTCTAGTTTAATGAAAAGATGGACTGGGGTGATAAGACAGCAGACTTTCAATATTTGAGGGGCTGCCCCAAATAAGACGGCGGTCAAGCTATTCCTCAAAGCACCTGAAGGCAACACAAGAAGCAACGGATAGAAACTAATCAAGGAGAGAAGCAACCTAGAACTAAGGAGGAATTTACTCAAAGTGAGAACAATAAACCAGTGGAACTGCTTCCCTTCAGACGTTGCGGGTGATTCAACACTGGAGGTTTTCAGGAAGAGGCTGGGCAGCCATTTGTGTGAAATGTTACCTATTTGGAGTTGCACTAGAAGACTTCCTAGACCCCTTCCGACTCTGTTCTTGTTTAAGAAAACCACGGAAGGGGAGCTGGGTTGGCGGAAACCCAATCCCACCCATGAAATCCACATCCGCCTGTTTGCTCTCTCCCTCACCCTCTTGTTAACCTGTCTTTCCAAAAGACCAGCCGTAGCTAAGTTGGAGAAAACAATCGAAGATCTGCTGGCACCTTCAGGGTTAAGGCAAGGATTGTGGCCTAAAGTCATGCCTGCCACGGGGTTGTAAATCACCAAAGCTGAGGCAGCAACACACACACAAGAGTTTTCTCACGACTTTGGGGAATCAAAGGCCAACTTGGACGATGAAATAGAAGAATGTTCAGAAACCGCCCGCTTTCCAACCTGCAACAAGGCCCTTCTTGACGGTTCCACCATAGAGCGAATGCCGGCTTCTTCTACCAAGTAGAACTTTCTACCAGCTCACTGGATCAGACTGTGGATTATTGGCCGGGTCCTCTACACAGGGGCGATCCTGGCAGCCTTACCTGCACTCTTGGCTTCTGCAGAGCAGAGTCCTGATGCAACAGTGAAGCGTGGTCCAGCTGGACTGGTGCGTCAGGAGCGCCAGAAGGTACGGACGGAAGGAGAGGGGCTCCGATTCAGAGGAATCTTTACCCTGCGGAGGGAAAAGGAAAGGCTAGAAAAGGGGCACCGACAAGCCAGCAGAAGCGTCCATCGGGCAAAGCAAAGATCCCATCTCTGGAACGGATCCCAATTCAACACCCCAAATGGTTCCTGCACCTTCAGTTCTGGGTCCATGCGTGGAACCAAGTTTCTTTCTATGTTTTCTGAAAAGAATCTGCATCGGGCTGCCCAGTTCTTCCTTCTGTCAACTCATAAAACATTCCTAGGCCTGTTTTAGCAGTTGCCGTAAAAAAGTGGGGGGAGGAAGGAACTCTTGGAAGAGCAGCTGAAAGCGAAAGTACATTCCAACTCTTCTCTTTAAAAGACTGTAGCTAAACTCCCGGAGCTTTTGCCCGCAAACATATTGAATTGGAGAACGTGAAAGATGACACCCAGCCTGTGAACGTGCTCAACTGGAGAATCTGGTTTGTGAGGCACCCGGCGGGGAGGGGGGAAACAGGGTCACAGGGGACCGTAAATGACGTAGGCCAGAGTTGGCTTCATACAGGGCAGGGCCAGTAGGTCACCTCTAACGAATCCTTGGAAGTTTTTTGAAGTTTGGCTCGAGAATCATGATTTAATTAGAGCGATTGCTGGAATCCTGACACCTTCCTCAACTTGCTTCAGATCCAAAAGACATTCGCTTGTGAGAAAGTTAAGGATTCTAAACTGATGACTTGCTTGACTCCGCCCTCGGGATCTGCCTCTTCTCCGCCTACACTAATCTCTTGACAGATTTCTGCAGCATCTGCTCCCAGAGATGGTGGTCTGGACCAGGCAGATTCTGCTTACACATCCTCAAAATTGCAAGAAGCCCACATCCTGCACTTGAGGGACGGCCATTTCTCAACAGATGTTGACCGATGTTCCAGACCAATCCTCACCTTATCCCGGGAGAACAGCAGCTTCTGCTGGAGGTCAGGGCAGCTGCTGACAACTTCTGGATCCAGCAACTCCAACCAGTCGATGAAGAGACCAGAGGCGCTTTCCACACTGAAGGGAGAAAACAGCCGCAGGTGGAACGATGGAACAAAGTCCCCGGAGGAGACAGGAAGGAACTGAAGACCAAGAACCCAACCAGAAGAGTCAACCCAACCTGGAGTTCTCGGCTTCTTTCTTAAGGCAGCTTTCCTGTCTGCACTGGAGCAGTAGGGATGTCACCACCGAGATGGGCCCAGAAGTAGGGAAATGGGGCGTCATCTCCGTGGCCACGGAGAAGAGGGTCACCAGCAGCTCCTCCAGATATGGCGAGCGTGTTTTGGTCAGGCCTTCGAGGACTGGAAGGGAAGTAACAAAAGGGTTCTGAGACTCAAAAGGAGAAGGACAGGCAGGGCAGGAGAAATGGGAAGAGAGGGGCAACCCTACCTTTGCTGACAAGCTCTGGATCCACATTCCACCTTTTGCTGGACTTCAAGGTGCTCACGATGGCGCGGACGGTGGAGCCGATGACTTCAGAGTTGTGGCAGAAGGCCAGCGCGTCCGCCAGGTGCAAGAACCCCACCTGGGCTGTAGTTACAGAAAAGAAAGGGCTGTGAAGGGGCACGGAAGGAAGATGGGCTCCGCATGGCAAGGGCCCCTGGTTCCATGCCTGCTAAAAAGGCTCAGAGTTGTTAAATTCGTGTGGACTTCCAACTCCTGGCTGGCTGGGGAATTCTGGGAGTTGGAAGTCCACAGATCTTGATTTGGCCAAAGTTGAGAGAAACACTGTAGAACACGAATAAAATGCAGAGTCTGAACCGAGAGCCTGACTCAAGACTGTTGAGACAGGGCTCAGACGAGGATGTTTGTTCCCCTCTTGGCCAACTGGGTCTCTTTCAGATTCTGGTCTCCCACCTTATTCCTGTTTCAGGATGGTGCATGGACCCTGTCCCTTAGAGAGCCAGATTTAAGGGCTGCATTCACAAAACACCCAAAACTTCATTCAGATTTGGGTGGGTTTCCCCTTTGTGTGAAGCAGCCCGCTGGGTCAGGTCAATGTACCGCCTGAAGACAGAAAAGTAGTCAATGTAGTCCCTGGAGAGGCTCTGGAGAGTGACCACAGGGAAGATTCAAGAGTTGCCAACCAAAAGTATTTAAATGGAAAGTTATCCGCTACTCCCCGCCCCAAAATCCTTTCCATGTTCTTCCTACCGTCGCTGATCCTATGTTGGGATGAAAACTGAACCGCGAAGGACTTGAGCTGCGTCCGGAGAAGACTATCTTCCACCCCTGGGCTCTCCAGCCACTGCAACATCTGCATGAGGACTTTGAAAAACAGCGAGGAGAAGGCCTCGTCTTGGGGAGCGTGGCGCTGGCAGGAGGGAGAGGAAGAGGAGTTATACAGGTAGAACTGCTGAGCTCCAAAAGGGGCCTTCAAAAGGCCTGGGAAGAACGTCCTACTCCTTGGTAAGCCTTCCCCGGGCGAAGATCCCAAGTGCTGAAGTCCTCCACTACCAGGAGAGAATCGCCTTTACGGCCCAAGGGGCTTTGAAACGGGACGTTTGGCCACAGGAGCAGCACAGGGTCGCGTAGCCGTGAGAAGGATGGCATATACATTTAAAAAAAATAAAATAAAATCACAAAATAAAATACAATAAATACAATAAAATCATAAAATAAAATACAATAAATACAATAAAATCATAAAATAAAATAAATACAATAAAATCGTAAAATAAAATACAATAAATACAATAAATACAATAAAATCATAAAATAAAATACAATAAATACAATAAAATCATAAAATAAAATACAATAAAATCATAAAATAAAATACAATAAATACAATAAAATCATAAAATAAAATACAATAAAATCATAAAATAAAATACAATAAATACAATAAAATCATAAAATAAAATACAATATACAATAAAATCATAAAATACAATACAATCAAATCAAATCAAAAATCAAATCAAATCATCAGATCAAATCAAAAATCAAATAATAACACCCAATAATAAGATAAATCAAAGGAAATCAGGTCAGATTTAAATAATCAAATCAAAAATATCAAACCATTAAATCAAATAGAAAAAAACCAAATCAAATAATAACATCCAATTATAAAATAAAGCAAAGCAAAGCAAATCCGATTAAAATAATCAAATCAAACCACTGCGTGCCACTTCATTATGCCCCTTCCTGGCTGTGCCTGCCCCTCCTCTCCCCCCCCCTCGGCCTCCCCCCCCTCAGCCTTCCCCCCACCCCCCCCAGGCGTTATTCCAGACAAGGCTCACACAGACCCACTTCTTATATTCCGGATTATCCAAACTTTCCTACTCCTCATTCCTTTGGCAAGGGGTGTGTGTAGGGGGGGGGGAGAATCTCATTTGCCCCTTCCGATCCGTCAACCTTAGACCAGGAGCCCCTCCCAATACGAGCCCCTTCTCCCCGCCCCCTTAGGGAGGAGGGTCTTCCTGGCCCCTTATGGCCTCAACCGCAGGGCCACGAGACCAAACGAGAGCTCCCGAGAGCCCTTGCTCCTGTCCCGAAGGGCATCAAAAGTGACCCTGGGACGTGGCCACCGTCATAAATACAAGCCGGTGGCCGAGCGTCTGAATTTGGATCGCGCACGCAACCCTGGGGGATGCTGCGAGGGTCATAAGTGTGGGAAAACGGTCACAAATCCCCCTTTTTTTTTCAGTGCCACCATCGGAAGTTCCAACGGTTGAGAAGCCGAGGATATTTCGATGGACGGAAACCTCTTTCATCTCGGGGTCTTCTCCCCGCCCCGCCCAGGATCTGAGTTATTCCGGCCCCCGGCCGAGAGGGAGCCTCACCTGGTGCTGCCACAGCAGGCGCAGGAGTGGGCAGGCCACGACGTGGCTGTGGTGCATGGCCATCACCAGGGCTCCTCCGTGGGGCGAGTTCAAGAGGGCCGCCAGGGCCTTGAGAAGCCGCGCCGCCGTCGTCTTGGGCGAGACGCCTCCTCCCGGCCGCGGGGGAGCCAGCTCCTGGCCGAGGCTCTGCTGCAAAGCCAGGGCGAGGGGCCGCGGGTTCGAGTTCTGCCAGCGGGGGTCCGGAGCCAGCGGGAACAACTGAACAGGCCGGAGGAAAGAGAGACGGTCGGTAAAGGGAGGACGCTGTTTCGCTCACTGCTGAATTAGGGGTGCCTGTTCCTTAAAAGATTCCCATCACTCCAGAGGATAGTCTCTTTCAGGCCGTCCTCGACTTATGACCGTTAACGGAACCTGCCTTTTACGGTCAGAAGTGGCGACGGCTGTAAAGCAGGTGGCCCACGTGACTGGCCTGATTTTATTTGGGTTTTTTTTTTGCAGTAACTATTAAGCAAATCACCCCAAGTTCCTTAAGTGAATCCAGGGCCCATTAAGAGAAAAGGCCTGTGATGACATCAAAGGGGCGTGGCACAAAAGCAACAAAGTCCCAAAAGTAGGTCAAGTCCCTTGAATTCCTCCAACTTGGCCCCCAATGTCCAGTTATCATCGGCTGGAGAGAAAAAAACTCTCCCCAGAACAGTTTTTAAAGGGAAGAAATTCCATCCAAACCCAAAGTACGTATAGATTATAAATAAAAGCCAACGCAAACCACAACTGCAGCAATGAACGAGACAGGGCAGGATAAGGAATGGCACACTTCAAAAGATAACGAAACACACAACACACTTGGGAGGACGACAGAACCCAGATAAGACTTGACAAACCAAGATAATGCGCACTTTACTTCCAGCAAGGTGCTGTGCGCAATCGCCCTTTTTAAATCCTGTTTTCCCAGCTAATGAAAGGGGATCAGGGCCCTTTCCTCCCCCATAAAAAAAAAAAAAAACTTCCAAGGATTTGTTAGAGGCGACATCCTGGCCCTGCCCTGTATGAAGCCAACTCTGACCCACGTCATTTACAGTCCCCTGTGACCCTGTTTCCCCCTCCCCCCCCCAGGTGTCTCCTAAACCAGATTCTCCAACTGAGCACCTTCGCGGTGTCATCAATCACATTCTCCAATTAAATATATTCTCAGGCAAAATCTCTGGTAGTTTAGTTACACTCTTTTAAAGATAAAGAGTTGGAATGTATTTGCAATTTCAAACTGCTGCACTGCCCTTCCAGATTTCTTTCCTCCCCCCACCCCACCCTTTTATTTTTATGGCAACTACTAAAAGAAGCCTAGGAACGTTTGATGAGTTGACCCGCCCGTTACCTGGAGAAGGATACCCGCCAGGTCAGCTTCGGGATCGACGATCGGGAACTGGGCTAAGGCTCGGCTCCTTCCTTGCCCTTGGGGGACCTCAAGGCTGGATTTGATGCGTGGGGCATCGTCGCTCTCTGAACAGCGAGGTAGAGGAAACCTTGTCAGTGGGATGTATTCAAGGCCCTGGGGATCTAGAGCCCCTCTCCTCTCTATCTGTCTCTCTCTTTCTCTCCCTCTTTCTCTCTCTCTCTCTTTCTCTCTCTGTCTCTCTCTTTCTCTCCCTCTTTCTCTCTCTGTATCTGCCTCTCTCTCTCTCTCTCCCTCTCTCTCTCTTTCTCTCCCTCTTTCTCTCTCTGTATCTGCCTCTCTCTCTCTCTCTCTCTCTTTCTCTCCCTCTTTCTCTCTCTGTATCTGCCTCTCTCTCTCTCTCTGTCTCTCTCTTTCTCTCCCTCTCTCTCACACACACACAGAGTTCCCCCCAGAGCAATGTTTATGCAGATTCTCAACCATCCAGGTCATCGTTGTCCCAAAGGTGCTTTTTCAAGAGACAACTGGACTTTTCTTTTTCTTTGAAGATGTTTCCCTTCTCATCCAAGGAGCTTCTTCAGTTCATGAACAGTCCCAACCCTGTTTAGCTTTCCATAAAGATTTAAAAATGCCTTTGCTCCCAAATTTGGGGCATTGCATGAACCAAGGAACACCGCCACCCTCCCCCCGATCTCCTGGCTAGTTGGTTAACGGACCCGGTATCTTGTTTTCGTGCCTCCTTTGAATTAGGTGCCTTAATGCTGATGAGATAAGACCCAAATGGCTCTCAGAAGCCAAATACCGAACCTTGGTGAGATGGAAGGGAGGCGGTGAGGAGGGAGTGGAAGGTCTGCCCGCCGGTGGCTCCTCTTTCATGCTGCACTTCCACGAGATGGGCCATGTAGTCTGTAAGGGGGGAGAGAAGAAAGCTCCATCGGAGGTGTGTCCTATAGAGCTTGGGCCGAATCCCAGAAGAATGCCCGCAAGAGTCTCGCAGGGCGGGCGGGCGAAGGAAGGGAAAACCCAACCCGGGGTTACTCTTACTCTTGTCCATGATGTTCTGCTCCAGTGTCTGAGGGTCGTGAGACACAGCTTGGTCCAGATACTGCAGAAGTTTGCTCATGCTGGACACCGGGATGCCAAAGGACTGGACGAACAGCAGCAGTTGTTGGGGTTCGAGGTCTTGCAACGCTGGAATAAAAAAACACCCCCCCCAAATTCAACACACCCTCCAGGAGGAGATTTTCTTTCCATATCCGTATTTACGAAGCCATCCTGCCGCTGTTTCTTCAACCGTCATGCCAGGCAGACCGTTTAGATGCATAATTCTGCATTTGTTTATTTTTTCCGGTTATGCTGCGTGGTGCCCATGGGAGGTGGTGACCCTTCGAGAGCTGCGTGCGACGAAATTTCGTTCTGAGGCATTCCGATTAGGGGGACGTTCATAGTGACGATAAAACTGTGATTCTGTTCTTATCCTTACTCTATTCTTACCTGCATCCACCAAGCGAGGCACCTCCGAACGAATCATGCGCAGCTTCAGCCAATCCGGGAGGAGCAGGGCCTCTTCGGAGGTGTCCACCAGGAAAGCTGTGGGGAGAGACTTCTTCTCGGGGAACCAAATGTCCAGCAGGGTGTAGAAGTCGCTGTCGTCTGCTTTAAAAGCAACATGGAGAGAAGGGATGTCTAACCTTGGCAACTGGAAGACTTGTGGACTTCAACTCCCAGGATTGAAGATTTGAGGACTTCAACTCCCAGGATTGAAGACTTGTGGACTTCAACTCTCAGAATTAAAGATTTGTGGACTTCAACTCCCAGAATTGAAGACTTGAGGACTTCAACTCCCAGAATTGAAGACTTGTGGACTTCAACTCCCAGAATTGAAGACTTGTGGACTTCAACTCCCAGGACTGAAGATTTGAGGACTTCAACTCCCAGAATTGAAGACTTGTGGACTTCAACTCCCAGGACTGAAGATTTGAGGACTTCAACTCCCAGAATTGAAGACTTGTGGACTTCAACTCCCAGGACTGAAGATTTGAGGACTTCAACTCCCAGAATTAAAGACTTGTGGACTTCAACTCCCAGGACTGAAGATTTGAGGACTTCCAATTCCCAGAATTGAAGACTTGTGGACTTCAACTCCCAGGACTGAAGATTTGAGGACTTCAACTCCCAGAATTAAAGACTTGTGGACTTCAACTCCCAGGACTGAAGATTTGAGGACTTCCAATTCCCAGAATTGAAGACTTGTGGACTTCAACTCCAAGAATTTCCCAGCCAGCGCATCTTCACTTAACAACCATGGCAAGAAAAGTCATAAAAAGGGGAGAAAACTCACTGAACAAATATCTCACACAGGAACATCAACCCTGGGCTCAATTGTGGCCGTTAAGCTGAGGACTACCTCTACAACCAGCACCTGTGGGCTATAGAAACTCCCACCCTGTGGGTCGCTTGCACAGCAAGCCTTCCTTCACCTTGAGGGGGTCCGAGGGTCAGCAGAATCACCATGGCGTGGACCACCAGGATGTGCATCGTGGCGGTTTCTCCTCCACTCCAGCGAAGGAAGACTTGATCTTGGGACTCCGACTAGAACAGAAACGGACAGCAACTTTAAGAAGGGTGGACTCCAACTCCCAGAATTCTCCATTCAACTAAGACGGTATGGACTTCAACTCCCAGAGTTCCTGAAGTAGCCGGGGAATTCTGAGAGTTGAAGTCCACCCTTCTTCAAGTTGCAGAGGTAGAGAAACCCTGCCCTAGAAGGTGAAAGGAAAAATAGGACCAACGGCGGGGAGAGGAGAGAGGGACACTCACCCAGTTGTAAACCTCGTCGCCTTCTTTGGTCTGGCGCATGCGCTTGATGTAGCGCGAGAAGATGGAGAGCAGAGCCACCAACACGGAGTCGGACTCCAAGCAGTAGGAGAGCTTCGAGAAGAGGTGAGACATGATGGTGGAACGCTCCACTATCAGACGGGCCACGTCCTGCAGAGAAGAGGAGGAAGAAACATACAGCAGCTGCGCAACGAAGGCCTCGAACTCTTGAGGCCAACCAAAGACCAGCGGAACGCCGGTTTTCCCTCCGGCGGGTCTGAGCCCAACGTCATCTCGGGAGGCATGGACAGCCCACCCATCCTGGATCTTTTCTGGGGGAGACCTCCCGCTCTCTACCGCTGGTGGCACCAATTTAGAAAGGGAGTGAAGGTAAATTGAGAAGAGAAAGAGAAGGGGTAGATGAAGAGTTTGATCTGGCAGATAAGGCACCAGACTGGAAACCAGGAGATGGTGAGTTCTAGTCCCGACTTGGGCATGAAAACCGGCTGGGTGACTTTGGGTCAATAACCAGGAGAAGGTGAATTCTAGTCCCGTCTTACACATAAAAGCCAGCTAGGTGACTTTGGGTTAATAACCAGGAGAAGGTGAATTCTAGTCCCGTCTTACACATAAAAGCCAGCTAGGTGACTTTGGGTTAATAACCAGGAGATGGTGAGTTCTAGTCCTGTCTTAAGGCATGAAAACCGACTGAGTGACTTTGGGCCAATCACTAGGAGACGGTGAGTTCTAGTCCTGTCTTAAGGCATGAAAACTGACTGGGTGACTTCGGGCCAATCACTAGGAGACGGTGAGTTCTAGTTCTGCCTTAGGCATGAAAACCAGCGAGGTGACTTTGGGCCAATCATGAGGAGAAGGTGAATTCTAGTCCTGCCTTAGGAACGAAAACCGACTGGGTGACTTTGGGCCAATCATGAGGAGACTGTGAGTTCTAGTCCTGTCTTAAGGCATGAAAACCAGCTGGCCGATTTTGGGCAAATCCCTCTCTCTCAGCCCGACCCACCTCACAGGGTTGTTGCTTTGGGGAAAACAGGAGGAGGAAGGAGGATTAAGTGTGTCTGCCACCTTGAGTTATTGATTAAAATGAATAAAGAGGGGTGTGTGTGTGTGTGGATTTTAAGAATCAACCAATTTTGGAGCCCCGAGAGGAATGCTTTGCGACCTGCAGGGAGGCAGACTTTGCTTTGGTTGCTAAACGAGGAGGGGTCTCGTGGACCTTCGCCTTCTCCTCCCGCGCCCAGCCGGTAGATTTCTCTCACCAAAGCCAAGTTGTTATGCTGGCCTTGTTCCTCCACGGGGGCATGCTGAGAAAGGTACACCAAGTAAGCACTGATGGTCTGGGGGTCTGTCTCCATGTGGACGGCCTGGAACGGGAAGCAAAGGGAACGCAACGTTACGCCGCCTGGGTCCTGGGTCGGGAGAGCCTTCCAGGGCCGCGCCACGCCGTTCACCTGCTGCAGAGCCACCGCCGTGGTGGTCCGGACGCTGTCGAACAAGGGCAGCTTGGGCAGGTCTCGCAGAAGCCACTGGTAGCTTTGAAGCAGCTTGAAGTCCCAGGGGTCTTCTTCCATCGGGTGCTCCTTCTCCTCCTTCTCGGGGAGGGCCCCTCAGAAAGCACCAAGGACAGGCCCTGCAGGGGGAGGGAGGAGGACACGGGGGGTGGGGGGGGGGCCTCGCATCCAGCCTGAGCCAGGCGTTCAAAAAGCCCGCTTCTGACCGACTGGGTGGCTGGCAGCCCCCACGGGGGAATTCTTTTCCCCTCTTACAAAAAGTTATCGCATTGCAAATATGTACGTATAAAAGACAAGCGAGCGGAGAGGGGGGAAAAAAGGGAGTTGAAAAGAAAGGAAAAAGGCTGCGGGGGAAACGGGCAACTAGAAACAACAAGAAAATAAATGACGGGGAAAAAAAGCATCAGGCTTTTTTGGCTACAGATAAAAGTCTAAACACCAGAATAAGTAGCAGTGTTTTGCTTATTCTGGGTGGGGGAGGAGGAGGAGGAAAAAGAGGAGGAGGAGGAGGAGGAGGAAGAGGAGGAGGAGGAAAAGGAGGAGGAAAAGGAGAAGGAGGAGGAGGAAGAGGAGGAGGAGAAGGAAAAGGAGGAGGAGGAGGAGGAGGAGGAGGAGGAGGAAAAGGAGGAGGAGGGAGGAGGAGGAGGAGGAGGAGGAGGAGGAGGAGGAGGAGGAGGAGGAGGAGGAGGAGAAGGAAAAGAAGGAGGGGAGGAGGAGAAGAAGGAAAAGGAGGAGGAGGAGGAAGAAAAGGAGGAGGAGGAAGAGGAGAAGGAAAAGAAGGAAAAGGAGGAGGAGGAGGAGAAGGAAAAGAAGGAGGAGGAGGAGGAGGAGGAGAAGGAAAAGGAGGAGGAGGAGGAGGAGAAGAAGGAAAAGGAGGAGGAGGAGGAAGAAAAGGAGGAGGAGGAAGAGGAGAAGGAAAAGAAGGAAAAGGAGGAGGAGGAGGAGAAGGAAAAGAAGGAGGAGGAGGAGAAGCGGGGGGAGAGAGGGAGAGAGATTGACTGACTGACTGACTGACTTCTGGCACAGATGCCCTCTCTCAAATCTAGCACTCTGGGGCTTACGAGACGAATACGGATGTTTTCAAGCTTCAGCACTCCAAGAGTTGCAAGCAGGGAGCAGAAACTCCAGGCCGGAAGCCCCCAAAACTCATCACACACACACACACACACACACCCCTGAACAAAACCTTGATGGCCCCCTGGCAAAAGGACTGAAGGTGCACCAAACACGAGGCGGCACGTCAATATTTGATCCCTGTCCCACCTGGCAAGACTTGGAACGGCCTCCTTCTTCCCTGCTCTAAGCTGGGCACGGACTGGTGGGGTCTGGTGCTCCTTACCTTCATGGCCAGCACCCGCGAGGCCACCTGGGATGAGCTGAGGCGCCTCAGGAAGTAGTCCAGCACCTCGCACGTGGTCTGCTCGTCGGCGGTGGGTCCGAGGAGCATGTCTTGCAGGCGGCCGAGCAGCTGCCTCTGCTTCTGCTGCCTCTGCGGAGGAGCAGCACAAGCGTTAGGCGCTTCCCGCCTCCCCGCAAAAGTGCAGCCTGCCCTTTCAGGGAGGGCAGCCTTGGCGGGGTGGCGCAGTGGTTAGAACGGAGGCTGACTCGGCCCACGGCCAGGCGTTCGATCCTCACCAGGCTCCAGGCTGACTCAGCCTTCCACCCTTCCAAGGTCGTTAAAACGAGGACCCAGATTGTTGGGGGCGAGAGGCTGACTCTGTAAACAGCTTAAGAGAGGGCCGGAAAAGCCCTGGGAAGCGGTGGATTAAGGGCTATTGTTATTTCCTTCCTTCCTTCCTTCCTTCCTTCCTTCCTTCCTTCCTTCCTTCCTTCCTTCCTTCCTTCCTTCCTTCCCTTCCCTTCCCTTCCCTTCCCTTCCTTCCCTTTCCTTCCCATCCCATCCCATCCCATCCCATCCCATCCATGATGGCATGGTGGTGAGAATGCAGCAATGCAGGCTGACTCTGCCCACTGCCAGCAGTTCGATCCTTACCGGCTCAAGGTTTGACTCAGCTTTCTGTCCTTCTGAGGTTGGTAAAGTGAGGACTCCGATTGTTGGGGGTCAATAGGCTGTAAACCACTTAGGGAGGGCTGTGTGAAGCACTAGGAAGTGGTATATAAACACTATGATCTATCTATCATCTATCTATCTACCTACCTACCAGTTGTGGTGGCACAGTGGTTCGCGTGCAGTATTGCAGGCTAATTCTGCTTGACTGCCAGCAGTTCGATCCTGACCAGCTCAAGGTTCACTCAACCTTCCCTCCTTCCAAGGTGGGTAAAATGAGGAGCCAGATTGTTGGGGACAAGAGAATGACTCTGTAAACTGCTTAGAGAGGGCTGGAAAAGCCCTGTGAAGCGGCAGAAGTGCTACTGCTAAGTGCTGTCCTTGTAGGAAGGATGAAACTCCTGTTCTTCAACACACAGGTAATCCTCGACTTACAACAGGTGTTGTGTTCCACCCCATTTTACGACCTTTCTTGCCGCAGTGAAGTGAATCCCTGCATTCAGTGACATGGTAGTGAAGTGAATCTGGCTTCTCCCTCGATTTGGCATGTCGGAAAGTTGCCAAAGGGGAATCTCATGACTCGGGGGAACGCTACCACCGTTGTAAATACGAGTCAGTGGCCAAGCCCTCTGAATTTTGATCACCTGACCCCTGGGGATGCTGTGACGGTTGTTAAATGGGAAAGACGGCCGTAAGTCGCTTGGTGAGTGCCGTTGTAATTCCAGTCACTAACCAAAGGGTCGCCGATCCAGACCTACCTGCCGCGTTTGGGCCGGGATGAAATTCTTGGCGGGCGACGAATACTCCGTCCACCCGCTTCCTAAGCCGGCCGTTGTGCTTTTCAAGGAATGGGGAAACCCGAAGAACCGCCTACCTGCCGCTTCTTGGCCCGCTGCTCTTTGCTTTCTCCTTCCTCTTCCTCCTCTCCAGAGGCCGACTCATCCGCCGCGTCGTGCAGGAGGAACTCGCAAAGGCACTGGACTGGGAGGACGTCCAGCGAGCCCTCGCTGGACTGGACGAGGTCTGCCAGCCACGGCATGGACTGCGAAGAAGCCTAACCAACGAGGAAGAAGCAAGAATCGCGTCGAGCAGGAAAGAAGCAGAACGCAGGTCACAGTTTGGAAAACGAGGGAGGGCGCGGCGAATTCAAAGGATGCCCCGGGAGTGGGGTAGGGGAGGTTGCAATTTGAGGGGGGGGGGTGCAGTTTGCAGAAAGGAGGGGCTCTTTCCCAGAGGCCCCAAAACCATCAGCAGAGTTTGGAATGTCTGGTGGGCAGGAAGAGAGCAAGGCCGGACTCTCCTTAGCCGTTTGCAGAATAAGATCTATAATTATTGCGGAGAACTGCTTCAGTCCGGCAAGATTCCGTCTGCAGGCGAAGGGCAAGCAAGAAACTACTCAGAAGTAACTCCACAACTTGGTTCTTTGGCTCAAGGTCGACTTAGCCTTCCATCCTTCCGAGGTGGGTAAAAGGAAGACCCAGATGGTGGTGGGGGCAATAGGGTGACTGTATAAACCGCTGAGGGCGGGCTGTGAAAGCACTGTAAAGCGGTATATAAGTCTTAAGGGCTGTGGCTATTGCAGGTGGACTCTGCCTACTGCTTGGAGTTCGATCCTGACCAGGTCAAGCTTGATTCAGCCTCCCGTCCTTTCCAAGATGGGTAAAATGAGGACCCAGATTGTTGGGGGGGAGGAGGCAAGAGGCTGACTCTGTAAAACCGCCCAGAGAGGGCTGTGAAGCACCGTGAAGCGATATATAAGTCTGCGGGCTACGGCTATTGCTACTCACCTGCCTCTGGATGATGTTGAGCAGGAAGTCGGGGTGCCGGCTACGACACAAGAGGTGCCCCAGGCGCAGGGACTGATTGAGGCTTTTCACCTGGTCCAGGACAGGCTGAGGCGGCCTGCGAGGAGGTCCCCTGCGAAAGGAACAAAAGCGGTGAAGACGGAGGAGGAGGACGACGGGACAGACTCTTGCCCCAGCTTTCGGGGCCTCCAGCGGTGGGTGAGTCTCCCCCTCGGAAGAATCACCGGGGCTTCTTACTGGGGATCCAGGCTGGTCAGCTGGGACAGGAGGAGGCTGCTGCTCTCCGTGATGGTCTGCTTGGTGGAGGCCGCGGCCAGGTGGCCCTCGAAGGCCAGGATCTCCTGCTTCTCCCGCTGGGAGATCTGCAGTTCGCGGCTGATCATTTCCGTACGGGTCTCTTCGTCAGTCAAAGTGCAGGGAGGGTAGGAGTAGTTGCTGGCAGAAGGAAAGAAGGAAGGAAGGAAGGGGAGGCCGAGGCCGTTTTAAGAACTGGAGACGTTACGCCCGGAGGAAAAAAAAAAAAAAGCTCGGAATAACCTCCCGCCTTTTCATTTATTTCAGAACTAGCTCGATACCCACTATGAAACTACGTGGTTGGGCTTAGCAGGTGGGGAGGAAAATAAGGGAAAAATTGTGCCTCTGCCTACCAGCATCCGTCAGTATTCATCTGGCTAGTGTCCTCTCAGTGTGTGAGAGAGTTGAGGGCTGTTTGGAAACTGAAAGAGGATTTGCTGTGTGAACAAGAAGACAGCAAGGAGCCTGGGCGTGGCTTAGCTCAAGCGTTCTGGACTAAAGCTGCTTGGTGCAGCACCGGAAATGGAAACTCCTCTCCTCTATTTGGAACAGATTTCTTTTCAGGTGGGACTCCTTAGCATCGGAGGGTATTAATAATAATAATAATAATAATAATAATAATAATAATAATAATAATAATAATAATAATAATAATAATAATATACGAAACACTAATGCTCTGAGGGTCATTTCAAAAAATCCTTTCTTAGCGAGCACCTAGAAGCCAAGAGGAACATACGTGGCAAATTTCAAGTTCGTAGGCTTTACGGTTCGAGAGATTTTGTGACGACCCATGAGTGGTATTTTGCTTTTATATATAAAGAAAAAGATATTCATGAACTGGCAGAGACATGGGTAACAAGGTCAGGCAATGGGAGCCGAATTGGGGGCTGAGACTGGAAGGAACCTGGGCGTGGCTTAGCTCTATGCTCTCAGCTCCGAAGCTGCTGCTTGGGTTTTTACTTGTAACCCTTTACCGCGTTGACAGAATATATACCCTTGATATTGTAAACTTCACTTCAAATGTTATTATGTATATAAAGAAGTTAACGAATCCTGCTGAATCCGTCATCTGTGCGTGCTTTCTGGGTCTGAGTTTCTGCCGGAAACTCTAAAAACAATTTAAGACGGGAAAGAGAGAGAAATTTAGGGCGGACTCTCCCAAGTTGGAACCTACTTGGTCATCACCATCTCCATTAGCATCTTCAGTGTGGGATAGTCCTCCCAAGCCGTGAGACCTGCCAATCAAACCAGGGAAAAATCAGAAACGTTGCACGCAGCAACCAGAGTGCCGGCCACTCCTCAAACAAAACCTCCGCAAAATCACTGACGGATCATTAGGACCGTTTTAAAGGAAAAACAATTTTGAAAAGGGCCCTTTGTAAGACGAAAAAGTCTTATACCAGTAGAATGCAGGTAGTCCTTGACTTACAACAGTTCATTTAGTGTCCATTCCAAGTTACGACGACACTGGGGAGAAAGCGACTTACGGCTGTTTCTCACAGTTACGACCTTTGCAGCAAAGGTCCCAGGATCCCTGAGATGAAAATCCAGATGCTGGCAACTGACTCATTTTTATGACGGTTTGTCGGAGTATATTCATGAACTGGAACAGAGCTTGGTAACAAGGTCGGCCAACGAATAAGCATAGCAACTAAGTCAGCCAATGAAGACTGTTTGGAAACTGAAACTAGAAGTAGCCTAGGCGTGGCTCTATATATTAAGCTCGGCAAAGCTCTGAGTCTGTCTATTGAAAATGAAACGGCTTCTCTCCTCTGCTGTGTGTAATGCTTGACTGCTGAACTAAAGTGAAACTGACGTCTGTTTTCTGAGCTCCTGAGTTGCTACTGAAGTTACTTGCAAAATGTTTCTATCTGAGTTTGCTCCATGTTGGAGAAATCTACAACTGGTTTGTGAAATCTATGTTTATAAAGACATTAAATGACGCATCAGCCACCTGGGTTTATTTTTCTGGAGCTGGATTCACGCTGCAAAAACTTTGAATACGGGTGTCACGCGATCCCCTTCGGTGACGTCCTCACAAGGAAAATCAACGAGGAAACCAGGTTCACGTAATAACCAGGTTACTAATGTATCAGCTGCAGTGGTTCACTTAACAAACTGTGGCAAGGAAGGTTGTAAACTGGGGACGAGACTCGCTTAACAAATGTCCACACTGAGCAGAAGAAATCCGGGGCCCTGTTGTGGTCCTAAGTCCAGGGCCACCCATGCTACCCATAGCAAGAACGTTACGCAGAAGCTAAGAACGGCAATAATACGGTGCAAAATTCATTAAGTTCAAAGTTGAAAAAAAAATTGTCCCACCTCCTGCTTTGTATGCAAGTGTGTGTGTGTGTGTGCGCGCGCAGATGTTGTATCTGTGCAGACTCAGGAGGGGAAAACAGATACCTGCAGTCATGCCACACACACACACACACACACACCTTTGCAGGAAAGGATTCCTGCTGTAAGACTCACCGATGTTTTCCGGATTGAATGCAGCCACCACGAGCAACAGGGGCCAAGCCTTCCAGTAGAGGGTTGAAATAGCCAGATTTGGAGGGTGGTACCTGCAGGAGAGCCAAGGATACGCGGCAGGATCTTGTTACGTTTTAACGACATAACGCAACGCGCAAAAGAAAAACACAAAATAGCCTTTATTGTCCCGTGTTCGCCGTCCAAAAAGAGAATAACAAAACAACCCCCCCAAAAAGGAAGAATCTCTTCGCGATTACCCCGGAGGCAGCTGGATGTTCTCGGGATGGTGGTAAGTGCACAGGTTCAAGACGGCGTCGATCAGTTGAATCCGCTCCACCCTCAAGACTTCGAGATCTGGAACCCAAAAAAGGGAGCCAGGTATATATACCACGAAGAGGGCTGGCAAATAATTCGCGATCCGCGCACATTCATGAGGGCTGCAGCATCCCGGGGTCGTGGGGGGGGGGGGTCACCAACCAACGGTCCCAGGGAACTTGGAAGAAGCCGGGATCAGCCGTTGCTGCTGCTTCAGGGGTGGCAAAGAATGGCTCACCGTCCGCCTGCACGGCTGCTGCCCGTTTCACCAGGTGGTCGGCCAGCTCCATGGCGTCGGCGGGGCCGAGGGGAAGGTCCCGCGACAGACCGATGACCAGGATGCGCATCAGGGTGTCCTCAAGGATTGGCACTTCGGAGCAAAGGCGGAGGAAGAAGCTGCCCGGGAAAGAGAAGTGGGGGGGGGGGATGCTTAGCGGGTCGACACCCAGAACAACAGAGGAGAGACCCACTTCCCAACAGAATCATCATCTCCTTTGAATGATCCCCGTAACCCCTTGCAGGGCGGAGTCTGGGCAATTGAAAGGAACTGACTGTTTACTGGCCGGATGCCCTTCCTGTCACCAATGCGGAGTTTTGTTCAGCAGATAATATTCTCGCCCTGCCCAGAGAGAGACATATCTGCCTCTGCCTAGGATCGAACTCACAGTCTCCTGATTGGGAGAGCTCCCTCTCTTGGCCACCACACCACATCGCGCTTCCCAACAGAATAATAGAACTCGACTGGAATCGTCGCTTTAAATGTGCATTAATCGGTACACGTTAAAATGAGATTTCATCGCATTCAGCTCTCAAAAAAATAAACCACCATGCATACACCCACATACATGACAAGAGAGAAACATCACAGCCTAGTTCACATGTATCCATACACAGGGCAGAAAAAAAATAATAATATTGCGAGTTTACAAGACAGGAGGCCTAGAAAACAAAGCTGGCCCAGAATCTAGTAGTCCTGCTGTAGATTCTTTGAAACCTCCTCCCAGAGGGAAGCAACAGAAACAGACCCTGGAGTGGGGTCGCTAACATGGCTTCCAATGCTCTCAACAAACCACCAATGGTGGTTTGGGTACTGGGCAAAGCCGCTGGTTACGTTTTCCGAGTCACAAGGCTTGAGTTTCAGCAGCTGCGGGCAGCATAACTTGAGCCGGCTTACACTGTGTGGAATGATCTAGAAGCAGGAGAATTCTACCCCGAATCCTTGACGCAGCCAGACACACCCCACTCCCAACCCCACCACTGCAGGGTTCTAGGTTCAAATCCAGCTCCAGATTTACTTGCGGTCGCTCTCCGGGGGCCAATTATCCCATTTGTAGTAGGTCTCAGGTTGCTCTGTGAACAGGACTTTGTGCAGGCTGTTTTAAGAGAGAAGGGAGGGGGCAAACGTGGATCAAGTTCTCAGGGAGCCCCCTTGCAAAACAGGGGGTCCCTGACACGCACATGCACCCCAACGGGTCCCTTCCCTTACCAGTGTATGTATTCTTTCGGAGCCAGCTTGGTGATGGACGGCACCAGCATGTGCAACCACCACACAGCGTCCCGCTGGATGGCGGCGATCTGGTTCTGGAAAGCCCGCAGCCCTTCCAGATCTGGAAGGAAACCCCGGGGAGGGGAGTGGTGAGAAGGCAGCAATTGCAGGCTGACTCTGCCCGCTGTCGAGAGTTCGATCCCGACTTTGATTCAAACCTTCCGAGGTCGGTAAAACGAGGGCCTCGGATTGTCAGGGACAAACACGCGGACGCTGCAAACTGCCCAGAGAATGCTATATAGAGCGGGGGTCCCCCCAGGGATTCGCAGCCACGCCGCGGAAGCAGCCGGCCAGCGTGTGCGCGTTCATGCCATTGACGCGAGCCGCCGGCCCGGGTGGCCGCTGATTGTGCGAAAGGAGCTTGTGCACGCGCGTGTTGGCTGACCCATCCTCTCTCCCATCCGGGGGGGTCTCCGACCGTGTGTCCACTTTAAGACTTGTGCGCTTCCAACTCCCAGAGCTGGCTGAGGAATTCTGGGAGTTGAAGTCCGCAACTCTGCCAAGGTTGGAGACCCCTGCTCCTACCTCCCACCGGTGTGCAAAGCCAGAGAAAGCGTTGGGGAACTCAGGAGCACTACAGGGTAGCATGGGTGCCTAAGCGCCGTCGCTGTCCCCCGTCCCCACCCCACAGGTGAGGGTTGGGGACTCTCCACCCCCGAGTCATCAAGCGAAGCCTCACTTTTCTTCTCGCCTTTGTCCCAGGCCACGCCGGCTTCCTTCACCTGGGCGGTGATACCCAGCATCATGGAGACGGCCAGCAGGTCTGTGATGTGGATGACGAAGCGATCCTGAGGGAGCGAGAGGGTTAGAAACGCCCGCGGGAGGGAGGGAGGGAGGGCGGCGGGAGCGGATCTCGTGGGGGACATGGGAGACAGGCGGTCCTCGACTCAGGACCGCGGGGAGCGCCTCATCACCTTGAACTCCATGTCCGCGTACTGGGCCAACTTCCGCTCCTGCATGAGCCCCAGGCAGAAAGCCTGGAAGTTGATCTCGTGCTTGGTCTGCTTGATGATCTCCCGCAGGAGGGCCCGCGAGGCCCTCAGGTAGTCGTCCTTGTTGGTCAGCAAGTCTTGGAAGACCATGGCCAGGAACTGAGGAGGAAAGGAGAGGGAGCGGAGGAGGGGAGGAGGGAGAGGGAGGGAGAAAGGAGAGGGAGAAGAGGAAGAGAGAAGGGAAGAGAAGATGAGGAGAGAAAGCATACGAGGGGAGGAGGAAGAGAGAGGGAGAAAGAGGAGGAAAGAAGAGGAAGAGAGAAGGGAAGAGAAGATGAGGAGAGAAAGCATAGGAGGGGAGGAGGGAGAGAGAGGGAGAAAGAGGAGGAAAGAAGAGGAAGAAAGAAGAGAGAAGATGAGGAGAGAAAGCACAGGAGGGGAGGAGGGAGAGAGAGGGAGAAAGAGAGGAAGAAGGAAGAGAGAAGGGAAGAGAAGATGAGGAGAGAAAGCATAGGAGGGGAGGAGGGAGAGAGAGGAAGAAAGAGGAGGAAAGAAGAGGAAGAAAGAAGAGAGAAGATGAGGAGAGAAAGCATAGGAGGGGAGGAGGGAGAGAGAGGAAGAAAGAGGAGGAAAGAAGAGGAAGAAAGAAGAGAGAAGATGAGGAGAGAAAGCATAGGAGGGGAGGAGGGAGAGAGAGGAAGAAAGACATGACAATCAGCGCCAGGACAAAATTCCCCCTCAAGCGAGCTGATTTTCGATGACAGCGAGGGGTCCATGCAACGAAAACCACCCAGAAGGGCTTTCGAGAAAGTTTTCTTGCAGAAATTATCGCTCTCCTGATGACAAAGATTGACAGGTCCTCCAGAGGGGGGGTCAGCTGCTGGGACCCCCCCAAGGGGATAAACCTCCCCCCTTCCTCACAAGAACGGTGGCCCTGAGCTATCCCAAAATTCAGAGGAGCCGGGAACTCAGCTTGTCCCTCCATCGGCTCTCCCCAAATGGAGCGGTCAGGTGAGACGGGAGGAGCGCAAAGCCCCAGAAGTGCTGGGGGGGGGGGGAGGAGCAAGGAAGGGGAAGCCAGTGTGTGTGTGTGTGTGGGGGGTCTTCCCTTCTTTGGAGTCTCCCCCCCCGGCTGAAGCTGGGCCTGGACCCCCAACGTACCTTTGGCGCCAGTTCCGGGCTGTGCTGAAGGACCGTGTACAGGATCTGCATGTTGTTGGGGTTCCTGGCGTTGGACAGTTCGTTGAAAATCACCGACTTCACTACAGTTCCCAGGTTGTCTTGGTGGGCGTTCAGCAGCTCCCTGGAAGAGGCCGCCGTATCTAGAGGTGAGGCTTCTCCCCAGCCCCAGTCAGCCGCCGGGTGGAAGACGCGCCTCCCAATGGATTGTCCAACTTTAGCAACTTTTAAGACTTAGAATATAGAATAACAAGAGTTGGAAGGGACTTTGGAGGTCTTCCAGTCCAACCCCCTGCTTAGGCAGGTGACCCTGCACCCGCTTCAGACCAATGGCTGTCCAATCTCTTCTTAAAAACCTTCCGGTGTTGGAGCATTTACAACAAGTTGTTCCGCTGCTTAATGGATCTGTCAGGAAATTTCTCCTTTGTTCTAGGTTTTTCTCTCCTTGATTAGTTTCCACCCATTGCTTCTTGTCCTGCACTGGCGCTCTGGAGAATAGCTTGACTCCCTCTTCTTCGGGGCAGCCCCTCAAATACTGGAAGACTGCTATCATGTCACCCCCTAGTCCTTCTCTTCACTAAACTAGCCATGCCCAGTTCCAGCAACCGTTCTTTATAGGTTTTGGCCTCCAGTCCGCTAACCATCTTCATTGTTTTTCTCTGCACACCTAAGGATCACACCTAGAGTCCTGCATCCAGTTTTGGTCACATTATAAAAAAGATGTTGAGACTCTAGAAAAAGTGCAGAGAAGAGCAACCAGGATGATGAGGGGACTGGAGACTAAAACATGTGAAGAACGGTTGCAGGAACCGGGCCTGGCTAGTCTAGGGAAGACAAGGACCAGGGGAGACAGGAGAGCAGCCTTCCAATATTTGAGGGGCTGCCACAGGGAGGAGGAGGAGGGGGTCAAGCTATTTTCTAAAGCACCTTTGAAGGCCAGACAAGGAATAAAGGATGGAAACTGATCAAGGAGAGATTCAACCTGGGAATAAGGAGAAACTTTCTGACAGGAAGAACAATCAACCCATGGAACAGAAGTTGCCTTCAGAAGTTGTGGGAGCGCCATCACTGGAGACTTTCAAGAAGAGATTGGACTGCCGTTTGTCAGAAATGCTGTAGGGTCTCCTGCTTGGGTAGGGGAGGGGGTTGGACTAGATGACCTACAAGGTCCCTTCCAACTCTGCTTATCTGTTCAATCTGCACTCTTTCCAGAGTCTCAACATCTTTTGCTGTTGTGGGCTTCACTCCCAGAATCCCCTAACCAGCATGGTTGGCTGGGGAATTCTGGGAATCGAAACCCACGGGTCTTCCAAAGTTTTAAGATGGGACAATCCAGACCACCACCCACTAGGCCTTCTCCATTACGGAGGAGGGTCCCCCCCCGGCTTTGGCCTGGCCCGGATCATTCATTCCGTGATCCCGCTCTGCCCATTTCTCTCTGCCCACCTGACGCAGAGCATGTAGTGATTGAGGAGGACTTTGGGTTTCAGGCGGATCTTGATGAGGTTGGAGACCACCTCCACGTCCTCGGAGCTGTGAGTGTTGCAGTTCATGCAGACAGACATGAGCAAGTCCTGGGCTGGTCGAGTGAGCTGTAGAACAGAACAGAACAGAACAGAATAGCATTATTGGCCAAGTGTGATTGGACGCGCAAGGGATTTGTCTTTGGTGCAAGTGCTCTCGGTGTACATAAAAGAAAAGAGACCTGCGTCAACCCTCACCTGGTTCTCTGGACAAGATCCTTAGGCCCTCCTTACCTTGGGGTTCTGCAGCCACATTTCCAGCCTCTGCACAGCCATCTGCCGGATCTCCTTATAGCCACAGGTGGCGGTCAGAAGGCGCAAGAGATTCCGGGAGACGTTGTCCATCGGCTGGCGTCTGTTGAGCTGGTCCCGCAACATGTCCAGAACGTATTCTTCCACACTCTCCGCAAGGTCGTCATACCTGGGCCAAAAGAGAGGCACCTTTTGCAAATTGACCCGGTGCTCCTAGGAGGCGCTCCCACCTTAGTCCAGGACGTTGCAACCTAGAAACATGTTTTAATATCCGTATGTAACTTTCCCGGGGGATACAGGAACACAAGCAGCAAGAGAAGAAGGTGCTACCTGGGCATCAGGTGGGCTTCCTGCTCAGGGCTCATTTTGTCCTCGGCTATCAACAGTTCACTCTGACTGTCTTCTTCCTCTGGAACAGAAGGATGGGGGCTGTTTCCTAGTAAGCCACAAGCGAAAACCACGGTCATCTCAGAGAATCACAGTCTGCACTCAAAGGTCCCAGGGACCCATGGTTTACAGGGAACACAACTATCTTTAAACGGCTTTGAACCCCGGCCCACCCACTCTCTGCAGGTATGGCTGTAGGCTCCTGAAGGGTTTTGTCCCTGCCTCTTACTAACCACAGTTTAATGTTGCATCTATTTAATCAACCATAGCAAAGGGTTATGCACCACGGTTTCAACCTAATATCGTCAAATCCTAAAGCAGGTGAATCCTACAATCCAACTTCTTTCCTTCCCTTCCTCTTTCCCTCTCCTTCCCTTCATTCCTCTTTCATTCTCCTTCATCTCTCTCTCATTTTTACTTTCTCCTTCCTTTCTTCCTTCCCTCTTTCCTCCCCTCTCTACCTTTGCTCCTTTCACTCTCCTTCACCCCTCTCATTTTTACTTTCTCCTTCCTTCCTTCCTTTTCCTTCCCTCTCCTTCCCTCTCTCCTTTCGTTCCTCTTTCATTCTCCTTCATCTCTCTCTCATTTTTACTTTCTCCTTCCTTTCTTCCTTCCCTCTTTCCTCCCCTCTCTACCTTTGCTCCTTTCACTCTCCTTCACCTCTCTCATTTTTACTTTCTCCTTCCTTCCTTCCTTCCTTCCTTCCTTCCTTCCTTCCTTTCCTTCCTTCTCTTTCCTTCCCTCTCCCTTCGTTCCTCTTTCACTCTCCTTCATCTCATTTTTACTTTCTCCTTCCTTCCTTCCTTTTCCTTCCCTCTCTCCTTCCCTCCCTCCCTTCGTTCCTCTTTCACTCTCCTTCGTCTCTCTCATTTTTACTTCCTTTCTCCCTCCCTTCCCAAACCCTACTTTTATCTTCATCTGCTCCCAAGAAGTCCTCTTACCAGCACTGAGGTCTCCTCCACCGCGTCCAACCTCTCCGTGCGACATAATACTTTTCGGGGGCATCTTGGTGCCAAAAGCCGTCTGGATGTTTTCCACGAAGGTCTTGCAGTGAGGGCTGTCCACCCAGATCCGTTCCCCCAGCGAATCCTCCATGTAAACCTAGAGAAGGGGGAAGGCACCACCGTCTCTTCCATGAAGGGCCCCGCGTTCCCTTCGTCAGCCCTAGAAAAGCACGGCCTCCCCGTCGGCCCACCTTGACAAATATCTCAGGCCAGTTTTCGTCTTCCTCATAAGCCGCCATGAGAAGGTTGCAGGCCAAGACGGACACCAGGCTGTTCCCTTTGGCTTTGAAGTTGATGGAGGCATCTCGGCGGAGAAGGCTGCACAGCGCCTGGGGAAGCAAAAGGTTCCTGAGCATGAGAAAAAAGCCAGTCGGAATGCCCGTCCCGCTGGAGAACCTTCGCAACGGGCCTGGACAGGGAAGCAGAGCTGGGCCACTCTTGAACTGATAAGGGGAGGGTGTATCTCCATTTTGTTTAAAGAACCTGCCTGGGGATCAGGGATAAGACCCCTTGTGTAAGGTGGGGCTGCCCCGGAGAAGGAGAACATTTTGGTGGTCCCCAGAGAAATGTCGCCCCCAAAGCAATTAATCCAGGCTGTGCGGGAACACAAGGCTGCGCCACCCACAGGGCCCCCAACCTTCAGCCGAGTGCAACCCTTGAGCAGAGCCACACCAGCTAGAACTGGAAGGTAAGACCAACGGCAGGGGAGGGAAATCCGCCCCAGGGTGGCTTGCGGACGTCGGTGGGAAAGTCGGTCCCCTATTCCAGAGCTGCAATAGTCACAGGACTGACCCTTTGGTCATCCCAGAGCAGCTTCTCCAGTCCATAGCAGGCCGGTGCACCTGAGTGGAGGAATAGCTGCTCCGGGATGACCAAAGGGCCGGTCCTGTGACTCCTGCAGCTTTGGAATATGGAACCGACTTTCCCACCAAAGTCCGCAAGCCACCCCCAGTCAAAATCCGTATCAGTGGTCCAAGCGGGATTTAAAATGATGAGTGTGGTGGTCCCTGAGGTCCAAAAGGTTGGCGACCCCTGGACTAGATGACCTCCGAGGTGCCTCCCAATGCTGTTATTCCAGTTCTGCCTGCCCCTCACCTCAATCACGCCTTCCGTGGCGAAGATGTTTGGCTTGATTTTCGCCAGGTACATCAAAGTCAGGTAGAGGGTGATGTCAGGCTTGGCCCGATTCATTTTCAGCTGCTTCACGGCTCCGCATAACACCCCTTCGATGCGGTCATCGTTGCCTTCAGCTTCGGCGGACTCGATCTCGTCCAGCAGAGCGTTGGGGGCCACTGTCAGCAAAGGGAAATCGCGGCAGCTGCTGGGCAGCCCAAACTCCCACTAAAACACCCACCCACAGCTGGGTATTGTAAACGGCTACAATGGCAAGATTTACTGGGTTCCAGGCCCCAATATATTCCATTTTTTAAAATTCTGTTTAGCCAATGGGCATATCAAACTATCAGAAAAACCATTCAATACATCATCATCTTCTTTTAAAGACCCTGTAACCCCTTGCATCAGGGTGAAGTCTTGGCAACTGAATGGAGCTGAGTATTTACTGGCCGGTTGCCTCTCCTATCGCCAGTGCAGAGTTTTGTTCAGCAGATATATTCTCATTGTGAACACAGAGAGAGAAATATCTGCCTCTCTCTAGGATCAAACTCACAGCCCTCCTGATGGTGAGGAGACAATCGCTCAATACCTACCCGATAAAATACATTGATCAATATCTGCCGCTGCCCTAGAGTTTACCTTCGATAGGAATGACTGACGGTTCTTTGATGGAAGGCGAAATGGCTCGCTTCTCAGCCACGGCGGCCTCGGCCAAACGTCCCAGGGCGCTGAGAGGGGGCGTGGAGGAAAGTTTAGGGCGCTTGGCCAGCCCGGAGGTGCTGGACAAAGCAGATGTCGCCGACTCGCGCTTCCGCTCGGAGGGCAACCCGGACGATGTCGGCTTGAGCAAGGTGGCGGTCGCCTTGGACTCTCCCACCTGGCCTTTGGAGCCCAAAGCGATGAAGTCCCCCGGAGGAGGGTGGCCTAAGACGGGACAATGGGGGGGAGAAGAAGGAGGAAGAGATCAGGTAAGATTGTGGGGAGCCCCATGCCTCTTTCTTTATATTTATACGTGTGTGTGTGTGTGTGTGTGTGTGTGTATGTATATATGTATGAATGTATGCAGGTCTTGGCAAACACGCCAAGACCTGAATACCTGTACCCATGAAAATGTACGAAAACAAATATATATGTATGTATGTATGTATACGTACGTACGTGTATGTATATGTACGTATATACGTATATGTATGTATGTGTATATATATATGTGTATGTATGTATGTATGTATGCAGGTCTTGGCAAATACGTCAAGACCTCCATACCTGTACCCGTGAAAATCTACGAAAACAAATATATATGTATGTATGTATGTATGTATGTATGTATAGTAGTATATATAGTATGTATATACAGGTATACGTGTATATCTATGTATATATACATACACGTATGTATATTTCACCAGCTTCTCTTATTGCTTTATAACTACATCTAATCCATTTTAATTTTTGTTTTCTAGCCATTGACACACATATAGACGGGGGGGTGTAGGTGGGGGACCCCTCCCCTTTGGAGACCCCGCTATTTTTGCCCTTTCACACGTGCCCCCCCGACACGCGTCTTCTGGGGGGGATACCCCCCCCAAATCCTTCCTTTCCAGGCCTTTCCTCGCGAGGAGACCCCCCACCGCCACGAACGCCCACCCACCCACAGATGGGGAGCGACGGGGGGGACCCTTCCCCTCTTTCCCCAGCCCCCTTACCGGAGGGCTTGGAGACGGCGCTGGGGCGGCGCGCGGCCGCGGGCTTCGTCCGGTTCATCTTCGCGGCGGGGGAGGGGGGCGGTCCTCCCCCCAAAAGAGGGGGGATTTGTGGAGGGGGGGCGTCCCTGGAAGGGAGGGGAGGATCGCGGAGCTGCCGGTTTCTCCGCTTCGGACAGCCGAGATGGGAAGATAAACCGGAAGTCCCGCTGGTTGCGACCCGAAAGCGGCCCCTCTAGGAAGGAGAGCGTTTTCTTTTTCGGCTACCACCGGTGGCCAGGAGGTCGAACTGAAGCTTCTTCGCTTTAACGGAGCAGAATCGGACGAACAACCCGGGGCCTGTGGGGCAAAGGGACGAGCACAGCGACCCCGCGCGGCTGAGAGGGATAACTGCATGTTTTTAATGATAGCAATAGAACTTAAGACTTATATACAGCTTCATAGTGCTTTACAGCCCCCTCTAAGCGGTTTACAGAGTCAGCCTCTTGTCTCTAACAAACTGGGTCTGAATTTTACTGACCTCGGAGGGACAGAAGGCTGAGTCTACCTTGGGCTGGTCAGAATCGAATTCCTGGCATTGGGCAGATTCAGCCTGTAAATACTGCATTCTAACCAGTGCACAACCGCAGCTCTTAAAAATAGTTGCACTTATACACTACTTCACAGTGCTTTTACAACCCTATCCAAGTGGTTTACAAAGTCAGCCTCTTGCCCCCAACAATCTGGCTCCTCATTTGACCGACCTTGGAAAGGACAGAAGGCTGAATCAACCTGGAGCTGGTCAGGATCGAACCGCTGGCAGTGGGCAGAGTCAGCCTGCAATTCTGCATTCTAACCACTGCAGTACTATGGCCGTTAAAGATCCTGGATGTTTTTGTTGCAAACATTGGAATGCGTGGCCAATCGATGGAGGGTGTTTCGCAGTTGCAGATTGGACGAAATGCAGTGCTGGGAACTGTCTATGGCTGGAAAGGAGCTGATCTTCACCTGCCATGACTGGAGGGGTTGGTTTGGGATGCGTGGGGGAGGCGAAACAGCCAGACCACAGACAAAGAACACATCACATTGTATTTTATTTCTTTCTTGGTACCGAAACTCTGGGAAAAGAATCAAGCAGAATATAAATATATATATATATATATGTAAAATAAAGCAACTGCTCCAGAGAGATGAAGTTCACATTTCCTTTTTCTTCCAATGCACCACAAAATTACACAGCAGATGTTGATGTACAGCAGTGTAGGTGAAACTGGACAACTTGGAGACGTGTGGACTTCAACTTCCAAGCTGGGGAATTCTGGGAGTTGAAGTCCACATGTCTCCAACTTGTCGCACTTAATCAGCACTGCTATATATTATATTTGTTGATTTGTCTGGCTACCCCTGCCATTCTGGTACCCCCCACCCCAAAAGTCACAGGACAGCTAAATGAGGAATTCTGCTGGACATCTTTACGGTGATGGTCCATAGCTGGCTTCACAAAAAGTGGGTAGTCCAAAAAAAGGCTTAGCTAACCCCGTTGTGGTTTTACTGGCAGTAGCACTAAAAACCTGCTGTGGTTTTGAGCATTGCTAGGAATTTTCGACAGCTTTGAGCAAGGAGGGAAACCTCCCTGTTTTTTACTAAGGGGAAAACAAAATTCCCCAAACCCCAGCAGTTGGGAAAACTGTGGGTGGGAAAACTAGTGCAAATTGGATTTCCTGAAGTAGAAATCTGTGCATTTTAGTACAGTACATTCATTCATTCTGAGGGTGATACAGAGAGGGGCGAAATGCCCTCCCTAATTCGGAGTAATGCTGAGAAATACACCCCACGTTCTCACACTAATGTGGCAAGAGAATTAAACCTGCCCCATTAGCAAGGATTCTGCAGCAAACTCTTCTAAATCCCGAAATTTAAAAGCAGTGCAGCAGAATATTGCAAGGCTACCCTTGGTAAAGTTGCAAACTTGGTTAAATGACCAAAGCATCCAATGGTAGAGAGAATGAAGGATGGCTAATAATAATAAGGGCTGGGCATTTGGGCTCAGTTCTTGGTGCTTCGGAAGTGTTAATTTACCTGTAAGGAATGAAGCAGGTTTGTTACAAGGTGAAATATCACCCTTCACAATTGTGGGTTTTACCAACAATGCTAGCAAAATACTTTGACACGGAGGTAAGAATTCAGGACATCTGGCTTTGAGATGGAGTCTTAGGCCAGTAAGAGAACAGAGGTACACAAATTTCTGTATTTTAGAACCTCCATAGACGTTTTCCTTTCCTTCCTTTCTCCTTTGCTTTCCCTTCCTTTCTGTTCCCTTCTTTCCTTTTTTCCCTTCTCCTTCTGTCCTTTCGTTTCCTTCCTTTCTCCTTTCCTTCCTTTCTGTTCCTTTCCTTCCCCTTCTTTCCTTCTTTCCCCAACAGTGCTTTTTTTCCAAGAGGCAGGTGGACTTCCTGGTTTTTCTTGGAAGACATTTCACTTCTCCTCCAAGAAGCTTCTTCAGCTCTGATTGGATGGTGGATGGATGAACGGATCCAGACCGAGCTAAAGAAGCTCCTTGGAGGAGAAGCGAAACGTCTTCCAAGAAAAACCAGAAAGCCCACCTGCCTCTTGGAAAAAAAGCACCGTGGGGACAAAACCACGACTTGGAGGGCTGAGAATCTCCGTAGACGTCCCCTCTAGGCTACAACTGGGAGAGAGAGATCTGTGACGCTTCTCATTCAGAACGACCTGGCAGATACGCTCCCAGATTTTGATGGGAGGAATTCCTTCCGCCTCCAGCCTTCATCACCCAGGATATTAAACGGCGGAGAATTGAGAAGGTTCACCACGCCCACCGTCCAAGTTCACCCAACGGTGTAAGAGGGAATCTCAGTGAACCCCAGGCTGCTGACCCAAATGCCAGGGACTCCTCAAGAGGTCAGTTCCAGTGACTCCGACTCGAAGTTCTCCTTTTTTTTTTCCAGGAAAAGGTGCAAAGCGCCACTCGCAGGAGATGTTTGGCAACATGCAGCGGAGCAAAACACGGAAGACGATGAGAGGCCTGTGCCGAAAAGCATGGAGCGGAAGCTGTGGAAGAGAAGGCCTTTTCCAAGCAGGAGGAGGAGGAGGAGGAGGAGGAAGGAGCCATTGGCCAAGCAGGAGAAGGCTCTTGCCCGAGAAGATGCGAGGAGGAGGAGGCCACGGCACGGCTCAGCTGGGGAGGCACGTGAGGACCCCACGCCGAGGTTTCCCCCACAAGCGACGGCTCCGTTTCCTTGTGGCGGTGGGTTCGTCATGCAACTGGCGCAGAGGAAATCCTCCTGGTCTCACATCCACCGGACGGAGAAACCCTGGCTGAGGGGAAGCTGCAGGTTGCTCACGTGGAGTACCTTTGGGGGTGAACGCAAAAGATTGGGAAGTGGAGTGGACGGCCCCGTGGCTTTACGGCTGGGCCCTCCGACCTTGGCCACTTTTTAAGACTTGTGGACTTCAACTCCCCGAGTTCCTTAGCTAGCAAAGCTCTCTATGTTTACGGAGTTGTTCTCATTTGGGGCGTTTTCATGCTCTACTTTTTCTACTAGAGTAAACCTACGCCATCAGACGAGAAACTGGGAAAAGCAAGAAGCGAAACAATAAAAAGAACAAAGCTAACAACAGTTGAAGAGTATTTAAGTGGAGCATTGGAAGAATTGTGGCAACCCTTACTTTTGCAATAGTGGCGAATATCGGTAGCTCGGGGGTAGGAATAAGGTGATGGCTTGGTGAGAACGGAGCAGCGCTCCATGCGCCTTCAAAGGCATTTAGTCCTGCTGGCCACATGACCATGGAGATGTCTTCGGACAGCGCTGGCTCTTCTTCGGCTGTGTGATGGAGATGAGCACTGGTCCCCTAGAGCCGGAAATGACTAGCATGGATGTGCGAGGGGAACCTTTACCTTAAAAATTAGGCATAAGGCGTAAGTCGTTCATAAAAGTTACCTACTAGTAAACCGACTTGGGTCCATTTGCATGTAGCAAGAACCAAATAGATGGAGCCTTTCTCTCTGCTGGCTGAGCAATTCTGGGAACTGAAGTCCACAAGTCTGAAAGTTGCCACGTTCAGAGACCCCTGGTCTGAATAAGCAGTTGGTTAATTACCTGATTGGTCAAATAAGTGAAAGTCCAGTTTTTGCCACTGACGGTGACCGTTTTCGGCTCTTCGCGGACTCCGTAGACACTGAGTTTATCCACCGTGATGTAGGTGGCTTCGGTATTGGAATGCAGGACGGTGGAGATGAAAGTGTTCTGGAAGAAGGTGAAGAAGGTGAAGGAGGAGGAGGAGGAGGAGGAGGAGGAGGAGGAGGAGGAGGAGGAGGAGGAGGAGGAGGAGGAGGAGGAGGAGGAGGAGAGCTCATGTTTCCCAAACAGGGAGAGGTGATAAATGGCAGCTACAATGACCTCCCCTCACTGCTAACCTGCAGTTATAAAGACACGTGGATCAGTTTTCCCTCAAAACATTGAATTTTGTCAAGAAAGGAAGGGTTAAGATGTTGGCAGGATGGCACCCCTGGCAGGTATGCAGGTCTCCAGTTGAAAGATCCAATTCTGGCTGATGTTGCCTTCTAAAAATGTCCACTGTTTGATGCTGGACAACAACGGGACGTCTGGAGGGCCAAAAACTCTCTCTCTCTCTCTCTCTCTCTCACACACACACACACACACACACACCCTTAAACTGTGTAAATGCTGCACCCCCACAAGGAGATGCTGAGATAGACTTTTCCTGCACTTTTAAAATTCCAGGGAAGAAGGAACATCGGGTATCCTTCCTGTGTGCAATTTGACCAATCCTCATTCTCCCTTCTCTGATTTTCCCTGAAATGTACAGTCAAGCAAAGGATGGCAAAAAAAAACCTAAGCAGATCTGCTTTTAAATAGGGAAGTTATATTCTGCATCTATCTTTCCCTTTTCTTGTATTGGTACATCAAAAGACGGTGCAAAAGAAAGCAACCTTTTAAGAAGCAGCCTCTGTGTGGCTCTTTTAAAAGGGAGGTCTACGTGGTCGGCTGCGATTCACAGGAAGAGAAGAGAAGTTCACGCTGTGGGTGTCCAGGAGAAGTCCCACGTCCCCTTCGAGGGAGAGCTAATCCCAAAACATCTCTTCTTGGGTACAGCCAGGAAGGAGAACGGGGCAGAGGAAGCTCCCTCCTCCTCCTCATGGCTCGCAGGTGGGACCTTCTTACCTGTGTGACGTTGAACACCAGGTAGGAATAGTCGCCCTTTTCAAAGGTGTCCAGGCTGTCGCCGTCGTCCCAAAACAGGTCACCCCAGGCGGTGGAGGTCTGGGATAAGGCTGCGATCAGGGTCAGTGGGTTCCGGCGTGTCACCCAAGTGCTGCCTCCGGGTTTCTGAGACACATCAGCAGAGGAAGGGAGAGGAGAAGGTCACTTGGGGGACAGTCTTGAGTAAAAGGTTTTGTCTTTCCCTGATGTTTATCGCCCAGACTCCAAGGTCCCTTCCAGCTCTATTCTGATTTTGAAGTTAGAAGGTTGGGGCTGGGGAATTCTGGGAAATGAAGTCCACCATCTTAATGTGGCCGAGGCCGCGAAACACTGTTCCAAGCTGCTGTGGGAAATATCTCTGGGCTGAAAAGTCATCGTTACTGACATAACAAACGGCATTAAAACCTGAGGTAGGACAGAAATCAAGTTCTCTTTTAGGCCCAAGCTTTGGGATCCTATGGAGCGAGAGAGGACCAGGTTGCTCAGGTTGCCCTCGGCTCTCAGCAGCTTAACCCAAAAATCAGCGAGAGGCAGCGGAGGGTGAAAAGAGCATCTTGCGGTCTCACCTGAGTCGGCAGGATGGTGCCTTCTCGCAGGTGGACGTTGATGTGATCCAGAGGGGCCGCCATTTTCAAGCTCTCCCCGCTGCTGTTCACTGAAGAACCCTGAAGAGGGTGAGGAGAAGACTTCGGATGGTTGTGAAGCTTTGGAAGGACAAGGGTCTCCTGGGAGCCTCAGAAATGAGGCTCTCCTGGATTCCAGAGGGGTGGTGGAGCCATGACAGGAGCTATGGAGCCGGGCCCTTACCGTGTAGTAGTCGTACCAAATGCCTTTGGGGAAGTAACCGGTCACGGAATCTGCACCAGGTTCCAGAACGGGGGTCACCAGCAGGACTCGGCCCCAGAGGAATTGCTTCTCTACCGCGTAGGTGGCCTCATCCTTTGGGAACCTACCACAAGGGACAATCATTGTGTCAGGGCTCCATCAGTTACTTCAATTAAATTGTGAGTCTTGAGCCGCACTCCCAAAACTAAAGAGGATTTATCTGAAGGTAACATTCTATGTCCGGCACTAAACTGGGCGTAGCCAACTCTGAGATACGTAATTCACTGTCCCCCTTGATCCTACTTTTTCTCCCACCCCTCTGAGTGTATCATCCAATGAGAAAATGTCCATAGCCAAGAGCTACCCATTATCCACACAGTCTAGTATTTTTTTTTTTTAATTATATTTTCACCTGTAGGAGTTTCCTCATTTTTCCATTGTTTTATCAATGATTAGGCAATAAAGGTAGAAATTGGAAACCGGAAGAATACTATTATATGCAAGTAAAGAATATTATTATTATTACTAGAATTATGCCTATGTAAAAAGACCCAGACAATACACTGTTTACTAAATACTTATATACGTTAAGAAAAATGTATAAATAAAAATATAAAAAAGAAAAAGGATGACCGGGTTCGTTACAAATGGTATTTCCTCAAGGCACTTTCCCAAACTCCCTGCAAACTCCCGTTTCTGAAATGTTTTGCAGTACTGCCTTGCAGCTCACCCAAGAGCCCTCCCTCGAACGTAGCCGAGGACTTACTCAAAAAACAGAGGGCGGGCAACGGTGTCTCCCTGCAGGTGAGCCCGATGGAAGAGAGAATAGAGTAGGGGCAGCAGGGTGTAACGGAGTTCTAGAGCTGCCTTCATGGCCGTCCGGGCTGCTGGGCTAAAGGCCGGGGGATCCTGAGCCTTTGGGGAGGAGAAGGGAGAGAGCAAGAGCGAGAGTTGTAAGGGAAGGCTGGAGGGTAGAATGGAGGAACCAACAGTCCAGAAAGCATCAGTAGCAAATCGCTTTCCGGTGCTCTCAAAAATATTTACAGAGCTGCCCACGAGGTTTTTAGGAGTCAGTTGTAATGTCGGGGTTCTACCCCCATTTAAATCATGAGTCTTTAGCCAGATTTTCAATGCTCAAAGAAGATTTAATAGAAGACATGCCGGGTTACACCCAGGCAGCACCGGCAGGTCTTCTCCTAATAAATCTTCTCTGAGCTGTGAAAATCTGGCTAAAGACACATATATTGAAATGGGGGTAACTACCGGAGCCCCGACAGCTAGTTGACTCATCATTCATTGTCACCCTTGACCCTGGTTTCCCCCACCCCCTGGGTGTATCATAATTCATATTCTCCAATGGGTCACATCCATAGCCCAGAGTCGTCAATCATGCTCTCCAGTTAGAATTTCGCACGGCAGAAACTTTGGTCGCCTGGAAACTATCTATGAAAACATTGATGGAATGCAGTTTCGGTTTTGCAAGCTGCTACCGTACTCCCCCCTCCCTTTCTGTTGGCAACTCTAAAAAGACCACAGAAATATTTTATGAGTTGACATGTAACTCAAGAGGAGACGTTAATGTCTTCGACAAAGAATTAATAATCTGACCACAGCAAATCTTGTTTGGCGAGGAGAGCTGTATTGCAACAACCTTTAGGTACGTCCAGTGTAATAGAGCTCTTCAGAAGGATTCCTACAATCCTTTTTCTATCCCAGGGCAGTAACTATCCAATTCTACTGTATAGGGCAATATTAATGCAATATCAATTCAATGTATAGAATGTGAAGGATGTGTGTTTTATGTAGCAATTGTATGTTGAAAGCTACACCTGAGAAAATAAAGAACAGAAGAGATTCCATGTTTATCCGATATGTGACCTTTTACAGTTATATAACCATATCTAATAAACATGTAGTTTTGTAACTTGTTATGTTCTAAAGTAATGGCAAGTCTGTATTTTTTGGCATAAGGATATATGAGAAGGAGGTGCTAGGTTATCATGACCCAAAAGGAACTGGTTAATGATCTATTGTATTACAGAAGGACCATAACAGGAAGAAGCCATGAGAACGAGGGTAGTTTCCAAAGACAAGGAAACAGGTGCTACGCAACAGTAATATGGGTGTGGCGTAGGGAGTTACATAGCTTGGATAGATTGCGAACCCAGGAAAGGGGCAGAGACTGTATACTTGAACCTGTATATAAACCCCAGCCCTCCTGGGAACCGTGTCTTCTGCCATGAGCAGAATTCCCTTTTGCAAAAGCTTAATAATAAAGCTCTTGTTCCCGGTCTCCAATTGTTTTTGTGACTATTATCACAATATGTATTTGTGTTTCTTTTCAGTCATAATGTACACTGAAGATGGCATTTAATTTCGTTGTACGAGGTGTAATGACAACGACGTAGGCTAAATTCTGCATGAGCCACAACATGCTTAGGGAGAACGTTCAAGTCAGAGGCTCATATACTGAGATGCAAGAGCGGGCTCTTCTGAAGATAAATTAGTCCTTTGCTTTTCACATGGAAAGGAAAGCTTCCTTGCCTTAAGTCCGGCTCCAATTATGTCCTTTGATTTACAGAAGCAAGAGGTGGAGAAGCATAGCCTCCTGTTCTGGTCAGGAGGTGAAAGTAGAGTTTTGGGGAAACGTACGCGAGAAGCAGGGAAACCAGCCCCCCCCCCTCCAGCCACCCGTCCCCTCCAACTCACCTTCTCAAGTTGAGTGTTGTGATTGCGTGAAAAGGGATAGAAGGCTCCCAGCTGCATCCAGCGAATGCAGAGCTCTTCCGAGGTGGAGCCGGAGAAGCCGCAGATGTCGGCCCCGACCAACGGGACGCCGAAGAGGCTGAAGCTCAGCAGGCCTGGGGATTGGGACAGAGGCCCAATGAGAGGGGCAGGTTGCAGCACCTGGACTCGATCACGGGAGTGATCAGGGAGACCTGACTTGGGATGCAATCTAGGACAAGATCCCCCTAACTACGGAAGGACGTCCCAGGTATTGTGCTGAGCCATGTGTTTGTTGGTCAAAACACAACACCAAGGGCCTTGAATTGGGTTTGGAAATATTCAGAAGGCCAGTAGCTCCGATGTCAAGGCTCCGACAATGCACCCCCATTCAAATCATGAGTCTCTAGCCACATCCCTCAGATTTAAAAAAAAAAAAGATTTATTAAGAGTGAACATGTCGGTGCTACGTGGGTGCAGCCGACTCTGAGACACATCATTCGTTTCACCCTTAAACCCCTGGATGTATATTCTCCAATGGGACATATCCATAGCCCAAGCATCATCAATCATGCTCTCCGGTAATAATCTTGCGTGCCAGCAGCTTCGGCTGCCAAGGCGATTATCCGAAGCATTTAAGAAATGCACTGCTTTGCCCTCCACTCCCTTTCTGCTGGCAACTCAAAAGACCAGAGAAGAATTTTTATTTTGAGTTGACGCCTGACACGTTATCGCTCTACTGGTGAATTATCTGTAAGCGTGCAAGTCTTGGCCCCCACTTCCAGCCATGTGTGTGGGACAGCTTTGTACTGGCTTTATAAAGCACACACAGATAATAGATAGAGGGGTTTTAACGGTCTGCACCTGACAGGAGCAGCAGATATTCGAAATTACACCCAGAAGCAAGTGAGGGGTACCTGGAATGGACCAAAACATATCCTTCCATTCGCTCCGGTTGTCCCCCAGCCAGTGTCCGGAATACCTGCCCTGGCTTGGGAAAGTGGAACGTGAAATCACGAAGGGCCTCTTCCCTCGGAGTTCAACCAGAGCCCTGCGAGGAAAAAAAAACGAACGAACCTGGTCAAGAATAACGGATGTATTTGTAGGACTGATGAATCCTCAGCAATGGGAAGGAAGGAGGGAGGGAGGGAAGGAAGAAAGGAAGGAAGGAAGGAAAGAAGGAAGGAAGGAAGGAAGGAAGGAAGGAAGGAAGGAAGGAGGGAAGGAAGGAAGGAAAGAAGGAAGGAAGGAAGGAAAGAAGGAAGGAAGGAAGGAAGGAAAGAAAGAAAGAAGGAAGCAAGGAAGGAAAGAAGGAAGGAAGGAAGGAAGGAAGGAAGGAAGGAGGGAAGGAAGGAGGGAAGGAAGGAAGCAAGGAAGGAAAGAAGGAAGGAAGGAAGGAAGGAAGGAAGGAAGGAAGGAAGGAAGGAAGGAAAGAAGGAAGGAAAGAAGGAAGGAAGGAAGGAAGGAAGGTGAAGGAGAAGAAGAATGAAAGGAGGAGGAGGTGAAGGATGAAGGAGGAGAAGAGGAAGAAGAAGAATGAAGGGAGGAGGAGGTGAAAGATAAAGAATGAAGGAGGAGAAGGAGGAGGAAGAGGAGGGGGAGATGATGATGATGTTGGGCCTCCAATTGCTCTCACCCCCCCACCCCCCCAAAAAAAGCAATTCCCAAACGCAGGGGAGGCCTGGCCTACCTTGAGGTGGCCTTGGCTTCCATCAGCCCATAGAGGTTGTGGAGGTTGTAATGCACGGAGAGGTTCTGCTTGGCCGAAGCGCAAATCGTTTTTGCAGAGAGGGAGCCTCCCAGGATCCCTAACGGAGACGGAGAAAAGGAGGTGGAGGAGGAGAGAGACCCAGCCTGGATGTCTTCTCTGCAAGCCGCGTCTGCTCAGGTGTTGCACTTCCAAACCCAGCCAATGGGATGCTCGGTGCAGGAGTTTATCCTGGCACCGACACACGGATCTCTCGCTCCCTTCTTTTTATGGGGCCAAGCAATGTTATGCAAAGGGGTAAGAACTGAAAAGGAGGTTCTGGCACCGAGATCAGGAGTCGTGACCTTCTTATATGTTGCTGAGCTACAGCTCCCATCTCCCGTGGGTTTTTGCAAACTTCAGAAACCCAGATTTCCACCACCACCCCTTTCCAAGAAGGGCAAGATTTCGGAGCTTCGAAATAACACTTGGGCTGGTGACTCCCATCTTCTAGAAGCAGTTTTGGGACCTTCCCGAAGAAGCTCCCTCAACTTCTGAAGCCCTCGTTGGCACGTGAGGTCTCCAATGAGTCCCTTGCTAGCTTCAGCAGACCTGGAGGCTTCCCTGCACTCTTACCTGAAACTAGGAAATGCACAACAGTGATTCTGCTAGGAAATCCCGCGCTAGATTTGTAATAACTGCTGGTTGCCTTTGGGCTCCCACCAGGGCACAGCTAAAAACTCAGGAAACAAGCCCATCATCCAGCAGATCTTCTGAAGCAGCTTATATAGTACGGGCATTCGTGAACGGGTTGGTGTCAGCTTTGCTGTTGCAGACTGTTAAGCGATGGTGTGTCTTACCAGGCGTGTAAGGTGGGTTGTCTAGATCTCCTTTGGAGCACCCTTCTGTTGAGCCATCGATGAAGTTGGATGGTTCGTTCATGTCCTAAAAGCAAAGAGATCTGGATGGAGTTGAGAAGACCCGTTCAAATTCTGGCTGCTGAGCTCAATCTACACTGGACTTCTACAACCAGGAGGAATCTGTCAGGAATATTCTGTAGAGATTCCCAGTCATCCAGGTCATGGCTGTCCCCAAAGTGCTTTTTTTAGGGAGGCAACTGTTTTTTTCTGGGTTTTTTTCTTTGAAAACGTTTCACTGCTCATCCAAGAGGCTTGATGGATGACTGAGAATCTCTACAGACTTTTAACTATGCAATTTGGGATGAACTCCCTTGGAATGGTGGGCGAGTAGGAACGGATTTCCAGAGAGAGACAAATTGCAGACGACAGGAACCGTTTGCACTACTCAGGGTGACCCTGAGGACACAGATAAACCTCCAAGTGCTTCAATGTCCTCTAACAAGGATGCAAATAACCAACTGTCTGCAAGGAGTCTAAATCCTTCCATTCCCCACCGTTCGGTCAGAGCTGAAGAAGCTCCTTGGATGAGAAGTGAAACGTCTTCAGAGAAAAACCAGAAAGTCCAGTTGCCTCTTGAAAAAAATGTCAGGGATATTCTAAGCTTAACAATTATCCAGCCTATAGAAAACGGACTTCAAGGTCAAACTTGGGTGGAATTAAAATTCAATTCAATGCCTCACTCCCAAATTGTGGATAGAGAGCCGTGTTAGTCTATCTTAGCAAAAAACCCTCAGGAGTTTGGCAACACCTTTACTAACAAGTGTTTTTTTTTTTAACAATACATCAGTTTTTGTGAGCTAAATGGAGGCCGTGAATACACAATCGCATCAGATGAAGTATCTGGATCTCACAAAAAGCAGATGTTGTTAATAAAATATATATTCATCGGCTCAAGAAGTCTGATCTTTTTTAATAAAATGTGTTAATCATACACAGACACAAACCCAAACCCGATTTCTCTTCCTAATTGGAGTTCCTGACCTGGCAGGCGGAAACCCTCAACGTTATATCTGTGTTCCTGTTCTCTCTAAGGTCTAGTTCAGGGTCATCCAGGTCTTCCCACCCAGAAACCGAGAGGAGTTCAGAAGGAGACGTACGATCCAAAGGCCGTCGAAAGGAACTTGAGCGTGAAGATGCTTCAGATTTTCTAGCCACCATTCATCAGTGGTTGGGTTGGAAAAGTCAGGATACGCGGTGAAGCCGGGCCAGACCTGGTGGAAAAAAAATGAAAATTTAAAAAAATAATACTAGATTTATTTGGAAATAGCTAGGCCGGTGATAAGGACCCATGTAGAGTTTACGAAAGAAAAGCTTGCTGGAGAAAACGCATCCAATAAGTTTAGTTATTATTTTGTTTCGGGGCTAGAGAAAAAAAAAATCAAAATAGCACCTGTTCATTCATGTTTCAGGAAAACACAGTTACAGGCCGAAGGAATTCTAGCAATTCCTAGCCATTCTCTGCTTGGGGAACCTCAAGAGCTGAACAGCTGGGAGTTCTCGCCCTAAAGATGCTCCTTATCCAGCTATAATCCTGCTCCTTCTTGGGAGGGTGGATTGGGAGTGTGGATGATGGGCTTTAAAGAGACCCCCTTGGAGCGGAGCATCCATTCCACCTGAAAGAGGAGGGCAAACACTCACTTTTCCAATCAGAGGTTTCCCTTCGGTGTTGTTGATGAACACGCCCCGCTTCAGGCCTTCGTCGTAAGGCCAGTAAGAGCCAGGACGCTGAGTGCTACTGATTCCGGGGTCCTGGAAGAAAATAACATGAGAACCAGCTGTTTTACAGAGCAGTTTTCCCAGGCTGGGCAATTTCCAGATGTGCAGTTAGAATTCTTAGAAATGGCCACAGCAGCTGGCGTAAGCTGCAAGTTAAAGTCTACACATCTGGAGAGCAGACATTTGTAAGGTAGCATTTTCCAGGACCGGCTCAAAAGGATCCTTTACACATGACAGACGGGTTGTTTTTTTTGCTCATTCGAGCAGCTTTGGAAATAAGCCTATAAAAGTAGCCTGATAAACTGATAAAATAGGTCTGTCAAGGTTTGTGATGGGACTCTTGGAACTATCAGAAGAGGAACAGAGAACAACCTCCCTCTTGGAAGTGGCAGTATTTCTGTTCTGGCTCAAAATTTTGTTCTGGGAAGACTTGCCTATTTCTGAAGGATCTAGGATAACTCGCCGTGAAGCCACTCACATGTTGCTATTCAGTGCAGGACCCAAGAGAAGGACAAGTGAATTTCAAGGGGCCTTGTTATGCATTAAGTTTAGATTTAGGTCGCGGGTTTAGGTCAGGTTTATGCTAACTCAAGAGAAGGGCAATTGGCTTGTCCCTTTCTTGAGTTATTCCCCAGTGAATTGCCCAGGGCAAGATGACCAGGGAAGAGTCAGCTGCAGTGAATTGTCCCATCCTGACTTCAGAAGCAGAGGAATCTTTAGCCAGGTGCGTGTTTTGTTAGCAAAGCTGTTAACAGCTCTTGTCTAGCCCAGAAGCTATCTCACCTGCAGTTTGCTAGGACTGCCACTGCTCGTTCTAACCGCCTAAAAAGGTTGGTCTCTCCACGTGTTTATATTTATACGCAGCACAGAGACACGCTGGCTGGAAAGAGAAACCCACCTTACCTACAAACACAGACCCAGCCCCCACAAAAGCATTCATAGAAGGGAGGTTCCTACCAGGATCAACACATAATATTGTCCGTGCTTATGAAGATCTTCCACCATCTGGGGGAGACTGGCAAACTTCTCAGAGTCCACGGCGAAGTCTCGAGTGCTGTTCATATAATCAATGTCATTCCACTGGGCGTCCTGCAAGCGGAACCAAAGAGAGAGGATTAAAGGGGAAGCCTCCCCAAGTTGGTGGGTGTTGTGGTTCGCCGGCAGCAGGTGTGGACGGCTGAGATCTCAGAGAGTGAGGACTCGGATGAGGGGCCTGCGTGTGATGCAGGGATGGGGCCAGGACCATCAGGGAGTGGAGTGCGGCCTTCGGAGATTGTGGAGGCTGGCAGCAGTGAGGAAGAGTTCCCCGAGGAGCCTGTGCCCGGTGGGCATGCGCGCAGGGCTGCTCGAAGGAAAGAGCATCTGCAGCAGCACAGGAAACTCGGGAGTAAGGCTGCAAGGTGATAGCCCCTCCCTTAAGGGATAAAAGCCAGCCGAGAAACCGGAGTTCTGTGCAGGAAGCAAAGAAGTTTTTGTACTCAAGCCTGGTGGATGTATCTTGGTTGGTATTGGGAGACTCTTTGTGTTTGAAATATTTCTCAGTAACTTCATCTCATTTTCTTGGCAGCCTTGCGCAACCTTGGCAAGGCTCATTCTTATCAGAGACAATTAGTTTGTAACAGCCTTTTAACCGGGAAGGAACGGAATTCGTAAAGAATCATTAAAAGGTTTGGCTGTTACCTCTGTTTGGTGTTTGTTTCCTTGGAACAAGGTTTGGGTCAGAACAGTGGGGGAGTCCAAATCTGGTACAGAACAGAACCAGTTTGGAGAGGACCATTCTGTGGGCCTCGTTTGTTACGCAGTAGATTTGAGGTCTCATCATGAGACAGAGGAGACACAGCAATCCAGTTTTATGGGGCTACCATTGCCATCACCCCAAGCAGTGGCAGGGCAGACCAAGGAGAGGGCAGGCTGGATTCGCCTTCTCTTCCTTTTTGGTGGGCTCCTTTTTACCTGAGGGATCTGAAAATTCCGCATCGCTTTGACTGTCTCCCACGTCTTGTTGCTTGTCTCGTACCCCCAACGGCATAGATGGAACCCCAGTCCCCAAAAGGGGGGAATGGCCGGAAACCCTGAAATAGAAACGGGGGAAATTTAACACATCGGCCTTTCTAGTCGGAGCGGATTCTACCGGGCGTGACTATCTCTTTTATCATAAATCAATATTGTTTTCTTTCCAAGTGATTTTTTTTCTTTTCCTTTTCCTTTGACAATGCATGTATTTTTATCTTGGTGGAGCTTTTCCCCCTATTTCTCTGTCATTATTTTAAAAGTGACAAAAGAAGAAATAAAGAAGAAATGTCATTTATGAAGGTTCTCCTGGCAGAGAAACAAAGCCAGCAAAAACAGTGCAGTTGTTCCTGAACTGTCATCTCTGAATTGCATTTGCTTCGGAAGGTTTCTCAGATGAGAACCTCAAACCATGAATGAAATCAGAGCTGGAAGGCAGGGCTGGGCTCCAAGCATGAGTGAATAAACTTCTCCTTATGGGCATCAGGTGCTCCTGGGTTGCAAGGACACAGCCTTCCCCAACTGGGCGCCCGACATATTGTACGCTTCCACCCCCTCTCCCTCAAGCTTTCTTGGCTCCTGTCTGAAGTTTTCAGCCAGTTCTGAAGAGTTGAAAAAGTTTTCCCACCATGTTTCTGATTCTTAAGATGCTCACCGATCACTTGTTGGTACTGCTGGACCACCAAGTTGGGATCCGGTCCTAAAAAGATGTAAAAATCTAAAATTCCCCCCGTGGTCCTCCAGGTGAGGGCAGGAGCAGGCTGAAGGGCCACCTCTGGACCGTGGAAAAAGAAAGAAAGAAAAGAAGGAAACATCAAATCATGCCTTCCAGTAAACATTCTGGGGTGTGGCACCACGAGGAGGTAATTATTACTCCCTTCAGAAGCATCAGTAGTTTTCTCTCTCTCTCTACAATGCTATGGATTCCCAAAGGACTTGCTATCCCAGCACTTCTGCTTGGGGGACCACCATTCTCACATGCAAAAGCTGTCTGTGTTTTTATGAAGTGCACTCTTGTGGCTCTTATGGCTGCCTCAGAAGAGTGAAACTGAACCCAAAACCTTTTCCATTTTCATACATACCAAGAAAAAAATAAAATTAGACAGGCAAGCAGCTTTCAACTCTATCCTCTATCTAGCCTGTGGGATGTGAACTGGGCATGAAAGTAAAGCAATGGTCCAAAATAGGCTCGCATGGTAACTGCGTTTGTTCATCCAAGACATTTTTTGGGCCTCCTCTTAAAGGACCTCCAGAAGGGAATATAGGAAACACGCACCCATTAAGTTGCTGTTCAGGAGGAAAACCCCGTGGGCAGCTCCGCCTTTCTCCATGAGAAGATAGAACGGGTGGACGCCGTAGAGATTGTAAGACTCCTGAAAACAATAGAGAGGAAAAAAACCCATATCATCTTCATTTAGATTTTTTCTTCCCATAGCCAATCATCAGGGTGAGACAGAGACACGTAAGAACGGAGAAGAGCACTCTTGAATTAAATCCAGTGTAAAAGTTGCCTTCAGTCCAGCCCCTTGTGTTTCACAGCTGTGGATCAGAGGCCTCCAGGAAGGCTACTGACCTAAATGTGGGGAAACTCCAAGTTCTTACTGCAGTTTCATTATATGCGGAGACATGCTGGTTTGATCTGAACAAGCATACAATCGCTGTTGCAAGACACTGTAAGTCGTTACCACCCTGAGTGTCTGTTCTGGCACATGGAAATCCCGAGGAAGGGGGAACCAAGGAAAAAAAATGTAACCCCGCTGGAAATAAATCAACTCTTGAAACTGAAGTATATTATAATAGTAAAGATATATTATCATTGATTGTTTTTAAATACGTTATCCTATGAATATAATTTAGTAAGAATTGAGTTTTACTTTTAAAGACAGCCTGGAAATGAAACCAAAATTTAAATAATAGAATAATAATGAGATAATAGGATATGGAATGTTGATTAGAATATAATACGAATGTAAAGTTAGGAGGAAGGGATCATAAATATTGTGCACATGATATATATATATATATATATACCAAATTGACGCACTGTGTAACTGAAAGATGGTTTATTTGTTATGTTGTATATTATAAAAATAAAAAACTTTTTTTTTTTAAAAAAAGGAAATAAACCGACTCAACTCAAAACCAACTCATAAACCCAGCGTAAAAACCTACTGTAGGAGGGACGTCTCGGGCCCAGAGGGGCAGCGTGTTCCACTCCAGGTTATGTAGGAAGTTGCTCCGATGTTCTCCCAAGCCGTAAAGAAACGTGGAAGGCAGAAGGGTGGATATCTGGAGAAACTGGTCCGCGAAAAACAGGGGAGCCACCGTTGTGTTCAACCTACGAGAGGAAACATCCCAATTAAGGGAAAGATAGTGTATTTTGTTTTCTTCCTTTTTAAATTTTTTGTGGCTTTTGTGGTTTGTTTGGATTTTAAGTTACAGTTTGCACGTAGCTTGTTTTGAACTGAATTTTCTACAATTAAAGGCTGTTTCCTGGGAGAGTTTTTCTCTAGCCCGAAGGTAACCTGGACACTGGGGGCAAAGTTAGAGATAATAAAGGGACTTCTTCTTGCTTATCTGGCTGTGTTGTCTTTGTGCCACGCCCCTTTGGGTCATCACAGCTATTACTGATCGGACAAGGAGGACAACATCGTCTCTCTAGGAAGACAGCAGGAGGAGACAAGAAAGGCTCACAGAACGGTCCCTGAAAGTCTTCGCTTCACGATCAGGCCGAAAGGCTCCTTGCAGAACTCAACGGAATAGAGAGGATTCTCTGCCTTCTTGGTGGCTTGAGGAACGTCAAGAGGCACCTCGTACCGGGGACTGCTGGCATCGGTGATCTACAGAGAACAAGAGGAACACAAATTTGAATCGCATGGAAACAGAGACAAAGTTGTGAAAGGGCGGCAAGACCGTTTAACGAATGCCTCACCTTGACGCGCAACCGAGAATCTGTTTCGAACTCTACCCTGAGCTGCAGCTTCTCAATATCCTTCGGATAATAAGTCTTTGTTCCTCTGGTTAGAAAACCAACCAGCCCCAGGTCAGTCTCATTCATGCTCCCCAAGGAGTAGCTGGGGAAATCAGGGGGGTAAAAACACCACGGAACTCCGTTTATTCTAGCGAGGGGCGTCTCGCCGTCCACGAAACAGCAGCCCCGGCTCTCGCAAAGTTCTCGCGTCACGATCACACTTTTCTCCGGGTAACAGTCGAAGCGATGGTTCTCTGGCACGGAGGTGCATTTGGACCAGAAGGGAACCCCGTGCTGATCCCACCAAATCTGGCCCAGAACCCAAACGGTCACCCCGCTCAGAAGGGCGGCTACCGTCAAGAGGCCCCCACCTAGCCACCAAGCCGACAGCTTCTGATGGCACAGTGGCATTCCATCGCCATCTTCCTCCCCGGCCTCGCTGATCCCAGAGACATTCGTGGTCAGCTTCTGATAGGACTTCATGGTGGCAGTTGCTGTTGCGGAGGGAAAATAAAGAAATCCAACTTTAACAAAACAATTACTACCAACCGGCCTTCAATCGAGGACCTGTACGCTGCACCAGTCAAAAAGAGGGCTGTGAAAGTATTTACAGACCCCTCACATCCCAGACATAAACTGTTTCAACTCCCTCAAAACAGGGCACTGCACACCAGAACAACTAGATACAAGGAGAGTTTTTCCCAAATGCCATCACTCTGCTAAACAACTAATTCCCTCAACGCTGTCCAACTATTTACAAAGTCTGCACTACTATCACTATTAATCTTCTCATCACTCCTTATCGCCCATCCCCTCCCACTTGTGACTGTATGACTGTAACTCTGTCGCTCGTATCCTTACGATTTATATTGACTGTTTCCTAGTATGATTTGATTGCTTATTGTTCCCTATGGCTACCATTAAGTGTTGTACCTGATGATTCTTGATTCTTGACGACTATCTGTTTTCTTTTTATGTGCACTGAGAGCATTTGCACCAAAGACAAATTCCTTGTGTGTCCAATCACACTTGGCAAATAAAGAATTCTACTCTGTGCTATGCTATGCTATGCTATGCAACGCAACGCAACGCGATGCTATTTATCTGTGGTTCTTGGGACCATAATGACAGGAAGTGAGAACGAGCGGAGTTATTTACCCTGCAGGGATCACCATATCATGCTCCTGTCAGGTAGGGGATAACAGCCCCATCGGAAGGTGATACCAGGGGCTCCAACTGAGTGAACTCAACAGATGGAAGCGACGGAGAAGGTGACATAATTGCTTTGATGCCTCAACTGGCTACTATTTTAATCCAGGAGCCTGGAGGCTTTGAAGCACTGTTTGGCTGCAGCAGGGGTCCCCAAACTTGGCAACTTTTAAGACTTGTGGACTTCAGCTCCCAGAATTCTCCAACCAGCTAGAATTCTGGGAGTTGAAGTCCACAAGTCTTAAAGTTGCCAAGTTTGGAGACCTCTGGGCTACAGCTTCGCTAGCCTTCCAACTCTGTAAATCTGAGGTCATTGTCAGCTGTCTCCTGCTCTCTGCCCAACCCTGTGCTTTCTATACTCCTGCTAGACAGCCACCATAGCGGGGGCTGCTCATGAGGAGGGACAGAAAACCCCAACTCTCCCAGTGAAATGCAGCCCCTGGATTAGATGGCGGGTGGGTTGAGACAACCATGCGCAATCCTTGGGGCATCTAAGAAGCCCTTTGGGGTCACAATGGTTAGAAACTGAGGAAGAAGGGGCAGAGGAGAGAACCCCAAGAGAGAGTGGGTGCAGAAAGCAAAGTTTGGTCAAGCCACAAACAAACCTTTTTAGAGGGTTTTCTTTTTTTTTTGACACCTGACAAGTCAACCCTTCAGGGCTTACTAAGTTACCTTGGTGAGGTCAAGAAGGCGGCCAGCTCAGAACTGAAAAAAAGAGCAAAGCAAAGCAAAGCAAATCATACCTGTGTGTATCTCCTCTTGACAGACCAACAGCCGGAAGGGAAACAGAGCCACCCAGCGAGCGGCATTTGCAACACACAACAGTAAATCTTCTAGAATAAGCGCCCACTTAAAAGGAATTATTCATGCCCTCCAAACAGGGCATTGCAATCACTCTTAAGCTCTAAGGTTGTGGTTGTTTTTAAAGGGCATTCCAACCCCTTGTCTTCCCTGCTGTGCTTGGCCTTACCCAGCATGGACCAATTAATCTTGAATTTTTTCCTCAAGACTGGCAGAGGGTGCCCTTCATTTTACAGGCAGGAAGGGAACAGAGATCCCATGTGAAAAAATATATATGTAAAGGCCATTTGCAACTGGCCTCTGGGAATTTCAGGGTCTGTATTTTAGAAGGTCAGAAATATAAGGGAAGTTTGCTGCTCAAAATCTTTGGCCACCGGTTGTTTGTATGGGCTGTATTTATCAGTTTCCCTATACTTTAGTACTGTAACAGTTTATGCATAAATTAGAGCTCAAAACGATACTTTAATATATATATATATATAAAACGCGGAAATAATATGATTTCAATGATACATTGAAGCAATAGTCACATCACTTCTATGCATCAAGAAATACTGGATTGCTTGTTATGGTTTGAATTGGAACAAGCTTCGTTTCTTTATGCGTCCTTCCCCTTCCGGACACTCTTTTCTTCCAAGGTACGGAGGTGAAGGGGCGTCCTTTTTTTATTTTTTTTAAATCTGTGATGAACACAAAAGGTACCGAATTGATAAGTGCAATAGCAAAATGACATATTGCACCAAAACTGAGAAGATGGAGAGCAACAGAGGGTCTATTTGACTAGATTTAATATGTTCAAAGGATTGAGCTAGTGTCTGTATCTGTTTTTTTCAACTTCAGAAACTGGAATTCTGTGAGTTGGGAGTCCACACTTCTTAAAAGTTCCCGACGCTGGTCTTTATGAACATTTTAAGGGTATATGTTTCGTTTCTAAAAAACGTAAGATAGAATATTTTATTTGGCCAAGTGTGATTGGACACACAAGGAATTTGTCTTGGTGTAAATACTCTCAGTATACATAAAAGGAAGGATAGGTAACTTATCCATTCATTATTCTACCTATTTTTTTCTGACTTTGTTAGCACGGTTGTACCTGGTCATATCCTCGGATTTTTATGCATACCACTATATAAACATACGTAATTATTTTAAAAATAATAGCTGCAATAGACACTTGCCATCAATCAAAATCTGCAAGGAGCTGGACAAAACTCCCTGGTTTATCCGCCTTAAGGATGGGATCTAGGGCTCCAGGCAAGGTGGGCATCCAGAGAGAGAAAGAATCCCCCGCCCCGCTTTTTAAACAAACAAACAAACAAACCAGGGAGACCCTCCCAACTTCTTCATTCATGCCTTTCGACCACGCATTCCCGCGCTTTCTCTTTCCCCAAGAATTGAAGCGCTGGGGGCGTGGCCAGGACGTGGGCGCGGCTAAAAGTGAACGACTCTAGTGATGAAAGGGGCGTGGCGTCCTCTCTCTCTTTCTCCTCCTCCGACCTGAGGAATCTCAGAGAGAGAGAGGCATCCGATCCCGGAAACCAGACGGAGAGCTCCGATTGGCTGGAAGCGTTCAAAATCAAAGGCTGGGCGGGAAAAAAAAAAGCAGAGGAGGAGCTTTGTGCGCGCGTGCGATTGGTTCTTTTCTCCCCCTCCCTCTTCCCCCGCTTCTGTTGTGGCTCCTCCCCCTCCTCCTCCTCCGCTCATTCGCCGCCCGCGCGCCAAGGGAGGAGGCAGGAGGCGAGGCTGCTGCCCGAAAGGGAGGGGGGAAAAGGAGGAGGAGGAGGAGGCGGCGCGCGCAGCCCCCCCTCTCATTCCCCTCCCCCGCTGACTCGCCCGTTGGCGGGGGCTTTATCGCCTCAGAAACCCCGCCGGGCAACGGCTGGTCGCCGGCTGAGGAGCCGAGCGCTCCAGGTGAGGCGACGGCGGGGACGGGGAGGGGAAACCGGAGCGGCGGGAGGAAGAGGAGAGGGGAGTGGGGGAAAGAGAAGGAAAGTGAACACTCCTCTGAAGGGAAGCGAAGCGGCCTGGGCGGCGGCGCCTCTTTGGCTGCGCGCTTGCGCAGACGCGCGAGGGCGGGGCCTGAGGGGTGGGCGGGGCGGAGAGGGCGGGGTTTTCTCGTCCAGCACGTGGCGGAGGCTAAGTCGGGCTTGCGAGTTTTTATTTCCGCGTTGGTTTGTTTTTTTTTTTTAATTTCTCAATAGGATCGAATTAAACCACTTGCTTTGGAAGTGGGAGGCGGCCGGCTTCCTCCCCCCTCTTTCCCCGGGCTTAACGGGGGCTTGGTGTGTCCGACCTGCTGGAGGAAAAGTGGTGGGAATACGGCTTTCGCGTGTCAGGGAGGGCAGCTGCAACTCCCGTGTGTGGGGGCGGGGGGCGGCGTTGTGAGTATAGGGCTAGTTTGCAGGTGTGAAGATGACGTGGGGGACCTGGTATAGGGTGAATGGGGCTTTGGAGGGGGGCCGTCACGGGTGGGGAAAACAGCTTTTCCTGCAGAGTGGTGGAGGGGAGTTGTGTGAATGGGGCTCCTGAGGGTCAGCTCCCCCTTGGAAAGCAAGTTTTCTTTTGACGAGGGGCGAGGAAACTGCTCTTCTCTTTAATGGCTTTCCAAAGGGGTGACCCATGTGCCGAAGGAGACCCCCTGCTCCTGCCCCAAGGGCCAGCCCTGCAACTCCCCTCATTGAAGCATTAGAGGCAGTCCCCCCCACCCCCTCTGGTATCTACCTGGCATCAGTGACCTCTGAGGGTATTTCTGCATTTATATATAAATATATGCAACCCTGCTTTGTCTTGGGACATTGTGCAGGAAAATGCATCCTGGAACAAGCACCTAACTACAGGAAGTCGCTGACTTATAACCGTTAATTTAGCGACCGAATTTACAGCTGCACTGAAAAAAGTGACTTTTGACCACTTTTCACACTTGCAACTGTTGTAGCATCCCCACGGTCATGTGGTTTACATTTGGATGGTTGACAACTCATTCACATTTATGACCATTCCAGTGTCCTGGGATCCCGTGATCCCGTTTTGTAACCTTCTGACAAGCAGAGCCAATGGGGAAGCCAGGTTCACTTCACAACCCGGTTAACTAACTAACCGACGACAGTGGTTCACTTAGCAAATGTGGCAAGGAAGGTGGTTAAATGGGGCACTTGACAATTTTTTTCGCTTAGCGACAACATAAATTCTGGCCTCCGTTGTGGTCGTAAGTCGAGGACTACCTGTACTGCTGCAACCCTGTTCTTTTAGTCAACAGGTATTTTAAAGGAAGACTATAAACTCCCCTCTTGCTCTAAGCCAGGACGTTGATTTAATAAGCTACCAAGACGTGTCATAAAAACGTTCCGGCTTACTAGCCCACCAAGCCATAACCAAGGCACAGGGAAACTCAGCCGGTTGGCTGAAAGAAGGACTTCCCCTCCAGTAACAGTGTGGCTGAATTGGGCAGCCAGATCTGAGTTTGTGTTGTACCAGTCTGTGTTTTCGACGGTATACTACTTGGTGTCAGGATACTACATGCATCCATAAACAAACACTTAACTGTTGTTACTCCTTTTGTAGCCCATGAATCTAGACTGCTGGCTTTATTTTCCAAAGCAAGCCTAGGCCTGCATTTAAGAGCCACAAACTTAATTTATGCTTTTTTGCCCTTATCTGTTACTACTGGAATTTCCCCCTCCTCGGGGGAAGAAAATCAGTTAAAACCTGGGAAGCCCCTGGCTTCAAACCTCACCTCTGTCCTGCAAAAAAGTCAGCACCCAATGAAACCATCTCAAGAAATTGTTGTTACACGAATCTTATTTCTACTTTCAAAATGTGGAGGGGGGAATAACCACCTTCCCACAAAGGAGTCCATGGGGCTGGGGTTGTAATGGGATTCTTTATCCCATGTGGATAGGTAGTCTTTGACTTATTACCATGATTGAGCCCAGAATTTCTGTTGTTAAGTGAGTTTTGTTCCACTTCACGACCTTCGTCGCCACAGTTGTTAAATAGAATCACTGCAGTTGATAAGTTAGTAACCGAGTTATTAAGTGAAACTGGCTTCCCCTTTTGACTTTGCTTCTCAGAAGGTCACAAAAGAGGATCACATGATCCCAGGACACTGCAACAGTCATAAATACGAGTCAGTTGCTAAGCTTCTGGAATTTGGTCACATGACCATGGGGATGCTGCAAAGGTCATAGCATAAGTCACTTTTTTCGGAGCCATTGTAACTTTGAACGGTCATTAAATGGATGGTTTGTAAGTTGAGAGCTTCTTGTACTAGCTCCCAGATTCCCACCATTCCTGAGACTTCTGGGAATCTGGTGGGGGTGGGGGTGTTGTTTGGATAAGGCTGTGGTGGTTGCAACACTGCAAAGGCTGTGCGACCAGTGGCATGCTGAGCTAAGAAAGGTCTACCTCTAGAACAGGAGTCTCTAAACTTGGGCACTTGAAGACTCGTGGACCAACTCCCAGAATTCATAAGTGGCACCACCCTCTACAGTCCTGGGGTGCGCAGATCCATCGTCCAATCACGAGGCCAGAGACTTGTAGGGTGCCTGGATCCATAATTCATCCTATCATAGAGAATCATAGAGAAGAATCTTTGTAGTCCACCTCCTTCGCTTAAGGCCAGGAAGCCGTCTTGGTGTCCTTCAAATCAAAACATGGCTGCCTGAGGAATTCTGGGAGTTGAAGTCCACCAGCCTTAAAAATGGCCCAAGTTTGGAGAAGCTAGATAGACGTAGGTAGATCTATTCTAGGAGTCCTCAAATTGGTTGTTTTCTAGTTGTGTGTAGTTGGCTGGCACGATTTGAGTGATTGGGAATTGACTCAGAAAGTTTGAGGGGTTGTCCTCAGAAGGGAATTTTACCCACGTTGGATGAATCAGCATTCGAGGTGCCGTAGGAGACACTTCTGAGTGTCTGGCATTTTTACTTTTCGGCAAGGACGCGCGCATGCACGCTTCTGTCTATTCCCCCCCAACTGCTTCAAGAAGCCATTCAGTGCATTCGGCCTCCATGCTCCCTACTAACATGCATCAGAGGGCACCGGGCATTCGTGGAAGACATGCAGCAGGTATGGGGTTAGGTGTGGCCGGCGGGGGGCGGTGGGGGGAGGCAGTTGCTTGAACTAGATGCTGCAGCGGAGTGGCCGGTTGCAAAACTAACGGATTTTCCTGGCCTTCAAATCTATTTGTCTCTCTGTGGTCTACTCTCAATATTAGTAAGTGGAGGTACTTCCACAAGAACAGCTCAACTCTGAATTCTAAATGAGGAACCGATGCTTCATCCTCTCCTTCCATGTAACCCTCCATGCCGCGAGCCAAGTCCTCGCCAGGTCTTGATTTGACGTCTGTACGATGATGCTTCTGCAATCTTCTTGCATCTTTGGTTCACTGCTTAGGCTGGACTAGAGGTGGACATCTTAGTGACTCCCCTCCCCCCCCCAGAAGAGACCTGTCCGTGTCTAGTTTGTTCAAGGAGAACTGGCTTCCCATTGAAGACCCTCAGCAATTGGGAGGGAGTTGCTCTCCATAAGGAACTGAGACTGTCTGTCTGCAGTAATTTGGAGAATTGTGGGGGGAGGGGCGGGCTAAACCACAGTGTGCAAAAAATAACGATAATGCCATAAATGCCGAGTGACAAGGTGCCAGGAGAGGGAGGAATCCCCCAGTTTGCAAGAGCTTCCAGAGATGAAATCATTTCAGTTCTGGAAATGCTCTCAAGCGCTTCGTCTTTTCCTTCTCCCTCTTCCTCCGTCTCTCCTTTGAGATCTAAGAAAGGGGCCCTGGAGTAGAGAGGAGACTGTCTGAATATGTAATTAGCCCACCAAGCAAACTTCTCTATGGCAAGGACAAGCAGTAGATGCCAGAGAGAAATGCTGTGTTTTTGCTGCCTTACCGTCATAAATGGGGGCTCAGAAGAAGATAGAAGCAGAACTATCGAACCTTTCACAACCTCTCAGAATGGGAAGTTTGGAGCAGCTTCCTTTTCTTTTCTTATTTACATGAAAAAAGATTTTTTTTAAAGGTCCCCTGCAGTCCTATTCAAACAACTCCCCCAGCCAGCCTGCTGGGATGTAAGATGGAATTCATTTACCTTTCTTCCTTGGCACTGATGGAAGCCACAGCTCGCTCTGTGTGCGTGTGTGTTCTTTTTTTTTTCTCCCTTCGCGTCTCCAACACCCGAGAAATCTTCTTCCTCGCAGCCACTTCCTAAACACGACGGACCGGATGTTACCCAGCGGTAGCTGGCGGTATCAGCAGGGCTTTGCGCAAATTATAATTAACCCTGTTTTGTACTTTGGAGAGAGCCTGAGCAGAGAAAAGCGGAGCTCTGCTTGGAACAAAAATAACAATAATAAAACACTTCCCTTCGCCATAGATGGGAGCTCTGGGAAAAAGATGTTTTGGGAAGGCCTCTTGGCTGCGGGGCGAAGTGGACTTTGGTACAAGTACTTTCTCAGCTTTTCCCAGCTCGATGCATTTCGTAGTCTTTTAGGACTACAGTTCCCATTGGCCCCAGCTGGGAGCGAGAGTTGGTTCAAGTCAGCGTTGGTGTCTGAAAGATCCGGAAAAGCTCACTTAAAGCGGGAACGCCGGGAAAGTCTCAAACTACACAAAACGTGCTTTAGCTTTTCATCATTCGTCAACCTCAGCCGAGGATTTAGAGAGACGGAGTAGCCCCTCACTCCTGACAAGAGGTTACAAGAGATGAAGTCAACAGGAGCCTGCGTTATTGACGACACATTTGCTGGCAGGATTTCCTTTGGACATTTGTAGAATCTGCGGCGTGTTTCCCCTTTGGCAGAGCGAGCTTCGAAACACCTCCGTTGGTGGTGCAGACAACCCACCGTGCGTGGTTAATATGTCACTTTTGAATACAGGGAGTCAGGTAAATTGCCTAAACAATGGTTGTGGCATCTTGGGAACACAACCAGGTTCACTATAGTATCCTTCCCCGATCTCTGTTTGCCTGAAGCATAGCCTTGCCTCCCTCTTCCTTCTGTTGGAAGTTAGGATTCCGCTCTCTTCTAGGAAAACATTAGAAGGGGAAGGAAAATTCCCCTAAAAGAAAGGAGAGGTGAAAACACAAGGAGGGACAGCTCCATTAGCCCCCACCTTTGCACGGGACACACATCAGTTAGGATCCTTTCCCATTAGCAAGTTTCAAAAACCTTGTGAAAAGCAAACAGCATAACAGAAAACTCAGGATATTACAACCAGGTGCAAACTGGTAGCTACAAAGGATCAGGGAAAAACAGAGTTTGGACTATAAAAGAATTACTCCTACCAAGATCCCAGGAAGAGATCCCGATCTCACAGAGACAGGAATTCAACACACAAAAATCAAAGACTTCCCTTACAAATCAAAGAACCTGAAGTCTGTAAGAGAGAGGTTTTCCTCCTCACTTATTAGATTAAACCTAGGAACGCTGTGAGATTTCTTCTTATCTGCCTGCCTATTAATAAATGGATTCTGACTTTCAACACAGCTGACCAAATCATTTTGCATTAAAACCTCCCAGCCAGGAAATTTGAATCCACAAAAGGAAAGAACTTAGCCTTTTTCCTTAAAGGGCAAGGCTTCTTTTTTTTTTTTTCCTTTCCTCACTTCACTGCTTCATGGTCCTTGTTATCCAAAGCTGTCTGCAGCCTCAGCAGAGCTTTCCACCAGACCACGGAAGATTCTCTGGTCATTGTCCAGAAATCCCGAGAGAGAAAATTGCACCTTGGCAGAAGAAGAAGGAAGACTTCTGCTTCTGCTGCTTTCCTTGCATGAAGCCAAAAGTCTCTCTCTCTCTCTCTCTCTCTCTCTCTCTCTCTCTCTCTCTCCCCCTCCCCCTGAGAACGGAGCTGGAGACGGTATCCTGCGATCCAAATAAAGAATGATTGATTGGTAGGAAAACGGGGTGGGGAATTTTCCTGCAGACATTTTGGGGGGATTTTCCCAGGGTCTCTGGTCTGCAGCATTTAAAATGATGAGTTTGGTGGTCCCTGGGGTCCAAACGGTTGGCAACCCCTGCTATAGAACAGTGATGGCTAACCTTTTTGTCATTGCGGGCCAAAAGTGTGCATGTGTGTGCACACACGTGTGCCTGCACCCATAATGCAATGCGCATGCAACCCACCCACCCCCATGCTCCCCCATCCCCCCTGCACATACACACACGTGCACCTCTGCCCCCACGCATGCGCAGCAGATACCCCAAAACCAGCTGGCTGGCGGGAGGTGCACACGCATGCACAGTGGAACTGAGCTGGGCTGACGGCTCATGTGCCCACAGAGGTGCCACTTCTGGCACGCGTGCCAAAGGTTCGCCCTCACGGCTATAGAATGCTACAGAAACATGTATTAAGTGGAATAGAAACGCATAATACAAAGGGAAGCCAAATGCTTTGTTGCTTTGCGTTGCCCCGAAGCCAACCACATTCTTTCAGATTGGCCTTTTGTGAATGCCACCTGTAGATAGTTCTATTTCGGGGCAAAATTTGAGTAGATTTTGCTAGCAGAGAGGTCCTCCAAGCTTGGTAACTCCCAGAATTTCCTCAGCCAGCTGTGCTAGCAGGTAGGACAGCAAAAAAGCCGCCATAAAACCTGGGTGTGTAAAATTGCAACAGGTGGGACCCAAGATAGGGGATCGTTGTTAGAAGACCCTAGAAAAGTGAACAGGTGGGGGGGGGTGGGCAGGCACACACACTGCACTGGAGGCACCTTTCTCCCAGACGCCCAAGTGTGTTTGCACACAGCTTTTTCCATTGATTGGGTGTTACTCTGCTGCGGGGGGAGAGCCAGGCCTTTGAAGATTTCCCTGGTCAAAGATCAAGAGGCTTTAAAAAAGAAAGAAATCCTTGGGGACGGGATGGGGCCCGAATGTTGCTTCCATTTCCCCTCCCGCTTTTCAGCGCATTTCTTTTTTCAAACGTGTGTTTTTGAAGTTCCCTTTTCTGGCCTAACTGCCAAGTCGGTGGAGGAGCAGCAGCAGCAGCCAGCGGCCTCGGCGTCTTGCCTTTTGCCTTCTAGGGCTTGGGGAGGGGAGACTCGGTGGCCGGGCTGGGCAGGCCGACCAGGGGGAGGAGAAGGAAGTGTGGCTGGCTCTCTGGGAATGCGAGCGCTGTTCCCCCACTCTGTAAACAGCTGGTGACTCATCGCATAGCTATGGCTCTGGCGGGACGCGTATGCTGAGCCATGCTGCGTGTGTGCGCCTACCCCAGGATAGGGAGGAACGGCTTCCACTCGCCTTGCGCTCGGAAAGGATTCCCGGAGAGACCCCCACCCCCTCCGCCCGCCCGTCCCCCCTCGCCCCCGTGCCCTGGCCCCCCGCTGCCTGCAGGTGCCCCCTTCCTCCAAGGAGGGGTCCCAACACCTTGAGTGGGCTCCCGGGACGCCCGGCAACCGCTTCCAAGCATGAGGGCAGGAGAGGACAGCGGTAAAGGAATGAACAAGGCTCTGGGAAAAGCTTTGCAAGTCCGAGGTAATCCTTCTCTTGCTGCCTTGCTTCCTCTTCTTCTGCCTTGGAACTTTTGCACCCAGGGCCCTCGGCTCCTTTGCAGGAAGCCAAACCTGGCGTGCCTCCACCCCCCTATTCGCTGCCCCTTCCCCTCCCCATGCTCCCAGCTGTGCTTGCCCTGGTTGACCCCTCACCCCACCCCACCGGTCATTCCAGCCAGGGTTCTTCCACGTGTGAAGTTCAGGCTGTTTGTATTCTGGGAAGCGCCAAGCAGCTCCAGGCAGCCGTGGGCATCCTGACCGTTTTTAACACTTCTCTCTCCCCGCAGCGTCCTTGGTTCAGCTCTTCCTGCCTGCTCCAAACCTTGGTTAAGAATCCGGGGAGGGGAAAGTTGCTTCTGCCTTCCGTGCTGTTTCTGTACTGTTAAGCTTTGGAAGTTGAACAAGCCACCGTCTTAGAAGGCCGCCCTGAGATGGTTTGGTTTGGTTTAGTGTGTCGGGGATGCCTGCGGATAGGCGGCCTTTGCTAAGCAGGCAGAAGGAGGCAAGTTCTCCGGACACACCTTCCCTTCTCGGGTGGCCTTATTGCTTGTCTGTTTCTTTAAAAAAAAGGGGTGGGGGCCCCGGGGCATTGCAGAGGCGTGGTCTTCGGTGGGGCAGTTCTGAGGGGCCGAGGAGGAAGGGCTGGGCGAGGGGATGTCCAGTGCCCGTTAGAAAACTTGGCTTGCCCCTCCCAAGGCAAGAGCCACGGCGCTCCCGGTACCAGCTCTGTTTGCGCCCATCCTTTGGCCGTGACGGTGAACGGTGCTGCTTGGCACAAGGAGCCCCTGGGGCTGAGCCAGCCAACAACAGCCCCCTCCCAAGCCCTCCCCCCACATCCTCTCCCCCTACCTCTCTTCTCCTTCTCCCCCAGGCCTCCTGAAATGCATGGGGTTGTTGATTCTTCTCTCTCTTCTTTCTCTCTCTCTCTCCCCCCCAACGCCTTTGCACAGAGATGACCCCAAGTCATGATTTGCTTTTGGGCTTCTCTTGTTTCCATGGCTACCATCTCAGGGTTGGCGACTTTCCCAAGGTCACCATAGCAACTATCGGAAGGAAATCATGCTTGGGATGCTTTGGCTAGATGCCTTCGTCTTCTCCTCTTCTTTTATTTTTTATTTTTATTTATTTTTATTTATTATTTTTTATGTTTTGAAATGATTAGAATGTGTGACATCCTGTAGACGTGCGTGGAGAACCCGGGTTTGCCATCGCCACCAGCCCAGCCCCCGTTTGCTTCTTGGACGGGTGGGTGGCGGCCTGGTCCGAGGGGTCTCCCCATGTCTGGCACCGTTGCAGCCCACCCAAGCCTGGCGCTTCCCAGGCACGTCGGCTTTTCATGTTTGAGCCTGGCTGGGGCGGCCTAAGCTGGCGGGGAGAAGGAAGCCCCCTGTGATGTCACAGCTGCATTGCCCTCTCCATCGGTGGTAGGTACACGGCTCTCTGAAAACCGCTCCAAGGGTGTCATCCTTCCCTTCCTCCTCCTCCTCCTCCTCTGGGCTGTGCGATGCAGGTGAAGGCTCTGCGCCGAAGTCTAGACAGTCAGTCTCGGAAGGAGTTGAGAGTACCTGAGGTGAGAGTGAAGGGCAGCCGGAGTGCGCGGAGGGGCATTGCTGCTTGGTCAAATTCTCCCCGGGCTGGAAGACCAGGGGGGCTCCCTCCTCTTACAGCAGTGGGCTGAGACGATGCCAGCCCAGTAAGGAAAGCGGTGCCTTGTTTTCTCTGCTTATGAGACACCCCCGACTCCCCCGGTGCTCCATCCTTGTCTTCTCATCTGTCGATTCGTGCTGCCTTGCGAAGAAGAACAGGTCGCTTAACAGGTGGGGCTGGGAGAGGTAGGCGACTTTTCTGTCTTTGAAGAGCCAGGAAGAGAACGATCGCTCGGTGGATGGTTTTGTTTCTCGTTTCGTTTTGACTGGGGCATGGGACGAGGGTGGAAGTTGGGGTTGGGTTATTGGGGACGGGCTTTCTCCTGCTTTGGAGAAAAAGCACAGAAAGCGAACTTGGAGCTAGCTTTATAGAGGCTCGGAGGGGGGGGGGAAAAGGGGGTGGGAATTGGTTTTGGGGGGGCCGTTCCGAGCAAACCGAATCTCTGGATGAGCTGAATTCTTCTGGATCTAGAAATTCCATCTCTGGAAACTCGGGTCTGGCAAGGGATCAAGATTCAAACGGCCATCTGTTTTCAAAGCCAGGATGAGGAAACAGCCTTTTCTGGGTGGCTGGTGGTTAAAAGATGTGCTGTTACGCCGGGAAGTCATCTGAGGACTCTGGGTTTAACAGTGTGGAAAGTCTAGCCTGGCTTGCGATGTGAAAGTCAGGAGAGCTACAGGATCGCTGTAACCCCGGAGGATATGGGCAAAGCTCGCAGGAATCTCCTTCCACTCCTCCTGCCCGTTGTCCCTCTTTCCTCTTTTTCATGACGGCATTCCAAATTGGAGATAAGGAAGACGCTATTCTCCTAGCAGCTGCTTGAAAGAAAGGAAGGAAGGAAGACAAGGAAGGAAGAAAGAAAGAAAGAAAGAGAAAAGAAAAGCAGGCCAGTCATTCTTATGAGATGGTTGATGAAGTCTCTTGCTTGTTTGTATCTTGTAATACTTGACTTCATTTAGTGACCTCTCAAAGTCACAACATCCCTGGAAAAAAAGTGACTTATGAGTCTTTTTCACACATACGACCGTTGCAGCGTTCTCCTTGGCCATGTGGTCAAAATTCAGACGCTTGGCAAAGGTCTCATATTTATGACGGTCGCAGTGTCCTTGGAGGGTCACATGATCCCCTTTTGCGCCCTTCTGACAAAGTTGACGTGGAAGCCAGATTCACTTCACAACCGGGTGACAAACGACGGTGGCAAGACAAGTCATAAAATTGGGCACAACTCACGTAGCAACCTGAATTTGGGGGCTGCATTGCGGTCGTAAGTTGAGGACTACCAGTAGTACTAATGGATGAGCGTGTTCCTATGGAAGTCCAGGGATCCTGAGACGTTGAGGGTGGATTGAGCGGCTGGGGAAGTAAAATTTGGAAGGGACATTTCACAAAAGCAACCTCTAAGAACCATTGTGTGAAATAGCCCTGCCAGGACAGCTGCCTGTCTTGAGTTTCAACAAAAATGCGTTGTTCTTTTCTCTTAGCCTGTTTTCTCTCTCTTTCTCTTCCCTCTTTTTCTCCAGTTGCAATTTCTGAACAATTCTGTCCAGGTGACTGTGTCCAGGTTATGACGACTAATCCAAAGCCAAACAAAGCATTTAAGGTAAGGCTCGGTTGGATTTTTTTTTTAAAGTGGCATCTTCAGTGAACCGTTCAAGATGTCAACGTTTGGGTCCCCGTTGCCCTTTTCTGCCCCTTTTCCAAAAGTCAGTCTGTGCCCCAAAAGTAAAATATGAGGGTGTCTTTCTTGAAGACGAAAACTTCATCAGAAACCTTTATTTTTAAAAAAACCCAAGATAATTCTAACTTTGGTTTCGAATAATGAACAATATACTCACCTGAACTTTAGTAAAATTCATGGTTCAACCTATGTTCAACACAGCCGTAGAATAAATGGTGTCTCCCAAGTTTAACTTCCAGGTAGGAAAATAAGATTTAAGCCACTATAAAATTGCTTTCTGGCTGCTCGCATAGTACAGCAGTCAAAAAAAAAGCTTGGCCACTGATTGGTCTCATAGTGTCACATTCCAATGTTTTAAAGCATTACGGTTATACCAAATATTTTAAATACGGATTCCTCATCAGAGAGTTGGGGTACTATAACGTTACGTGGGGATTATCTTGGGGATCCAGGAGAGGAGAAAGAGATGCTACCTATGAAATGATTGGATAAGAGAGCGCAAAGCTGTGTAATGGCCAGAGAAAGAGACTCACAAAAGAATCTCCCTAACTTTTCTGGCTGAAAAAGAGATGGCGGGAGATTCGTACTTTTATACTTTCAAGATTCTGTTAACGTAGCCTTCCAATAAAACAAAATTAGCTCATGGGGTCATGTTTCCTGTCTGGTCTGTCAGAGAGTTGGCAGTTGGCTACTGGTACTAATTACAGAAGCAAGTCAGTTACAGAATAGCATTAACTTCTTCAAAAATCATAATAACGGTAACGTTGAGCAAAGAGGGAAATTGCAGGCACAAAATAGTTTGAGTCAAAGACAGTCACTGCATCTCCTGGACATAAAAATGTAAGTTCGCGTTTGTTTCCTTGGGATTCTCACTCAAAATTCTAAAAATAGCCAAATTCATTCCTACTGTCAGGGTTCCAAGTAATACACTCATGGGGAATAAAACCCCAGGGCAGGTAGATTCCTCAGAGAATAGTTTTATTTGATATGTCATGTTGGCACAGATCTGGTGAAAACCGATTGAAGGTTCCCGCGGTTCTTGCCTAATTAAAAGTAAAAGTTTTCCCCCTTCCCCAAACAGTCACATGGTCCAATCAGAGTGCCGTCTGGTCGCTTGGTAACCTCGCTCCTACTCACTCTGGCTAGGTGTGAGAACGTCCTTGGTTCCCAGGAGAAAGTATTTTATTTTGGCTACAAACCCCCAGCTATCTCTACTCCAGTGTGGCAGGTCAGCTTTAGGGTTGATACCTAATGGCTGGTCTTGACCGTTGAATTCTTGGGAGTTTTTGGAGATTTTTTGGAGCTGCCCACACAAAATACTTCCTAATTGATGATCTGGTGTTCACCACGTTGCAACCCTGATCTGGTAGTGCAGGAGCGGCCAAGGTTGGACACCCTTGACCTGGCACGACATCATCACAAGTTTTGTCCTGTTGTTGCCCTTTAGGTCAAGGAGGAGTCGGGAGAAAACGCCCCGGTGCTGAGCGATGATGAACTCGTGTCGATGTCTGTGCGGGAGTTGAACCAGCACCTGCGAGGTCTCACCAAAGAGGAGGTGATTCGCTTGAAGCAACGGCGGCGGACGCTCAAGAACCGGGGCTACGCGGCCAGCTGCCGGATCAAGCGGGTGACGCAGAAGGAGGAACTGGAGAGGCAGCGGGTGGAGCTGCAGCAGGAAGTGGAGAAGCTGGCTCGGGAGAACAGCAGCATGAAATTGGAGCTGGATGCCTTGCGCTCCAAGTACGAAGCCCTGCAGACCTTCGCGCGCACCGTGGCCCGCGGCCCCATCACCCCCACCAAAGTGGCCACCACCAGCGTCATCACCATCGTCAAGTCCGCCGAAATCTCCTCCAGCTCCGTGCCGTTCTCGGCGGCGTCCTAATGTCCAAGGAGAGAGAACTCGCTGCCTGGCTGGAGGAGGGGACTCGGCAGAGCCCGCTTCTCCTTCCCTCGAATCAGACGTCCGCCTTCCCCCTCCCCCCGAAAGGGAGCTGGCCAGCCACGTAGCGGCAGGCTCTCCGAAGGGGAAGTGAACTGGCGGCTTTACCTCTTGCTCAGTAAGCCCTTCGGGGGCTGAAATTGAAATTCCACGTCTAGCCCTGCCGGAATCCGACGGAGGCGCCTCGCACAGCTCTCTCTTCCTCGCTGGTCTTCGTTTAAGCCCCAGTCGACATGAGGTATCGAAGGAACGGGCGCTCGGCGAAAATTTCAAACGGATAACATGGTAGAATCGTCAGGCCACGGGATAAAAAAACAACCCCTCTTCCTCTAGTTAGGAAAGAAAAAGTAAAAGCAGCCCCATCGTAGCTGTCTTTATAGGTTGTGGGGGGGTGGGGATCAAGGTTTGGGGACAGTCCCTGCACCCCGATTTTCACACCACGAGGTGTTTTCTCTCCAAACCCAGACGGCCAGGGTGAGTGGATCTTCAGTTCATCCTCTGGTCCCTGCTGCTGCTCCATCCCGGCCGGAGGTCCTTTTGGTCAGGAGTCCAGCAAAATGGAAGAGCGTCTACAACGCAAAAACGCCGCTGAAGCTGCTTCCCGTGATGTGCCTGTGAATTGGGCCTCCTCTTTTGATGTGGTTGTGTGGTTTCCAAACAATACATCTCGGTCAGTGTCATCATCCCGGTTCTACAGCGTCGTAGGGTGAGGGGGGGCGGGACGGGAAATGTACGGTGAGCAGGCCATGTGGGGCTAGACTTGGTGGCTAGGTTGTGTGAGGAAAAAAAAGATAATTTACCAGAAGAGGAACTCGTGGAAAAGGATAGTGCGGTCAAATTGATGCCTTTTTGAATCAGCATGACTTAGAAAAGCGAAAGGTTTATAAGCCCAAGACACGCTGGGAAAAAACAGGGGGGGAATCTTTTGGGACAAGGAAGATTCAGAAAGAAATGTGAATTCAACCCACAGCCTTATCCATGATATCTCCTCTTGTTTGGGGGCTCTCGAACATCAAGAGAGGTCAAAAGCGAACGTGAAGTAAAAAGCAGAAAGAATTAGATCTAAACATCTACAGGGAATCGGGCTCCTCAGGATAGTGCTCAGCAAGCTTCGAAGATAACAAATGGCGCAGAGGAACCCAGGAAGATTTAGAAGTTGGTACCTTTCGGGGTTTTTTTTTTGGAGGCGAATTAAAGTGGGTCTTGTGGTTCTGAGAAGCAGGGAGAAAAATCAGAGCTCGCCAACAGGGCGAGAAGGAAGGATAGAGGCTGCCGTTTGTATGTGTGCAGAGAACGAGGCGAGTGCGTGGATGGAGTTTGCTCGGACTCGAGAAGATGGTATAGAGAGCAGAGCAGAGAGAAAGCAGTTTGTGGATTTACAGAGGAGGCAGAGGGATGAACCATGGTTAGAGTTGGGTTGTTGGTGAGGGATGATGATGAAGAGCAGGGAAAGAAGGCTTGGAACTGGGAGTTGCGAGGCGAGGAAGCGGCCCTTCCAAAGTCCTTCTGTGCTGTTTTTGTAAGGTTTCAAGAGTAAAGAGCTCTCAGACTTCCAGTGGGAGAACCGAAGCCTCAGATAAAGGTCTCTTCAGATGGGTCAGTAATAAAATTGCTGCCTCCTGCTTGGCTGAAGCCAACTCAGCAGAGAGAAAAATTCCAATTTTCTGTTGGAATCTGGGGAGGCAACATTTACATGGTGGCATCGTCCAAATGTTGTGCCTCACCCACATCATGTGGCGATCTAGGACTGATTCCAGTTGCCCCAGGCGTCTTACATGTTTGCATCCCCCGCCTTGTCAAACACATCCCCTCTGTTGTGGTTGGATTTGAGCTGAAGACCTGGCTTCCCCAAATCCTAGTTCCAGTGGTGTTTTCTTGGGCTGTCTCAAAGCTCCCACTTAACGCTCCGCTGCAGCTAATACCGGTAGATTGTGACCTCTCTTCTGTGGGTGCGTTCACAATTGAAAGCAAATAAGAAAGAGTTAAGAGTTAGCCCTTAACCTCTGTGTAGGTGAATCCTGGGTGGAGTTACTAACACTGTGAATGTAGCACTAGTGGTAGTTGGGTGCATGGACAGCACAGATCTTGTACCTCACCTTCAGCATATGTAGACTTGTTGGCACTTAATGCTCTTCTGTGCCATTCAGTAGTTTAGTGGTGAGGAGGGGGCTAATTTTGACTGCCCAGATCAGGAAGAACGAGCAAAGCTAATGGCTGTGTGTCCACTTATGTGTTGGCTTCAGATGAACTCACAAGTGGGGGGTCTCCCTCCGGCCTCCCCTAACCCTCTTGAAGACCAGTTAACACCTGGGGTTTATCCTTGCTGCTTTGGACTCCCTCACAAAAAGTTGGAGGAAGAACAGGAGTTGAGTTGCTTTGTGTTATTTTTCTCTGAAAATGTGCTTTGGGACACCCTGAGTTCTCTGCAAGCTTCCCGAATCCTTAAAAGCGGAGGGAGGAGTTAGATTGCACTGTCTGAGTTTCAGAAAAGAAACGCCAGTGGCCCGAGTGGGCATAAGAAGCTTGGATCCTCTCCTCTCCTCTCCCCTCCAGGGCCAGCTGAAAGCGGAGCCCTGGAAAACGAGGGACGAGTTAACTGGGCTCCACAAAGACGGAACAAATGTTTAGAGGTGCCTTCCCCAACCTGGTGTCCCCCCCAATACATCCCACTGCAGCTCTCCTGGGCTCTTAGTCAACAGAGGCCATGATGTTCCTAGCTCCTGGTTGAAAGCTGCTACATCTGAGGAAGACACGGACTATTGATGAAGGAAACCGCGCCATCCATCCTAAATTCTAATGGTGTTCTTTCTCGATTGGCCGAGAGTCGATTGCCCTGAGGCTCTTGACTCTAGCTTTGTCCTCCCCTTGTTCCTCTTCTCTCTGGTGCTGGATGGGGCGCCCTTGGTCAACTCCAGAAGAGGTCCTCCGTATTTGTGCGATGCTTCCTTGTGACTGAGAAGTCTTCCCTAGTTTTAGGAGATGGACAAGCGATTATGGACCTAGGCAGAAGTTGAAGGGAGATGCTCTGACAACCGTAAACCCACCGAAATTCTTGAGCGTATCCAAGGGAGGTCCAACCGTAGTTAAGACCATTGTGGTGGCCTTGACTTGGTAAAAGCTACGCATTGGGCTTATCCCTAGAGAGTTCCACCAGGGTTTTTTTTCTTCCCTGCTGTGGTTAGGGCCTCTCACCTTGTCCATTGACCAACCTCTGTGTACTTTCTTCCTAGCAGCTATGGGCTCCTCGGCCACCCCTGTCACATGTGGGTGGCGCATTGGAAGGGGAAGCCAACGGCTGATCAGATGAGGAGGCGGTTGTACAATATGAGAGGCTAGTTGGACTAACCCTCTGGTAGGGGAAAACACCTCTAAAGGAAGAAGTCTTTACTGCTTTTTTGGAGAACAGAGAGGAGCTTCCGTGGGGTAAAAGCTCCCCCCTTCTTCGGTCGGTGTCCATTTCCCTTGCAATCAGGCGTCAAAAGGCTTAAATCAGAATTAAAAGCTGTTGATACCATAGTCATGGTAGGTAATCCATATTGGATATCAATTTAAGGGCCACTTGGAAATATTTGAGAGACATATGCATATAGATACAGATATATGTGTGTGTGAGTGTGTCTGTATATATATATATGATTTATACACACATATATATAAAATAATTATATACATTTTACCATACAGGTTCTTTTTGTACGAGATACGTGTAATATTGTTCATATTTAAATCTATATACCAGTTTTCCAAAAAAAACCCAGGAGGGACCTAAGAATTGGTGCCCGCTTTCTATGCTCGGATCTCCAACCTTGGCCACTTTTAGGACTGATGGACTTCAACTCCCAGAATTCCCCAGCCCATGACTGGCTGGGGAATTCTGGGAGTTGAAGTCCACCAGGCATAAAGCGGCCAAAGCTGGAGATCCTTGCGTTGATGGATGCTTGGAGCCTGGAAGTGTTTTTCTCTCCACAATTCCCCTTCCAGAAGTCTGGAAGGACCGAAAAGGGATCAGAACATCCCATCCATCACCCCAAGATAATCCCCCCCCCTTTTTTCACCCTCCTCTTTTTTTTTCTCTTTCTTTCTTTCCTGTCTTTAGGGACTCTTCTCGCCACAAAGGTTTGGGAAGAAACACAGCCTTGCGTTGTGTGCAAAACCACTGCCGCCTGTAAGAAATGCACATTATTATTTTTTTTAAAAAAGCCATTTTCATTCAGCTGCCACTTTTCCCTTTCCTGCTTCTTAAATCCCTGGGAAGTTTTTCGGGGTTTTTGGGGGGGCAGAGGGAGGGGGGACACATCCCATTACCTACTGGGAAGACCAGCGTACTGTGGCTTCAAATTAGCATTTTTCAAAGTTGGCCACTTTAAGATTAGGGGGGACGGGGACTTTAACTCCCAGAATTCCCCATTTCTGGGGAATTCTGGGAATTGAAGTCCACCCATCTTAAAAGCTGCCAAATTTGAAAAACACTAATTTAAGCGATGCTAATGTGGAGATAAAGAAAAGCTTTCTGGCGTACCATAAATTAGCACATTAGATGCAAACAATGCTTGGCACTTCTGTTAGATGCTAGGTTTTTTTTGTTTTTTTTAAATAAGTAGAGATTATTATTATTTTATAACTCTCCCATGGATGATATAACTGCAAATTCTTGGGTTGGTTCAGCCTTTTATCTCACAAGACATGTGATCCATCCTTGGATAATTGAAAACTGATTTACTTTAGCTTACATGTTAGGGTGCGTTTGGATACCAAAAATGCACAGCACACAAGAGATGATTGTCCCTAATGGAGGGAATCCTTGCCTGCTTTTATTCCATTTTGTTTTTTGTTTTAAGTTATAAGCCGCCCAAGAGTTGATTTGGAATCGGGCAGCACCTCTGTCCAATCAAATAAGGGATTGCATCTTAATGGTGTATGTAAAAACCAAAGCACTCGCCTATATAAAAACCAGAGGAATTTAATTTTTTGTTAAGAAAAGAGGTTTTCTTGTAAGATGGATTTCTTTCCCCTATCACCCCTTCCCCCCCACCCCCCTTTTTCCTTTCGTTACTATTTGGAAATTTGGGTTTGGAAATTTAGCATGTTTTTTTGTTGTTGCTCCTCGCATTATAAAATTATACTTTTTCTTTTTAAATCACATATATGGCTCCAGATCAGGGCTGCAAAAAACAACAACAACCCCCACCTCAGATGGCAGCAAAGAATTTTATTTATCTCTTTTTTTTCCCCCCCCGTTGTCTGGATTTTTGCAGCTTAGATCCAGAAGCCTTTAATCACGAGACTGTTCTACTCTGTGGTTTCCGCAAACTTACTTTTGTTTCGGTATTTATTTTTGTGTTGCTTTTTTATTATGAAATAAATTATTGACATATCAAGTAATGTGGGTGCCTGTCCCATGAGGCCTATGATGTCCGTCTGTCTGTGTGTGTGCGTGCGTGTGTCCAATCTATTTTCATTTGACACCCTCTTCTCCCACCATGTTAATTTATTGCTGTAAATTTGAAGCTGCAACCGTTGTGGCTTTTTGGTAAACTTTCCAATAAAGCATCTTCTGGTTTCAGATTGGATCTTGTCTGTCATCAGAGTCTTTGATAGCCAGGTGGCATATTATTATTATTATTATTATTATTATTATTATTATTATTATTATTATTATTATTATTATTATTTTTCAAAGCTTTATCTAGTACAGGGCTTTCCAAACTTGGAAACTTTTAAGACTTGTGGGCTTAAAAGCTCCCAGAATTCCAGAAAGATAGCCCACAAAGTTGGAGTTTGGAGACCCTGATCTAGTACAGTGGTTCTTTTTTCTAACTTGGCAACTTTTAAGAGGACTGGACTCCCAATTCCCAGCATTCCCCTGCCAGCATGCTTTATGATGGGTGGACCTCATGGTAGCAGGGGAATTCTGGGAGTTGAAGTCCACACCTTCTTAAGGTTGCCCAGATCTAGTAGTAACCTGCAGCTTATAACCCTCTCTGGAGGAGGGTGACACAGAGGGAGCAATTTAATACAATTTTGCAGGTAGCAATAAGTGTCACATAACTGTGTGCCAATAAAAAGGGTATCGTGGGGTGATTATCAAACTCTGGTCAGCATCAAGGCAACCAATTTTAGAAGGGAAGGAAAAAACAGGGATTGATGTGGATGCTGATAATTTTGCTGTCTGTCAGAAGATGAAAGGCAGCCACAAATTCTGGGCTGTGCAAAACAAATCCTAAGATTACAAAAGACGAGAGAAACATGACGTGCCTTACATCAGGAATGCTGAATTACAAATAAGAGCTGCAAGCCAACTGCAGCCTAGACCAAAGTTTTTCATTGCTATTTTGCATTTGACGGCCATTAAAATCCTCTACTTTATAACATCAACGATGTGACACTTTTTTCGTTTTCAATCGTGAACTATAGCACCAATAATTAACCATGGGCCATCCCAGATTCAATCCAGCCCAAAACTCTCGGAATACTCACAAAGTAAATTTGTCGGCATTAGACAGCACTGGGAAAAAGTATTACAAATATTTTTATAATTTTTTTTGTTGTTGAAATGTACAGATTGACACGCAATTCATAGCCATCACACACAGGACCCTCCAGGTAGGAAGAAGCGCCTTATATCAACACGTTCACACTTTCAACGTAATGCAACGCCTCTTCTTCCACGATGAAGCCACAACTCCTCTGACATCCAAGGTGCGTTCTATGATCAGAAGCTTTGACAGCCTCAGTGCAACTTCATAAAGGAATCTGGCGCTATTAATTCCTCACCTTGCTGCAGCTCCTTGTGTTGGAAAGAAGAAACGTGCTTTTATTTCTCTGGGGCTCTGAGCTATTGTATTCCCATCCCGGTGGATTGGATCCACAAACAAGCAAACCAAAAAAGAACGACAATGGGAATCTAGTTCCAATGGGATTGAGCTGCAGTTGCAGAATGAAAGTGTCGATTCCATCCAATTTTATCCCTTCCTACGTTGCCTTGTTCCGTCTCTGCCAATAATCAGTATTATCTCCAGGGATAATTGGGAATGGGAGGACCTGTGTCCGTTGAGAAATTCTGTTTTCCTCAGGCTGCACCAGGACCAACAATAAGTACATCCTGAGTGTTTCTGCCACTCACCACAACACCACATAAGAAAAGGTAGATCCAGCTGTATTTAAGAAGTCAACCCAATATCTGGGGATCTTCCCTCAACAGCCCACTGAGAACAAGAATGAGACGCTTCTGTTGCTTCGTTCAACAATGTGGTCCGATTCGGTTGGCAGCTGCCGGTCTGGACCAAGGTGAGAAGACCCGATAAACACAAGTTCTCCTCTTCACAAGCGGCCTCTTCACAACTCCTCGTCGGAGACGATCAGCATCCGTTTCTCAAGGCTCCTCCTCTTCTTGCTCTGCGAGGCCTCCACCGGAGGACTCACGTGGCCGTTCTGCCCCAAACCCCCTTCCGTCTCCTGCATGGATTGCTGCGTGTATTGTTGGTAGGTCGGGGAGAAATTGTGGATGGCGTCTTGGACAATATCTTGAGGGCTCATCGTTTCCTTCAGCCCGCTGGAGATGCTTTGCAACGGGGCCACGCCTGCTAGAAGAAAAAGGGAAGAGACCAGAAGAGAAGAATCGATGGACGAGCAGGTGCTTTTTTCTTTTTTCAAGCAGGCCACTAAGAAGTCAGTTCACCTGCACAAACCAGCCTGCCGGGAAGGTGGAACCCAATGTTGCCTGAAGGCACCAGGGAAAAGAAAAATAAATTTGCCCTGAGGATTTCCGGCAGGTTGGTTTCTCCTGCTGACGTGTCTTTTCTACCACATCTCCCAATGACTTGAAAATTTCACATTTCTCTTGGGTTTGTTTGGAGCCGAACTCAGCTGGAGGTGGCCTAGGGTCCATGGCTACTATTTCCCGTCGTGCTGAAATATCCCTAATTACACCTTCCAGAATGGAACAGGCCTCAAAAGAGGGAACTACCCACTTGAACGGTTCTGTAGGAAGCTAAGGAGGCCCTTGGCTGTTGGGGAGAGCATCTAATGATGGAAGCAGGCCATTCTCACCTCCATCCTTTGGCTGTTCCCCCCCTTAAATAAGTTAGAAGATACTCCCAACTTGGTTCGTTTACCTGCTTTATCTTCTATTTGGGAAGAAACTGGGAGGAAATGTTTTTTTTTAATCAAGTTTGAGAAACAGAAGGGAGATAAACACAGAATTCTTGCTTATCGGCCCTAGGAAAAGAAGACACCAGCTTACCTTTCTGCTTGCTCGTCCCTTCCTTTCCCTGCCTACCTTCCGTATAACCGAAGGAGCAGGTTCTCTTGAAGCAAGTTACCTGTGGTGCTTTCCTTTTTCTCCTGGTACACCTGGCAGGTGAAAGCGTAACGGAGAGCGATGGAAGCAAACAGCATCTCGATACAGATGATGAAGTTCTGGTAGCCGGCTGCAACGGTGCCAGCTCCCACTGCCTTCCCGTCAATGATCTGAACTTCTGGGATGACCCCACATTTCTCCAAGATGGCCAGGAGCACCCCTGCAAAATAGGAATGGTTGCAAAACATCCGCAAAGGCTCTCAAGTAGGTTTTTCACAGGTCCAGGAAACGTCTGAAGGAACCTACGTAATTGTCCCATACCCGAATTCCTCAGAATTACAAGATCCCACCAAGACTTGGTTGTTGTTTTTTAAAAAATACTGACAAATTGACAAAACACACTAGCAAAATCTACATCTAGGGTTTGCTCCAGTCTAGGTTTCCTCTACTTTTGGGGTGGGAAGGATCCACAAATAAATAAATATATCTATATCTATATATCTATATCTATATCTATCTATCTGTCTGTCTGTCTGTCTGTCTGTCTGTCTGTCTGTCTGTCTGGGTCCTATTAGAACAAGCCAACATTTTTTGCAAGCTCATACTTCATGTAATATTTATTTTCCAAGGGATAGAGACTTCTCAAGGCTTTCTGTCCTGCATGTGTGGGTCTTCCAAAATTTGGAGCTCATCTAGGCCACTTGCATTGCTACAAATGAATTAACTCTCAATTGAAATACCAACTAGAGGGAGTTAAATTTCTTCAACTTTTTCCCTTCAACCACGGGTGGAGCATCTTCTCTTCCCCCCCCTGTGAAATGTTAGCCCAAACACGTTATATCGACAGAGCGGTGTTTCTCAACCTTAGCCATGTTTAAGAATGGGTGGACTTCAACTCCCAGAATTGCTGGGGGATTCTGGGAGTTGAAGTCCCCCCCCCCCTCTGAACATGGCTGAGGTTGAGAAACACTGGAGTTGGTCCAGGAGGGTGAATGGATTAATAGAGAACTGAAGTTTCCTATTTCAGGCCCTCCCCACCCACGACAGGAAGTAGAGTGACTCGCCTTGCCAAAAGGAGAGGAAGATGACCGCCTTGATGGTAAGAAACTTCAGGACTGGCTCAAAAGGCCTCAGGAAATCCATGGTGGCAAAGTAGAAGAGGAAGAGAGCGTAGAGGGCCAGGCTGACCGAGAAGTTGTTGATGATGGTGATGTAGAGATACCCGCTGTGGATGCTGGGAAGCAGAGCATTCAGACAGGCAGAATTCCTTGTTAGGGACCATTCCCTTTCCAAGCCCATCACAGTTGATCCCTCTTCCTCCCCATCCCTTTCATTCTCACTTGAAATCACCATCGTGGTACTTCCCAAATGCTTGGAGAATGATGGTGAGGATGGCCATGACCGGCTTGATGATGCAGAACTGCAGGGTGGCCTAGAAGGAAGCAAAGAAACGGCTCCATTGAAACCACCCAGCTTCTGTGCCTCTGTTGTCACCTAATCCCATCATCCGGACCTCACGTTTTGGGTCCAATCTAGGATGGACAATCCCCCAAAAACGCTCCAATCTACCACGGCTTCCACAAATGCCCCCATCACCCATGGCTGCCTCGCTAGGAGTGATGAAAGCTGGTTGGGTGTCCAGCAACCAGGAAAGCAACTGGATTCTCCCTGCTAAAATCTCATTTCCACAGTCTGAGTGTCTTTTTGGCAACGACTGTCTCCAATTTCCATCTATGCCTATAAAGGCGGAAGAAACGGAAATATTTCACAGTACAGACAACGGGAACCTGCAAGATTTTGCCTGGGAAAAATGAACCGAAACCGAAACAAGTTTTGAGGGGGAATAAATAAAGATAATGGCTTCCCTGGAAGTACCATGGATGATGGAGAACGGCTGTAGCTCTATTCTATGAGAGGCTCCTCACCTGTTTGCAGAACCGAAGGAACCCAATGGAGTAAGACATCCCTTGGAGACAGCAAGTTCCGTAGAGACAACTAGAACTAAGAAAAACCAGAGTCATAAATCGGCCCAAGCATGGGACCTTAAGACTATATGTTGAGTGTGAAATACTCCCAATTGTAAGCAAGAGATAGATACACCACAGTGATGGTCAACTTACACAATGGGCTTTCCTCGGATTTCCGCCATGATGGTACTTTCTCCTCCAAGATATTCGAAGCAGAGACTCAGGAAGCTGTAAATCACAAATGCTACCAAAAAAGGGTGGGGGAAGGGAGAGATTATTTGGTGATGTTCATCCCACCTTTATTACTCGATAAGTAACTCAAGACAGCAAAACTTACAGTATAATCCTCCTTCCTCTTTTCCCCATAACAACTCTGTAAGATGGGCTCAACTGAGAGAGGGACTGGCCCAAAGTCACCCAGCTGGCTTTCCTGTCTAAGGGGGGACTAGAACTCACGGCCTCCTGGTTTCCAGACTAGCGCCTTCACCCCCACACCAAACTGGCTGTCAGACATACACAGAGCTCAATCCGATGGCAGAAACCGTGACCAAGTCACCAGATTTTAAATATGGCGGCCTTTCCTCCACGCGTGTCCCTACAAATAGGCTGTCCTCCCTGGCCACGCTCTGGAGGAAGGATTGCATAGAACGTGGCCTTTGAACTTGGAACCTTCGGCTCAGTTTATGGCCGATTGCCTGCCTCCACGCCCGCGCATCTGGGATATGCCAAGTGCTCCAGGGCTAGCCGTGAATCCCAGCTCACCTTCGTAGCAGTCCCGCACTGAGTCAAAGTAAACATAGTACTGATGGCTGCCGATTAGCAGGAGGCTAAGCCAGGAGTCGAAGGCATAAATGGGGATGATAAAGAGAATCCGGATGATGTAACGCTGCTCGTTGGGAATGGTGTAGTTTTTCAGGTGCGAGTAGATCTGAGGGAAGAGGAAGAAGAGGAAGAACACGCAACACAGGATCAGAGGCAGCGTTCCCAGGGAGAAAAGGATCAATCAACAGCCGATAAGGATCAATGTGCTATAGCTAGACCATCTTAAGACCAATTAAAAAGAATTTTGGGAGCAAGGGGACGCAAATATCACACATATTTGCTTGCGTGGCCTTCATCCTGGCACTAATCCCAAAGGTGCTTTTTCAAGAGGCAACTGGGCTTTCTGGTTTTGGTTTGAAGACGTTTCGCTTCTCATCCAAGAAGCTTCTTCGGCACTGACTGGATGGTGGGAAACGGAAGGATTGATATTCCTTGCAGACAGCTGGTCATTTGCATCCTTTTAGAGGGCTGTTGAGGCCACTTGGAGGTTTATCTGTATCCTCGGGATCACCTGAGTAGCGCAAATGGTTCTTGTAGTCGGCAGTCATATTTCCTCTGGAAATCCGTCCATGCTCCCACTCCGTTCGAAGGGTTTTCATCCCAAATTGGACAGCTAAACCTCTGTAGAGATTCTCAAGCCACCCAATGCATGAGCTGAAGCAGAGCGGAAGAAGCTGCTTGGATGAGAAGCGAAACGTCTTCAAAGGGAAACCGGAAAGTCCAGTTGCCTCTTGAAAAAGCACCTTTGGCACCACCATGACCTGGATGACTAAGAATCTCCATAGACACAACCTGGTGTTAGGTGAAGCTTCAGGTCTCCCAAAGCAGCCAGGGGAAATCCGGCCTTCCAAAGATGCTTCAACCAGCACCGTCGGTGGTGCAATACTAGTTCTACGACTTCCTTCTTCTAAAGGGGAAACCACAAGTGAACAAGCAGCCAGCAACGATAAGAAGGTTAGATCTTGCCAGGGGGGTTGATGGACACAACTTCCATCATTTTTCTATAAAATATCAGAATTGAAAAGCAATAGAATGCCCTAGGCTATTACTGGCAGGCCTATAAAGACCATCTCCAGAGAAATCCCTACTAAACTGGGAAGGCCAAGCTGCCTTAGTTGGTGAGTCAAAAGCCCTGTGGGATATAATATCTTCTCCCTTCCCCAGGAAAAAGACTACATGAAAAGGCACAAAACCATCAAAACAGGGTCTCTCTTTCCAAATTGAAAACACTTTTCCCTTCTCTTTCTAAGCAAAACTAAATTAACCATCTTAACATAGAAACAATACCACCATTCAAGTCTTGCATGGCCACTAGAAGCGACAGAGAAGTTCTACACTGATATAACCTGGTGTGATGGCATAGGAAGCAAGATTCCACCTAACCAGATCAAACAGCCATGGCTTTTCCTCAAATTGATGCCTTGAAGGTGTGGACTTTCCCATCTCACACAGCCACATGGAAAGATGGAGTCCCAACAGGGCTGGGCAGCGCTACCACCCACCTGGTGGAAAGTAAGGATCAGGGCCGTCCAGACAAAGAGTCCCGAGATGGCTTTTGCTGTGGACGTGGTCAAAAAGAGGGTTTGGATCTCCTGGGAGTGATTCTGGTCAGCCCTTAGTTGGGAACCATCCTCCACAATTAAATGGCTGGAGACCATCGGTGGCGAGAAGAAATGGGCCAAGGTAGCAACCATGCTGGAGGTCAGGAGCGCTTCTGGGGCTGGAGAAGACCAGTTGGCGTGTATTGTCGTATTCATCTGCTGGAGAGGAGGGAGCAAAGGTGAATGTATTAGGGAGGAGCACCACATGAGGAAAAGTGCCCTGATTGGGAGGAAAGATCAAGGTGAATTGCTTGAAGAGAAGCCAGATTATTCATCACCTCCTTGTACATTCTTCTGTCAGGCTCAAGAGATCAGGAACAGGAGTTGAGTTCTTGATGGCTGCCCAACAACTCCAAACTGATGATGTGTTTTACCCCGCCCTCGGGCCCATCCTGCTCATTTCCTACATCCTCTTTTTCATCTATTTTGACCCCACCTGCTAGTGTCCTCTTCCTTCTCCAAGGAGTTCCATGGGGCAGTTCCAACCTAGAGTAGGCTGTTCCAAAAGAGATTCAACCAGCAAACTTCGCCAAGCAAAAGAGAATTGGAAATCCTACTCCAACTGGATGGCTTTGCTCACCCTCCTACATATGGCAAATTTCTTGGCTTTGAGTTACAGAAACAGATAGCCCTCACGATTGCAGAAGTAACAGCTGGAAGCTTAAAATTATCCCATCATCCAAAAACAAAAAAAACAAAACCTGTGTCTGGCAAAGATTTGAAGATATCTTTATCTTGTTAGAATACTTTGCCCATCTGATTATATTTGCTTTAGTTGAAACGCTCCTATTTGAACAGACTGCTGCGTCCTGTTTTTCTCGCTGTGCTGAAAGCTTTCACATACCTACCTTGAAGACTCTGAGCAAAACACAGCAAATATTTTACACACAACCTACTGTAGCTGCCAATGATGCAGCTGCTTTAAAGAGCCACGGACAAGGGCTCCAAAGCGTTTGCAGAGCCTTAATAGTACACTCTGTGTTTTAAATTAGAAAGTCAAGTGTTGCTCAAAAGTTTAGTAATTGCTGTTTATATTTCCCAACTGCTGGGGGTAAAAAAAGGGGGGGGAGGGAACCTTCTGTTCCTCTGAGTTTCGACAGAATAGAAACTACAATTTCTTGGTGTTTTTTTTTTTTTGACTTGATTATAGCCGTTCTTTCAACTCTGCACCTCTCATTTCTCTTCTTAGTGCCGGGAACGCTTTGTTTGCAAACTCCAAGCAAGGCAAAACAATTACGTGTCCAAGCTTCCAGAACTCAATGGGTGTGGAGTTTTGTCCGGGATATTCTGGACGTCTCTCTCCTAGCATCAAACTAATAATATACTTGTATTTTTAGGGAGCGTGTTCAGAGACCCCCCCCACCAGGTTGTCACGTTTCCCTCTTTAGTTTACCCATTCCTGACATTTCTCCCGCCTTCTATTCTAGGCATTGAGACACACAGATACACTCCATTTGTTTTTCCAAGAAAGGCACTCATTACAAACATAACTTTATGACAGGCAAGCAATTTAGGATGAAGACCAACTGCCCCATTTTTATTAATCTTTGCTTAGTTGAGCTGTAGGAAATTCTGCCTCCCCGTCTTAGCTGGCCAGTGACATCAGCCCCCTATACAGACATTCTGTAAATCTGAATAAATCTTTTCACAAGGGGCTTAGGGTTACTAGGCCACCTGCTTTTTCAGCCCAAACAGCCCCAAAGTATCATCTCTTCTCCCCAAACCTAATGTTTCTAACCTTTTCCACTGTCAACTGTCCCTACCATTCACTTTGGGGAAGCATTGGAATAGAATTACTTTTTATAACAATTCTGCAAGAAAAACAACTCGTTCACTGCAATCTTGGCACAGATCTAGAAAGAAGTTGCATCATTATAACATTTTCCCCCATCCAGTGACTGTGCTATAAATCTGGAAAGATTTGTGTGACTAAAACGAAGTCTTTTGAAAAGAAAAGGACAACTGTGCACCGAGATATTCCCTTGGAAAAACCTCTCCCTAATTTTCTTCTTCTCGTTGCAAGGGTGGCAAATTTACTTCTGAAAAGACGCGTCAGTACTACTATTTTAAGTCACCTGCCCCCATTTTAAAGACTTCTATTAAAAATAATTACATTTTTAATAAAGGGGCAAGGGCAACTTTTTTTAATTAAAAAGTTGCCCATTTCCCTACAGCGTAAGAATGATGAACAGATCAAGGTATTAAGAGCCAATTACAGCGTATCTGTAATTAAGAAATGCTTTGGTTAAGATTCATTTATTCATCCTAGAATCTAAAAGATAAAAGGAGCCTCATTCTCAACTCAAGGCAGGAAACAATTAAAACATCCCAGTCCAGCTTCTGTCTGAATTACTACTATAAAGATGGACCAGCCCATGACTGAATAAGGGGCTATTTATTTAATCTGGTGACATCACCACTACTCAAATCTCTTCCTAGTTTCTTCTTTAATTAAGGTTATCATAATAAACAAATGAAGATGAAGAAGGAAGGAGAAAGAGGGAAAGAAAAGTGTAGAATAAAGGAGGGGGGAAAAAAAACCACTGACTTCTAACTTTTTTTCCCAGTGCAGTAAAGTACAAAATAAAATTACAGCTTCAACTTTTTACTTTTACATATTTTGTATTTCTATACCAACATACTAATCAGCAAATCCTAGCCAAGATTTTTTTTTATGTCTCAAGTACAAATTTCAAAGCGATTTCCAGGTCGAAACAAAAGTAGATAGGTTTTCTCTGATTAAAACAATTCCTTTTGCCATCTCTACTAACCATCTTTTTTTTATTTTCCATCGTTTGTTTGTTTTTTAAATTTAATTCCCAACATTTAATTTGGCTTCAATGCAAGTGACATTAGGAGCCTAGAAAACTTACCATTTTCAAACGATGAAAGCAATTGCTTGTCTAAAAAAGAGAAAGTCTTCTTCTGGGCCAGCTGAAATGTCCACCACCTCCCTTGCTTACAACCTTATCCTTCTCTTTGCCAATTAACCAAGTTTTTAGATCTTCCGTTACCTATTCGATGGATCCAGGCTTCTAGCGTTCTTTTCAAACCAAAGGACGGGTTGATAAATTCCCACTCTCTTGAGCTTTCCAGACACACCAATCTGTGCTATGAATCCACCAGCTTTATTTATGCCCTGTTCAGCTACTGGGAGAAGACACCTTGGGGCAGGATGTATGCTTACTCACCCCCCCTGTGGTAGACGATGCAAGCAGTTCGGTGGTCTTATGCTTACAAGTACACCAGAGCTTAAAAATACACCGCTCCCTACTCCTAGGAGGAGGGAAAGAGAAGCAGAGGGTGGAAGGACCTGAGGAGCAACTCCGGCTGATGGGTGGGAGGTTGATTGGTTGGTTGAGCGGTTCCTCAACCAGAAGCTCTGAGCAAAACCCCGGTAACCACACACAACATTGGACGATGCAATGAGGGTATGCAGATTCTCCAGCCGTCAGCTGACCACCAGTGTCCTTCCCAGCCTCAGCTGTCCTGTTGAATCAACACTTGGGACTCTTCTCTGACGGTTGGGAGAGCCGGCCAAGGAAGGCGCTTTGGAGCAAGGTACACGCTGGTACTATCACAACATCAAACATTAACCAGAAAGTCAAGCTAGTAGGCAGGGAAAGGAAGTTACCAAGGACCTAGAGGAGCATTCCCTTCTTCCTTGTTTGCTTTCCAAGAACACAAGTCCTACCAGAGACCCAAAAGCTACTTTTAAAAGAATAAATAACCCCAAGAGACCCGCGCTAGAAGAAGTGGATGGAGAATGTTCTACGAAAAAAATTAGTTTTGAAAGACCCAGAAGATTCTCTGCCTTTTCTGCTATTAAAAAGGATTCTTATCTGTTCCCCTGAATCCCCAGTTTTGGGGTGGCAGGAGGTTCTAGACCAGACCAAGAAACCTAACTGGATAAAGAGAACTATTGAATTTACCTGGAAGAAACAGAAACAATTCTTTTAACGTGCATCTCCGGGGATCCTTTGGAAGATAACATGGTCCAGCAAGCTTTGGACTAGCTCAAAACTGCCTCTACAAACTTCCCTGTAATGTTTCTTAATCACAACCGGGCACCGACACACTCACTCGCAGCCGCCTTGCTTACCCATGGTGCCATTTGGGGGCCGTAAGCCGAGGACTTCCTGTATTCTGGACGTTATTCGTGCTGCCGAGGTAGCTGTGCTGCCTGTGCCAAGGTGGAGACGAACATCGGAGGGGTGTGCATCGCTCACCTCGGCTCCTGTTGTGTGGCTTTTGGCCGAGGTGTGTGGCTCTGTAGAAGAGCCTACTCAGCCTAGGAAGCTGTTTCTCACCTATTACTCTCAGCCGGATTCTGGCCCCCCGTGAGCAAAGCAGGTGGGGCCGAGCTCCACCCAGGGCCTCTGTTTATTCGGAGCGATAGGCTGAGCTCCCGTGGCTCACTGGCCAAACAAGCCAGCTCAGATGAACTTGCTTTAGCCCGAGGCAGGACGGGTGTTTCAGCACCTCCTTGCTTAATCAGCAGCAAGCAAACGCTTCAAAGTTTTTATGTGGGGCGGGCAAAGGGACTAGCCTCTTGGAGCCCTTATCGCAGAATTCTGTGTAGGCTGATATAAAATCCCTCCTTCCCGTTGGCTCGGGTGGGCTCTGTGGATTTCTTGGATCAGCAGCAGCGCCAATATCGTTTGCAGGGACTGTTGCTAGGAATCTGTATTTCCCACCTTAGATACCAGGAGACGGTGAGTTCTAGTCCTGCCTTAGGCAACGAAGCCAGCTGGATGGTCTTCGGACAATCACCAGGAGACGGTGAGTTCTAGTCCTGCCTTAGGCAACGAAGACAGCTAGATGGTCTTCGGACAATCACCAGGAGATGGTGAGTTCTAGTCCTGCCTTAGGCAACAAAGCCAGCTAGATGGTCTTCGGACAATCACCAGGAGACGGTGAGTTCTAGTCCTGCCTTAGGCAATGAAGCCAGCTAGATGGTCTTAGGACAATCACCAGGAGACAGTGAGTTCTAGTCCTGACTTAGGCAACGAAGCCAGCTAGATGGTCTTTGGACAATCACCAGGAGACAGTGAGTTCTAGTCCTGACTTAGGCAACGAAGCCAGCTAGATGGTCTTTGGACAATCACCAGGAGACAGTGAGTTCTAGTCCTGCCTTAGGCAACGAAGCCAGCTAGATGGTCTTCGGACAATCACCAGGAGACGGTGAGTTCTAGTCCTGCCTTAGACATGAAATCCAGCTGGGTGACTTTGGGCCAGTCTCTATCAGCCCACCTCATCCCACAGGGTTGTTGTTGTGGAGAAAATAGGAGGAGGCAGTGTTTGATAAGTTTGCTGCCTTGAGTTATTTCTAAAAATAATAAGGACGGGATACAAACAAGCAAAATCCTAAAATAGTCTAGAGGCCTCCCATTCGAGTGCTAACTCAGTTCAATCTGGCTTGACTTCTAAAATCAAACTGATGCCTGCTAAGCTCCAGATTTCAGGCCCCTTCCTCTTTAATTACACAACTACACAAACATTTAGGACTCCTTTGCTGGATTTCAAACTAAACTTAACACAGAGAGCCATGCAGATAAGGAGAATTTGCAGCATGATCTCCAACACCACCTTTACACAGAAGTAACTGCTAACAGTTCCCATTGGGCTTACGCTCAGGTAGGGGCAACCGAAGGTGCATGTAATTTTCTGTTTGATTTAATTTTCCAAAGCCTTTCTGTGGAACTTCAAATCAATGTTGTAGTGTTTTTTGTTTTTTTTTCATTTGACCGTTTCAGAATTAAATCTACAGGAATGCAGAGGTGGACAGACATCACTTAATATAAATATTTGCTCTTGTGTCCAGCAGGCACAGAATCAGAAGTCTGTTTAGAATATTGGGATTCAGTTTAATGCCATAATAATCCTCAGTACTTGTTTGGGACATACCTTATCAAATGCAGAGGAATTTACTTTACTCAAGTCTATTGTGTGAAGGCAGACAGTGGGATTATTTTATCTTTCCATCTGATCTGCTGCTAGGTTCATTCCATAGGGCATTTTTTAATTGTAAAAACAGGGCTAGGGTCCTTAACGCCACATTCTCATGTATGTCTACATCATGGTAGTTTTTCTTTGATATAGCCAGCCTCTCTCAAATAAGTGACTCAGGGCAACCCACCTAACAAAAAGAATTGAGTTAAAAATGGAATGCAAAGCCTGGCCGCTGTTTATTTTGCCATCTGAGATTTGAAAGCTGCAACCCTTTGCGACTTGGTCCACGGACCGGACTGTGCTACAAAACAACCGTAGGTCTGAATCAGGTGTGAACCTAATCTATAAACTGAATTGAGCTCAGCTTGTTGGGCAACCTCTACCTGAGTCTTCTACCTGTCCAAATTCAAGTCCTAGGCTTTGCAGATTGTGAAGAATAATGCTTTGAAAAAAAAAACTATGCAAGGAATTTTTTTTTAAAGTATTGCGCCTTGTTTGCCCTCTTGATAGCAAGATAAAATTTTTAATAAATCTATCCTCCTGTCTGTTTGTCTGTCTGTCTGTCTATGCATCATCTAACTATCTGCCTGTCTGTCAATATCTATCTATCTATCTATCTATCTATCTATCTATCTATCTATCTATCTATCTATCTATCTATCTATCTATCTATCTATCTATCTATCTATCTATCTATCTACCTACCTATCTCAGTTTTCTCTCTTCCTTAAAAGAGCATGCAGTACTTATGGCCTCATTCTGTCCTCCCTGTTACCAAGACTCGTTTCTCTTCGTGGTCAACGCCCACATTCCGGTAATAAATCAGATAAACTAAAAATAACAAAGTCCTTTAAAACTTTCAAACCTCGGGAAATCGGAACACAGATTAGCTTACCTCGGCGCTGGAGTTCTCTTTCCCTTCCTGGTTCTGAAAAGCAGACAAGGGTGGTGTGAGTCTTCCCTAAGTGGGCGAATTTACATTTCCTACGCGGTTGCTTCCCAGACCGGTAAAAATTCGATTCAAGGTTCTTGTTCGTCTGACCCAACCCGACGCCAACTTCCCCCCGTTGTCCGGCTTCGCTCCCTCCACCCACCCCGGACGTCCCGAGTTCGCCCCTCAGGCTCTTCCCCGTCCCAAGCCAAGCCTGGAACTCACCTGCCCAGCATCCCGAAGCCGGCCGGCGAGGGGTACGAACGCTGCGCCCCCCCGATTCCTCTTCTTCCCAGGGGGAACCCCGAGATTGGCGCCGGGAAAGGTAGCCGGGAAGTTTGCGCGAGCTCCTCCTCGGCTTTCCCCGGGCCGGAGCGCCTCGCAACGCCAACTTCTGCTCCCTTCTGCTGCCTGCCTGCCCCCCTTTTGCCTACCTGCGCCACCTGCCCGATCCCCGGCCCAGGAAGCGCCCGTTCCACCTGGGGCGCCGCCCGGCCGCTTCCTCTTGGCTTGCTCAGCCGGCTGCCCGGCAGCACCTTCCCCGGAGACTCCTCCTCTTCCCTCTCCCTGCCCAGCTCAGTGGGGTGGGGAGGCGGCCAGGCTTCCCTTACCGCCCCTTCGCCCCCCCCCTCCACCTCCACTCCGGGCCCTGGGACTCGTGCCAGGCGATCTCTGACCGGGCGGGGAGGATTTGCGCCGCTGGCCTGGCGCATCTCCCCTCTGTGGCTCAGCGCTAAGACAGGCGCGGGCGCTTTGGAGCACTTTCCCCGGGTGTGACTCCAACCCATCTCCCTTGCAAGCTTCAGTTCGTGCTCAGAATAACAGAGTTGGAAGGGACCTTGGAGGTCTTCTAGTCCAACCCCCTTGGAGCAGAGATCGTATCTGATTCTGAACAAATGGCTATGCCCAATCTTTCTCTCTCTGTATGTATGTATATATATATTCTCTCTCTGTGTGTGTGTGTGTGTATGTGTATATATTCTCTCTCTCTGTGTGTGTATGTATATGTATATATGTATGTGTGTGTGTGTGTGTATATATATACACATACACACACACACACACACACACACACATATATATATATATATATATATATATATATATATATATATATATATATATATATATATATATATATATATATATATATATATAAAGTTTTTGGGTACCTACATGCATGGTATTCAGCTTTGTTCGGGTATTTTCCCACGTCACTGTAGTTGTGCTTTTAAAGTTGTAGCAACGTTTCGGCAGAATCTCATCATCAGGCTTTAGACGAACACAATACAGAATCAGATGAACGCTATACAGAAGCCTGATGATAGCAGATGAGATTCTGCCAAAACGTTGCTACGACTTTAAAAGCACAACTATAATGACCTGGGAAAATACCAGAACAAAGCTGAATACCACACACACACACACACACACACACAATTTGTTTTCTTATGTTTTCGCGGGTATGGTATTTAGGTTTCTTTGGGAATTTTCCCACGTCTAAATATTTGTGCTTTTACTATAGCGACGTTTCGGCAGAATCTCATCGGCCATCTTCTGGCTTGTGTATTGGGTTCTTTTTAATCGTGTGTGTCAGGTCTGGCAGCCATTCAAATAAAGCAGAAAGCCAGCACCAAATTCAAACAAAAAACAACTGCCAAGCCTGACACACACGATTAAAAAGAACCCAATACAAAAGCCAGAAGATGGCAGATGAGAGTCTGCCCAGACGTCGCTATAATAAAAGCACAAATATTAAGACGTGGGAAAATTCCCGAAGAAACCTAAATACCATACAAATATATTCTTGTTTACATATAAAAATATCGAAGACAGCATGACCACCATCCTGGCATTTATTTCACCATACACACTAAAATAAAAAACCACATATATACTATTTATACATTGACATTTTTGTACAGTTATTCTTGACCAATTTCTCTTCTCAAAATCCTTCAGTGAGGATTTTGACCTCCTAACTTCTGGAAGCAAACTGTTCCACTAGTTAATTGTTCTCCCTGTTAGGAAATTCCTCCTTAGTTCTAAGTTGCTTCTCTCTTTGGTTAAATTCCATCCATTGCTTCTTGTCCTGCCTTTCAGTGCTTTGGAGAATAGCTTGACTCCCTCTTCTTTGGGGCAGCCCCTCAAATAGTTATTGGGTCACTCATAACCAAGAAAGCCATGAATTCCTTTACAGGGCAAAGGGTCGGAATAGAGCAGGGGGAGGATGATTATGACCACTTTTAGGCCCTGTGGACTTCCAGAATACCTGAGCCATTCTCGGAGTTGAAGTCCACAGGTTATTAAATTGCCATAATTGCCTGCCCCAGGAATACAATAGAGGCTTACGGGACTCAACGGTTTAAACCTAGAAAACCAGTTTAGGGTAGTGGTTAAGGCCAGAGGCTAGAAACCAGCTAGGTGACTTTGACTGGTTCCTCTCTCAGTTCTAGGAAGCAGGCGAGGGTCGATCATTTTGGAAATCTTGCCAAGAAAAACGGCGAGGATTTGTCCAGCTAAATCACCTCCCCTTCCCATTTTAATTTCTGAAATCAAAAGTCATCCTGTCAGTTTATGACATTTTCCATCTTTCACAGTCCGATCCAGACTTTGGCCCCTTTAAGACATGTGGACTTCAACTCCCAGAATTCCCCAGCCAGACATGATCACCATGGAAACAATCCTTTTTTTTACTTCCTTTTAAGGAGTCCTTCAGACAAAGATTACTGTAAACATATTGCAATTCCTTTATTGTTTTAGTCAAACGGAGACTGTCCTTTCAGAAGATGGCAGCAAAGCTATTCTGAATTTATTCGGGTTGCTTTCAGAATGAGAAAACATGGAGAGGAAATGCTCAATAGGATCGCTGAATGCTATTTGTGACCTGAACTACTTCTGATGTGCTATAAAACTGAAATGTAAGGGGAAAAGATGAAGGGGGCGGGGAGAAATTTAAACATTGCAACTGGGAAAAACCTGTTCAACGTTTGAAACTTCCTTGGGCTTCCTCAGAAAAGAATCCAATTAACTAGGAAAACTTGCTATAAAATTTGCTGGGGCTAATTCCTAGGCAAGTACAACATCAAACTTTTTAATGGTTACAGCAGGTTTCTGAACAGGTATTTGTGAATGTTTATGTAACATGAATTGACACCCGTTGTGTCAGCTTACCCACAAATGTTCATTGTCAAAGTTCAAAATAAGAGTTATGAACAGGAAAAAAAAGTTAGCGTGTACCCCAGGAGTCCCCAAACTTGGCAACTTGAAGACTTGTGGACTTCAACTCCCAGAATTCTCCAGCCAGCATAGCTGGGAATTCTGGGAGTTGAAGTCCACAAGTCTTAAAGTTGCCAAGTTTGGAGACCTCTGGTGTACACCAAGGGAGCCCAACCGTGGCAACTTTAAGACCCATGGGCTTCAAGACCTGATTTTAAGACCCATGGACTTCAACTCCCAGAATTCCCAGCTATGCTGGCTGGAGAATTCTGGGAGTTGAAGTCCACAAGTCTTCAAGTTGCCGAGTTTGGAGACCCCAATGTACACAATCAAGTTTGCATCCAAACCAACATTAACCTCAGGCAGCCGTCTCTGGCCTCCAAAGAATTCTTTGGGTCCCACCATCACCACACTCGGCATTGATGGATGAGTTCCTTCAACCTCCGGATGCCTTCGATGCTTTTGTCCTTCAGAGCCATTGCCAGCAGAACGGCCTTGTTGCCAGCTTCCTGAGACACCAAGGTCACCAGATGCTTGGCGGAGATGTGGACAAGAGGCTGAAAGCAAAGCAAGAAGATCTTAAGTGAAACCCATTTAAAAAGAAAAGAGCAAAATCCATCTTCCAAAACAATTTCTTTTATTTAGGGAAGGATCAAATTGGCAAAGTCCATTAAAATTCCAGATCCGACACAACCCGGAATTACCCCACATAATATTGGAAGTTAGAAACACACCCCCAAAGTCACATTCTCCAATCGAAGCAAATCAACGTTTGCCTGGTGTCCTCAGTCTCCACCTCCAGGTCTCAGCAGGGTCAGCTTTCGTTCCCACGGGAAGGAGAACCACCTAGCCTAAACAACTCTCTCTATCTCCACTCCTCCCACCTTAGGAATGTGGCAAGTCCGAAAACCTTCCCCCATAACCAGCAAAGAGAAAAAGAATAGATAATAAGGCTAAATAAAAGGGCTACGCATATGTCAACTTCGGGCTTGACATTCACCTTCTCCACCTCTTCCTCCACGGTGTGGCTATCTGGCTAAGCCATCAAGACAGCTGGTGGACTTCCAAAAGAAAACAAAGGAAGTGAAAAAAAGGAGAAAGGAAGATACTGGGAGGTTAAACGAAGATAGGGACGGGAGGAAGAATACCTCATCTTTGCCCAGGAGAACTTTCGTGGTCCACGAAGTTCTGTTGATCCCATCGGGTACTGCGTCAGGCTCCACTGAGACCAGAGTCCCCATCTTTCCATACTGGGTCACCACCACCAGGATCGTGGCTCCAAAGGAGGTGCACACCACCTCCGTTGGGATGCCACACACGGCTTCTCTGGTCTGCTTTGAGACTGGGATGGCCTGAGTCGCCATGGCAGGAATCGGTCCTTGCCTTAAAGGAAACCATCAGTAAGAAAGATGCAGCATCTCACGATGCTTTCAAGCCAGCTTCTCCACGAGGGAAGGCTCGGCTCTTGCCTCCTGAGAGGTGGCCCTTAATTTTGACCCTGGTTCTTCTCAGTTAATTTGCCCATAAGGAGACAAAGAAAAAGTTTGCTTGGCAAAGAATTCTGAACCTTAAGCCTGAACGGTTTTAAATATCCCTCTCTCAGTGGCACGGTGTGTCTGTCTATCTGGATTTCCTTCCTTCTTGTTTCCACCTATCACCTACCTCTCCTTCCTTTCCTTCCTCTCATTTCCATCTCCTTCCTTCCTTCCTTCCCTTTTCTTCCTTTCATTTCCATCTCCTTCCTTCCTTCCATCCATCCTTCCCTTTTCTTCCTTTCATTTCCATCTTCTTCCTTCCTTCCATTCCTTCCTTCCTTTCCCTCCTTCCTCTCATTTCCATCTCCTTCCTTCCATCCTTCCCTTCCTCTCATTTCCATCTCCTTCCTTCCTTCCTTCCTTCTCCTTCCTTCCTTCCATCCTTCCCTCCCTCTCATTTCCATCTCCTTCCTTCCTCCCATCTCCTTCCTTCCTCCCTCCCTCCCTCCCATCTCCTTCCTTCCTTCCTCTCAACAACAAAGCAAAAGCTACGACTAGGTAAAACCACTTTCACCATCGCTTGTACTGGAAACCTGCAGTCGCTCTTGCCTGCTGGGTCCCCCAAATCTGCGTTCGCTTTCTCTCCTTTGACAACGGACTCGGGTTCACCCTGGCTCGGCTCTTTACCCCAAACCACGACCGGCGCCTCCTGCCAACCCGGAACCCGCGCGCGGCGAGCCTTGCCAAGCCTGGGGGGGCGGCAAGGGGGCGCCTCAGCTTGCAGGCTGCCCTCTCCGGAGGAGCCGCGCCAGGAAGGCCCGAAAACCAAACCCTCCCAAGGCGCGCAGTGGAAGGCGGGTGGTCCGGCGTTTAGGGCCCCCTTTCCTGGAGGAGAAGAAGGGAGCGCGCAGCGCCTGCCCGCCGCCCGCCTGCCTCTCCAGCCAGCCGGGCTCGCGCGTAGGATGCGCGTGGGTGCAGCTGCGGCTCTCCAAAGCGCATGGCTAGGTTCGGTTCGGCTCTACGTGGCCGGTCCGGACCTAGAACCTAGCCTCCCCACTACAGCCCGGTTCCACCGACCGAGCCCTGCGCTTGCTTGCTTGCTTGCTTACCTTCCAAGCAATCGTTCCCTCCGCCTCCGCCGGTCTGGGCTGCTTCCGCACGCCTTCCTCCTCCCGGGAGGAGCGTAAAGATGGGCGGAGCGCATCCCCGAAGCCGGGAGTCTCTGGGCGTGTGCAGAGCGCCTCCCCTTGCTTGGCCCGGTGGAAGTGGACCCTTGGGGGTCGAAGCAAAGAGGGTCAACTTGGCCGCAATCGCTGCCCCGGGGAGGTTGGCATTGCAAAACTGGATGCCAAAGAAAGAACAGGGGCAGAGCGCTGGAGAAGGGGCAGAGGGGCCACTGCCTTAGGGAGCAGGAAGATCTTAGCCATGGTTTATTAACTAAGCCAGAATCAAACAGCCTATGCTAAACTCTAAACCAGAATGGCTGGGTTGATGATATATTAAGCAACTTGTGTGGGTTTCAATTCCCAGAATTCTCCAGCAAGGCTAGCTGGGGAATTCTGGGAATTGAAGTCGAACGAAGCTGGCTGGGGAATTCTGGGGCAGTTGGCATCCACGCAACCTTCAAGTTGCCAAAGTTGCAAGGTACCGATTTAGGCTAAAAGAGAAACAAACCAACAAACCACATCCTGGTTTATGGGTTGTGTGCATGCAGCTTGTGAGTTTAATTCTTCACCCCTCCATTGCTTCCAGCATGCATAACCAATCTGGGGTGTGTGTGTGTGTCCCTGAATGGAGAAGTGCGTCTTCCCCAAAACAGAACCATTCAGTCGAAGAATCCCTGTTCTAAAAAAAAACAACCCCAATCGTCTGTTAAAAGGGGGGCTTTTAATACATGGACCCAGTGATTAATTGGCAACATCTTTTTATAGTTGATCAAAATGTCCCTAATTAATTCAGCCGATTTGCCCAATATAGCAAATGTTCATTTAAACCTCATTGATTTAAGGAGCACGGATTCAGACTTGGAGGCATGTCGCTGAGATTAACGACCCTTATTTTCTGCAAGATCTTTAATTTCGATATGATTTATTTGCAAAGCTGATGGACTGGGGGGGTGGGGGGTGGGGTGGAGGGAGCCGGGTGGAAAGACAGAAATGAATGCAAAATCTAGATGAAGTGCTTTCGAACAGAAACAAGTCATGCGAGAAAAGAACCAGAAAACGTACAGGGTTTTTGGGAGGGAGAAAACAATCCTCAATTCAGAAATTATTATACAGAAAATTTCTGAGAAGCTTTCCTTCCAGCCGAAAAAAAAATGCTTGCAAACTATTCCACAGTTGCATTGAATTTATTTTTTTATTATTTTTTAAATCTTAGCCAACTTGTTCAAGACGAAACTGGAAAAAGCATGCTCAGGCGGGCATTTCCTCCTTTGCTGCCTTCTAGGGCTGTTTGGACTGCGTCTCCCAGAGTTCCACAGGAGTCAGGCTAGGAATCCTGGGAGTTGAAGTCCCTGCACATCTGGCTGGCGAGCCATTGAGGAAGCCTGGCGGGAGAATGTTGCCATGGTAATTCCCCTAGAGGGCAGCAGAGTTCCACAGAAAAGCTCACCCAGGAATGCCTTGTCTATCAGCATCCTCCTGGTGGCTGTGGATTATGGTTGTGAATCTCGGTTAGCAATCTTGGTTTGTCTTCACGCTTTCTGGAAGCGGGGTGGGGGGCTGAGGATTCCACCTCCTTTCTTTTTGTCACCGTCAAAGCCTTCCCTAATCCAGGGTTTCTTAACCTTGGGCCCTTTGAAGATGGCTGGGCTTCTTCAACTCCCAGAATTCCCCAGGCAGTTTGCTGGCTGGGGAATTCTGGGAGTTGAAGTCCACCCATCTTCAAGGAGCCACGGTTGAGAAACACTGCCATCGTGTTTATTTTGTCAGGGATGGTAACGTCAACCCATGGTCGTGTCATGGCTTGTCCACAAATCATGATCAAACCCATGTCGGTTTCTTTGATAAGCCACAGCTGAGCATCGTTGTAGAGATGCAACGGTTGGGGTAAAAGTCCCCCCCTTTCCCCCCTCCTCTTACAACAGAAATCATATTTTTTTTTGAAGATGAGGAGAAAGCTCACCCCTCAGTTTCTGAGCTCCAGTTAAACCAGAAGGTCCCCCCCCTCTCCCAGTCAGGAAGGCCAGATCTGAGGAGGGGTCTTCCTCCCTGAATTGGTGAGTCATGCTTCCTTTAATACAAGCCCCCCTCTTCTCTCCCCCTCCTCCTTTCTGTAGCCCTGGTTTGGCTGAGATGATCACGGAGGAGGGAAAAAAATATGTGCTAATGGGAAGTTGATCCTTCAGTGGCACCAAGAGTGAGTCACCCTGTGGGAGGGGGAATTAGAGGGGGGAGATACAGACCAGTTTTATTTTGCAAAAGCTTAGCTAGTGACAGAAGAGTGTTGGGGGGCACCTTGGAGGACTTCTAGTCTAACCCCCGCTCAAGCAGGAGACCCTATAATACCAACTGATGGCTAACCTTTTGGGGCTCCTGTGCTAAAAATTGTGCGTGCGCTTGCACACTTGCACTCGTGTGCCAGCACCCAGAAGGCAATGCGTGCCCCACCCGCGTCCCCTACGCAAGTGCGTGTAATCCCCACCCACCCAGCCCCGCTGCCCCCTTACCTGCACTGCCCCTCACAGCTGATTTTCGGCTAGTTTGAGGCCTTTTTCGGTCTCCCAAAGGCTTGAGGAAGGCTTCTGCAGGCTTCGCAGGCCGAAAACTAGCCCCGTTTCATCACGTCCGGTATTTTCAGAAAAACAGGAAGTGGTGAAACGGGGCTAGTTTTCGGCCTGCAAAGCCTGCAGAAGCCTCCCTCAAGCCTTTGGGAGACCGAAAAAGGCCTCAAACCGGCCAAAAATCAGCTGTGAGGCGCACACAGGCGCAGTGAGGTAAGCTGGCCTGCAGCTCGTGTGCCGGCACAAATGGCTCTGCGTGCCACCTGTGGCACACGCGGCATAGGTTCGCCGTCAGAGCCCTATCCCATTTCAGACAAGTGGCTGTCCAGTCTCTTCTTCAAAGCCTCCAAAGCACCCACAACTTCTGGTCCTTTGATCAAACGTTCGGATCGTTGGGAAATTTCTGCTTAGTTCCAGGTTGCTTCTTTCTTTGATTAATTTCCATCCGTTGCTCCTTGTGCTGCCTCAGGCAGGAGGAGAAAAAGGCACCAGCCCAACTTGGCCTGAAAAGCAAAGCCCGAGGGCCCATTTCTGAATTTCCTTCCCTCTCAGGGTGTTTTTTAAATAAGCCCTGGGGTGTAGCTTTCAGTATGTTTTGCAAACCCAAACTATGCGCCTCCTCCTTCCTGGGTAGAATCTGAGCCCCAAGTTATCCATGTGAGCACCAGCCAAACTTCCTTAATTTTGCCTCTGTAGAAAGTCCTCTCCTAGAAGAATGAAATATTCTAGGAAATATTCAAAGGGTAGGATATTTTCCCTAAAAGAGAAATAGAAATCTTTTTTTTTTAATAAATTTTATTGAATTTACAATTAAAAAAAAACATAACAACATTACATATGCAACAGAGAGAAAAAAGAAGAAAGAAAGAAGGGAAAGAGGAGAAAAAAAAAGCTCGGTCTTGCGACGAAAAAGGAGAAAAAGAAGTATAAAAGAAAGAAAAAAAAACAAAGAGACGGAAGAAAAAAGAGAATACGTTAAAAACAGACAGATATCCTTTATGACAGTCTGCAAGATCCAATTCTCCTACCTTACTTTAAATATACACATCTTATCACTTTTTATGCTTAAATTACCGATTATTCATTGAACAGTTTATCTCTGATATAACCAATTATACCACGCATTCCAATTATTATCAAATGCTGAAGACTCTTTATTTTTAAGAGCTATGGTTAAATTGTCCATTTCTGCACAGTCACATATTTTCTGAATGACCATTTGATCTGTAGGTAAATAGGATGATTTCCAGCACTGGGCAAATGCTAATCTGGCCGCAGTTAGGATATGAATTATTATATATTTCGTCTTTTTAGGAAAATGTTTATCAGAGATCCCTAGTAGGAAGAACTCTGGTTTGTATTCGATTTGTTCTTTGGTTATTTCCTCCAGCCATTTTCTAATTTTTTGCCAGTAGAGAAATAGAAATCTTAAGGGGCACAGAAACTCAGCCCCAGCTCCCTGCCCCCAGCCCCACGGGAGTCTGACAGCAACCAATAGAACACACTGCCCTTGCCACAGGGACAGCAAGCTCAAGGGCAAAGCCGAAGAGAAGGTATAAATACCCCTCCATCTCAACGCCATGTGGTCAGCTGCCCAGACCTCAAACCCATGTGGTTCTGTTTCAACATTAAACCGCCTTTCCAATCAGCCTCCATGTTTCCAGTGTCTTCCTCCCTACTTGGAACCGTGTCTTCCAACCTCTCTTTATCCTCATCCCTTCTGGTTTACAAAATCCAATGAGAACCCCTTCCCAACCGCGTCCACGGAGACCGAAATATTGGCAGAGATGGGCATCTGTGTGACAGTCTCCCCTCTTCCTTTCCCTCAAATTGCTGGGATCCCATTAGGAATATTGGTTAGCTTGGCTGGACTTCTGCTCAGCATTATTTTAGGCCCAGCGTGGGGTTGCTGCTGAACGCTGGGTGATTAACGACGGCATTAATCATCCCACCGGTTCTTGCCTGCCATATTTCAATTAAATTGTAAACTTGTGCTGGAGATCAGTCATTAACTCTCCAGGCGTGAGAAATGGTTGTTCGGGTCTATTCGGAACATCCCGTCACAGCGGCGTATTGGAAAGACGGCCTTTTCTCTCCCTGAACAAAATATTGCAACGGAGGGGAGGTTAGCATCCCCAGGGCTGTTCCAGCAAGGGGTTTTTCTTTCTCCGAAAGAGCCATTTGCCGTTAAAGGTAAGAATGAAAACAGTCATAGTTTGTTTGAGATCACGGTTTTCCAAACTTTAATTTGAATTTGAACTCTTTATTGTCATTGTACGTATATGCACAATATAAATACAACGAAATTCACATAACACCCAGATACACGCAACATGCACACACACACATGACAGTCCCCAAACACACCCCACCCACCAAAATTCCCCACCCCTAAAAACACACAAGCGCCCACTCAACAGACCAAGTAATACTGTCCAACAGCTCGCTTGATGGTGGCCCTTAAGTTCATCGTTAAGGTCAATTATAACTCTGGGATAAAAACTATTCAGAAAATGTGGGGTCCGAGTTTTAATTGTTTCTGTATCTTCTGCCAGAGGGCAACAGTTCACAAAGATTGTGAGTAGGGTGGGAAGAGTCTCTGAGAATGTTGTGCAACTTCCTTAAAAGCGAGGTGTGAAGATGTCGTCCCAGGACTGGTAGCTGGAGCCCAGTGATATTCTGGGCAGTTTGAATGATTCTCTGTAGAGCCTTTTTGTCCGCTAAGATGGGTGGATTTCAAATTGTGGTGCTGGAGAAGACTCTTGAGTAGAGTAGAGTAGAGTAGAGTAGAATAGAGTAGAGTAGAGTAGGAATAGACTAGACTAGAATAGAATAGACTAGAATAGAATAGAATATAGGAATAGAGTAGAGTAGAGTAGAGTAGAGTAGAGTAGAGTAGAGTAGAGTAGAATAGAATAGAATAGAATAGAATAGAATAGAAGAATAGGTTAGAGTACAAGAGTGGAAGAGTAGAGTAGAGTGGAAGAGAATAGACATCAGAATAGAATAGAATAGAATAGAATAGAATAGAATAGAATAGAATAGAATAGAATAGAATAGAATAGAATAGAATAGAATAGAATAGAATAGAATAGAATTAGATTAGAGTAGAGTAGAGTAGAATAGAATAGAATAGAATAGAATAGAATAGAATAGAATATAGGAATATATTCTATCCATCCTGCTTGGACTGAACATCTGGAACTGAATGGATTCCTTCCCCTATGGCAGTTGTCATTTCCCGAAGCCCCTCGTCCTTCTCTCTCCCCCATCCCCCCCCCCGGTTTGCTTCTATATTAAAAATAGGTTTGTGTCATTTTTATTTAATCAAAGAGTTCATTAAAACAGAATCAAAGCAGCGTGGAAAGAAAAAAAAACCAACCTCTAGAGGAAGAAAGTATGAAATCGTGGTTAGATACATCAGTCAAAGGCTTGCGGGAAGCCAAGCCTAACCGTTTCCCAATTAAAGGAGGGGAGAGAAACCAAGACGAACGAATAGGGAACGTCTCTTTTTTGTGTGTTTCTCCCACAGTCCCTCCGGAGCTGCACAACATCACACCCATGAGGGGCCCAGTGAACTTGTTTAATGCGCTTTCGCTTCTCCCCCACCCGCCACAGTTCTCTAAATTGCCATCATTTCATCTCCCAGCGTTGCATGGAGACTCCACTCGTGGCATCGCCCCGCTCCGCCCTGCCAAAAAGGAAGATAAAGAATGTTAATATTCTTCGTGGTGGTTCCTAACTCCTCCAGATCCCAAATTGTTTTCCCCAAGTGTTGGGCCATTTGCAAGTTTGCAGAGTCCTGAGGCTCTGCAGAAAACTTCTCTAATGATTCCTTGGGAGGGAGGGAGGGAAAGGAAGGAAGGAAGGAAGGAAGGAAGGAAGGAAGGAAGGAAGGAAGGAAGGAAGGAAGGAAGGAAGGAAGGAAGAAAGAAAGAAAGAAAGAAGGGCGGGCATGATGGAAAGCATCACGCTAGTCCTCAGTGACCAGGGTGAGGGGAGAAACCAACGGAAATGCAATTTGGGAAGAAAAGCTGTCCTGGCATTTTAATGTCAGGGTAGGAACAAGATCCTTCTTTGGGGGGTGGGGTGTTTTTATCTTGGGGTGATTAAAAGGAATTTCATGGAATCCCTCCCTCCCTCCCTGCCTTCCTTCCTTTCTTCCCACTTAGCACTTAGACTTATATACTGCTTTACAGTGCTTTTACAGCCCTCTCTAAGTGGTTGACAGAGTCAGCCTCTTGTCCCCAACAATCTGGGTCCTCATTTTACCCACCATGGAAGGATGGAAGGCTGAGTCAACCTGGAGCCTGGTGAGATTTGAACTGCAGGCAGCCGGCAGGCAGCAGAAGTAGCCTGCAGTACCGCACTCTGACCACTGCACCACCGCGGCTCATTTTGAAGTACAAATAAAAACTAATTTTGTTGTGGAATGGATTTATTCATCTTCAGCTCATGGTTTGCTGGAGATGCTTGACTGCCCTCCGTATAGGGAACCAGGAGCAGGAGTGGGTCTCCTGTTGGCCATCGTTCCTTCCCTCCCCGCCACCTGGAAATGGGCGGGCTGCTTCTTTCCTTCTTGTTATACTGCACCAAGCACCAATTAGACACCCTGTGCAATAAATAATAATAAATAAAGATAATGCCGGTAGCGCAGAGCAATTAGCCAAGTGTGTTTGGTTAAGCAATGTGAGTCAGCCCGGGAATCGTCTTTGGGATGTGCAATTATTTTGACTCACATCACAGGCCCGGAAGGGAGATTTTGTTTTCCTATTTCATGGCCCCTAATTGCTCAAATTGGAGGTGGGCTGGGCGTTGGGAGGGGAAAAGGAGGCAGAGGCCCCAAAGTGTATCTGTAGGAAAGAGGACTAGGGGGAAAATAGGAAGGGGAGGAAGGAGGAAGAGAATGGGGGAGGAAGGAGGAGGAGAAAGAAAGAAAGAAAGAAAGAAAGAAAGAAAGAAAGAAAGAAAGAAAGAAAGAAAGAAAGAAAGAAAGAAAGAAGGAAGGAAGGAAGGAAGGAAGGAAGGAAGGAAGGAAGGAAGGAAGGAAGGAAGGAAGGAAGGAAGGAAAGAAAGGAAGGAAGGAAGGGAAGGGAAGGAAAGAAAGGAAGAAAGAAAAGAGGAAGGGAGGAAGGAAGGAAAGAAGGAAGGAAGGAAGGAAGGAAGGAAAGAAAGAAAGAAAGAAAGAAAGAAAGAAAGAAAGAAAGAAAGATTTTCTAGAAAGCCAGAATGACTACAATCCTGAGATTAAAGGATGTGCAAATGAGGAGCAAGGGAAATGCTGCTTATTTAGCAGCTGATTGGACTCCGACTAGGAAGAGAAAGAAGCCATTTCACCAAAAGAGGAGCAAACGTGACCAGGGAGATCAGGACAAAGCCTTCCCAGCTTCCCTGGACACTCATGGCCGGCTGGGGTATTCTGAGAATGGAAGTCCACCCGTCTTAAAGCGGGGAAACCCTGGCATCTATGTTCCACCAACAGGGATGCCCCCTGCTTTAGAACCCACCCAGGTAAAAGGATCAGGCTCAGAACATCTGGCGAAGGAAGAACAAGCACCTGTCTCACCCCAGGTAGCGCCAGCCCCCATTTGCAAGAGATCCTCTCTTTACCCGCAGGGCGGAAGGCACCGAGCCAGGAAAACAGCAACAACAACAACAAAAATCGGAGGATGTGGACTCTCCGCTTAGCCCCTTGCAAGAGAAATCTTTCACCAAGAGCAGCAAGCAAGAGAGAGGAACAAGAGACGGAGCGATGGCAGTTGACCTGAGCATCAGGCCAAGTGCCAGCTTGGCATGGGAGCTGTTTGCAAGTCAGCTCTTAATTCAATAGCTGTCCCCTTTAAATTGACTTGAGGAGTCCTGGGCATCTGGACTGATGGGGACGACGTGGCTTGTTCCCTCCGACGATGCAGCTTCCCCGAATGAGAAAGTCCCGCCGGCTCCCAGGCCATAATTTATTTATTCGGAATTATTTCTCCCAAGCTCTCCTGTCTTGCCTGTTTGCTTTCTTCCAGCCCTTCCTGTCTCTGGAGGAAGAGAGAGAGCAGCAGCAGGAAAGATCTTTGCTCGCAAAGGATGGATAACATCAGATGCTTGCTAAATCGACTGGCCACCGAGAGATCTCGAGGGACTCTATGTAATCATGGCTGCGCCTGGGGAAGCAAGCATGCTGCTTGCAGACGGTCAAGAGATCCGCTGGTACCTTTGGAGGATGACCCATTTACACCGGCAGGCACAAAATGCTATCCCCGCACATGTTGAGTGCCCCTCCGGTACTGGAGTCGGTACATGCGTGCGGTGGCAGGGAAGACGGAGAAACAAGCAATTAAAATCAGAAGCCATAAAACGCAGGATGGAGAATCGGTTCTGGAAAAAGCTTAACTGGATGCACAATAAAATCATTAAGACAAAACAGGCTGGAAGCTACTGGGGAATGTCTGGGAAATTTGAGGTTGACTTGCAAAGATTTCTGCCTCCTCGCGGTTCCCTGTTGACAATAATAAAGTCCTCACCCCAGAATAAGACTTAAGCGTAAAATAAACCAAGATGGGAAAGGAAGATAACCAGCTTTTGCAAGCGAAAAGCAAGTCCTCCAGGTCCTGGTTGTCCCAAAGGTGCTTTTGTCAAGAGGCAACTGGACTTTCTGTCGTTGTTGGTTTTTTGAAGACATTTCGCTTTTCGTCCAAGAAGCTTCTTCAGATGAGAAATGAAACATCTTCAAAGGAAACCTAGAAAGTCCAGTTGCCTCTTGAAAAAGCATCTTTGGGACAACTGAAGAGTAATGCGTTCACATTTTAAAAAATCCTTGGGGTAGATAGAACATTTTGGCTTCCTTTTGAGTCTTTCGTTGGTCAAATCTGGCCCGATCAAGATTTGCAGTTCCACCAATTTCCTTGAAATCTGCCATCCTGTTGCATTCTTGTTGGCCCTTTGTCTTCTTGTCATCTGCCGGGACTTCCAGCTTCTGGGTGGTCTTATGGTTTGTTGTTGAGCTTTTAGGCGTCTCCTTAAGTTCTGTTGTCTTCTCCAGCTGCTTTGGATGGATCATCTAGTTCAGGGGTGGTTGACAAAAATCCCAGCTGCCTGGTTGCTGGGTGGCCGTGGCCATGGTGGCCGTGGCCTATCAGAACTCCCAGGAGGGCTATCTTTCACCTTCCCCAGGGTCTGGAGGCTTCCCTTGGGTCTCTGGGAGGGCGAAAATGGTCTCCCCCAACCTCTGGAGGCCTTCCAGAAGCTGGAAACAGGCCCATTTCTGGACTTCTGGAACGTCTGTTTTTGGCCTGCTTTTTGCCCTCCCAGAGCCTCCGCACGGACCCTGCATCCAAAATGGGCTGTATGCAGACTCCTGGGAGGGGTGGGAGGGGCCAGCTGGTCAGTTCAACTACCACGTCGGCAAACCAGATGTAAATTTAACACCCGGTTCGCATGAACCGGTGCGAACCGGTAGAATCCCAACCCTGATCTAGTTCTTCCTTGGTGGCTCCAGACTGATCCCTCAGGTCTGGCTCTCAGTGGCCGCTTCTCTGCAGGCTACTAAATCCATCTGCAAAATCTTTTTCCTCCTTCTTTTCAGGGCCTCCGCAAGTCAAGCGTGAACGAGCCGTGGAGACGTGGTCTCCAGGAAGTCCGGCTTAAAGGCTGAACAATAGAGAGGTTTTATTATTGGGCAACGAAAGCTCTGCGGTAAAACCACCAAGCTCAGAGAGCACCAGGGATCCCACAGTCCAACCCTGAGCTACAAAGCTCCCCTTGGTAAGATCTTGGAGCCCCTGCCCGCAAAATCATGGGGGTATCTTCCCCTGCAGTCGGCTCCTGTAGCATGTTTCTTCTTTCCTGCAGGAAAATCCACAGGGCAGGAGAAGAATGTTTGTAGAAGCCATTTGTGACTCTTGCGGGACTTTTCATTCCATGGTGAAGTCTCTGGCAGAATTTCTGGTGCTCAACAACCCGAAGGAAAAAAAAAAGGCACTTGGTTCAACTGATCCCTGATCTCCACGGCATGCGAGGCCCCTTTTCGCCTTTGAAAGGATGCCGCGTAAAGGCTCATTAGTTTTAAGACAAGCTCTTTTCTACAGCTATCATTTTTAATTAGGGGAGCCGTTGAGCTGGCAAAGTTCTCCTCTTCTGCTGCTAAAGACAGAAACGGATGGCATTTCTTCGCTGGCATCGCCTGCCGTGTCCTGCAGAGGATGACAGTCCTCTGATTTTCATGAAAGGAGGTCTGAGCCTGGGGATGAGAATGGACCTCTGCAAAAGGTTGCAACGGTCAGGACAGATGTCCGTTCCTCCACCCTGGTCAGGCAGCTAGGTCACCCCAGTATCTGGGGACACTGTAGAACAGACATTAATACAATTGAGCGAGTCCGGAGGTATTTCACGAGAAGAGCCGTCCACTCCTCGGCTCGCAATAGAATCTCTTATGCCACCAGGCTTGAAATTTTGGACCTGGACAACCTGGAACCGTAATGGTGGACCTGTGGCACACAGGTGGCATACAGAGCCATTTGTGTGGACACACGAGCCCCTGGCAAACTTACCTGACGGCACCTCACAGCTGATTTTTGGCTGGTTTGAGACCTTTTTCGGCCTCCCAGATTGAGGGAAGCCTCTGCAGCCTTTGTACGCCGAAAAACCAGGCCTGTTTAGTTACTTCCTGTATTTCCGGAAATACCAGAAGTGATGCAATGGGCCCATTTTTCAGCCTACAAAGGCTGCAGAGGCTTCCTTTGAGCCTCTAAGAGGCTGAAAAAGGCCTCAAACAGGCTGAAAATCAGCAGGGAGGCACAATGCAGGTAAGGGGGCCGCAGGGGGAGGGGTGAAGGGGGAATTTTGCACCCATGCTCAGGGGGCGTGGGGAAGGCCCATGCACAATGCTTTCTGGGTGCTGACATGCGAGCGCGTGCAATTTTTGGCACAGGAGCCCCCAATGGTTAGCCACCATTGACCTAGAACTATGCCACCTACGCTCTGACCTAAGTTAAGTTCACAAAATTGTCTGCTACAACATCTTACCTGTCAACGACTACTTCAGCTTCAACCGCAATAACACACGGGCAAACAATAGATGCAAACTCCAAGTAAACCGCTCCAAACTCGATTGCAGAAAATACGACTTCAGCAACAGAGTGGTCAATGCCTGGAACTCCCTGACTCTTTCATTACATCATCAAACCCCGCAAAACTTTAACCTCAAACTGTCTACCGTGGACCTCACTCCATTCCTAAGAGGTCCTTCAAGGGGACGTGCATAAGTGCACCAACGTGCCCACTGTCCCTGTCTTACTGTCCCCATTGATTTGTACTCATTTATTATGTATATACTTACACCTGTTTATGCTTATAGGTTTATAGGTTATGTTCATACTTATACTTGTTTTCTCATTCATGCTTGACAAACTAAACTAAATAAATAAAATAAATAATAAACAAACAAACAAACAGTCAGAAGGAGAATCAAAGGAGGCTCCAACCAAGAACACGTGAAGTGTTAATACCACCTTATAAGGCCTTGGCAAGACCCCACTTGGAATCCTGCATCCAGCTTTAGTCACCACAATGTAAAAAAGATATTGTGACTCTAGAAAGAGGGCAGAGAAGAGCCACAAAGAGGACCAGGAGCCTGGAGGATAAAACATCCGAAGAGCGGTTGCTGGAATTGGGTCGGTCTTGTTTAATGGGAAGAAGGACCAGGGGTGACATGAGAGCAGTCTTCCAATATTTGAGGGGCTGCCTCAAGGAATTGCGGGGGTGTGTGTCAACTTATTCCCCAAAGCACCAAAGAGCAGGACCAGAAGGAGGCAAGAAGGCAGGACAAGAAGCCACGGATAAAAACCAATTAAGGAAAGAAACAACCGAGAGCCGAGGAGAAATTTCCTGACAGAAGAATGAAGCAGTGAAACTGCTCGTCTTCAGAAGTTGCAGGTGCTCCGACATTGGAAGGTTTATAAGAAGAGATTGGACAACCACAGAGTCTCCCGCCTGAACAGAGGGTTGGACTAGAAGACCTCCAAGGTCCGTTCCAACCCTGTTATTCGTTTGTTCCACCTTAACACTGATGGATGGATGATGTGCCATTAAGCCCCTGTCAACTCTGAGCAGCCACATCGATAAATCTCTCCACCTTAACTGGTTGTTGATAATCGGCCGGGCTAAATTGCGCGTTTCCAAGAGTCCCTTTTTCCTGACTAAGGAGAATGTGGCCTTCTTGGCTGGGAGGAGCAGGTGCTGGAGCTTACCAGGTGGAGTGCTGAGACAAGCAAGCGGGTTCCTGGGTTCTTTCCAGAAGGAAGGTGAAAAGCACTGCGGAAACTTTCGCGAGAGGGAAGGACCCCTCCGGAGAAACCCTGCTCAATGGGCAAGCTGGGCCGTGGGTTCAGGAAGGGAAGAACTGGGCTGAGTTGGAGTACGGTAGTTGGAGAAAGGGAAGGAAGGAAGGATGGAAGGATGGATGGATGGAAAGAAGGAAGGAAGGAACGAAGGAAGGATGGCTGGATGGAAAGAAGGAAGGAAGGAGGGAAGAAAGGAAGAATGAATGGAAAGAAGGAAGGGAGGGGGGATGGAAGGATGGATGGATGGATGGATGGATGGATGAAAAGAAGAAAGGAGGGAAGAAAGGAAGGATGAATGGAAAAAAGGAAGGATGGAAGGAAGGATGGATGATGGTAAGAAGAAAGGAAGGAAGGAAGGAAGGAAGAAAGGAAGAATGAATGGAAAGAAGGAAGGAAGGATGGAAAGAAGGAAGGAAGGGAGAATGGAAGGAAGGAAGGATGGATGGATGGAAAGAAGGAAGGATGGAAGGAAGAATGGATGGTTGGAAAGAAGAAAGGATGAATGGAAAGAAGGAAAGAGAAGGAAGAAAGAGAAAGTCAGGGAAGGAAAGGGAAGGAAAAAGAACAGAGGAAAAAAGGGGGGATGAAGGGGGGAGAGGAAAGGAAAGGAGGTATGGATATAAGGAGGAAATGTGTAAAATCCAGGTATCTACAAACTCATTCTGTTACAAATGGCCAAAGGCCCTGTCAAGTCAAGCCTGAGTTTGGATGGCTTCAAGGAAGCAAGCACGCCATTTCCTCGGCATCTCCAGCACAATTAATTTTGCCACCATTTCCTTCCAAGCTGTTTCCCAAGCTCTCCCCTTCCAGCCCAAAGCTCTGATCTCGCTGCCTCCCCTTCAAAACCCTTCCAGTCCCACCCAACTTCGTTTCTTCTCTGGGGCCAGCCAAGGCCGACCAAAGATGGGACCTTTATGGTCATTTCCTTCTGGTAAAAGATGCCCCCTTCCTCCCACCATTTGGGGACGAAGTGCTGGCCTCTCTCAGTCCTCTCTCCTGAAGCTTCCAGATGGGACCTCTGCTAGGGGGAACATCTGGAGATGGAAGCAGCCCCCAAGCCCAGCCAAAACCAATGAATACTCATGAGCTCCTGGAAGACGTATGAGAAGATTTAGTAGGGAAGACCAGCGAAAACTGCTTCGTACAGCAGAGTCAGGGAGTTTGACTGCCAAGGGTATATTTAGAAAGCCTGAAATCAATATTAACTTAATGCAGTTTATTCTGCCAATAGCAACCTTGATCCATAAAAAGCTGGCCTCGCTCCCAAACTTGCCTGGGACCCGTTCGAAACCCACCCATCCACCACTGGATGTCATCCTTGCTCTAAACAAATGGCTTTCTCGATTCCCAGCATCCGACTGTAGCCGTTTTGAAATCCTTCTTGACAAGAAGGTTTGAGGCCCGTTTGATTATCTTTGTCCATCTATCCGTTCTCCTCTTCCTCCTTTTGAAGTTTGCATCAGAGCCAAGGGGATTCCAGGAATATATATATATATATATATATTTAAATGCAAAATGTCGGGAACCCGTGAGTCAGTTTCTTTGCTATGTTCAGTTAGAAAACCAGGGGAGTGAGGGGGGGGTGCATTATAAGGGGGTTTTCATAAACCGTCAAGGGCTCATGGATTTTGGGTAAGGAAGGAGTTGGAGTGAGCAAGATCAAGGACTGTAGAATCATTGAAATCACTCAAGCAAGTCAGCCCAGGAGCAGACTGCAAAACCGAGGTGCTAGAAGAAGGGAAGAACATGATTAAAAAGAAGCAAGCAAGCAAAAGTCCTTCTATGTGTGCCCCACCCACCCGCCCACCCACTATTGATCGTGGTGACAGATGGAATGTAGCTGTCATTGCCGGGTGGCCCTGGTTTGAAAAGTGGCAGAGAGATAGAAGCAGGGAGGAACAGGGACCCCTCCAGCCTTCTCACTCTTCTATCTTGTCTTCCTTTGTAAATTTAATGGTGTGGCTCAAATTGCTGAGATTCTTCCTTCTCTTCCTCCTCCTTCCAATCATCATCATCATCATCATCATCATTTCTTCTACTTCCTCTTTCTCTTCTTCTCCTCCTCCTCTTTCTCTCCTCCTCTTCCTCTCCTTGTTCTCTCCTCCTCTCCTCCTCCTCCTCTTTTTCTCCTCCTCTTCCTTTCCTTCTTCTCTCCTCCTCTCCTCCTCCTCCTTTTCCTCTCCTCCTCCTCCTCTTCCTCTCCTCCTCTTCCTCTCCTTCTTCTCTCCTCCTCTCCTCCTCCTCCTTTTCTTCTCCTCCTCCTTCTCCTCTCCCTCTCCCTTTCCTTCTTCTCTCCTCTCCTCCTCCTCCTTTTCCCCTCCTCCTCCTCCTTCTCCTCCTCCTCCTCCTCTTCCTCTCCTCCTCTTTCTCTCCTCCTCTTTCTCTCCTTCTTCTCCTCTCCTCCTCCTTTCCCTCTCCTCCTCCTCCTCTCCCTCTCCCTTTCCTTCTTCTCTCCTCTCCTCCTCCTCCTTTTCCCCTCCTCCTCCTCCTTCTCCTCCTTCTCCTCTTCCTCTCCTCCTCTTCCTCTCCTCCTCTTCCTCTCCTTCTTCTCTCCTCCTCTCCTCCTCCTCTTCTTCCTCTCCTCCTCTTCCTCTCCTCCTCCTCCTCCTTTTCCCAACATTTTCTGTTCCAGAATTAATGCATTGGGTTTTCCCCCCTCCCCCCCTCCCTCAAACATGCTTGGATTCTTGACCCATCCCATTGACCATCCAGCTGCCCAACCTTAACTCACTCAGAAAATTCGCTGGGGCTTAAACGCTGACCACCCCCAACCCTTTTGCAAAGAGCTTCTCTCTCTCTCTCTCTCTCTCCGTCGCTCCCTCCCAGATCCTCTGTCCATCTTTTCTGCCTTTCATAAACTTCAAAGAGGCCCCAAAATGCCTAATGCTGGTTTGAAGGGGTCAAAAGTAATTTAATATCAGAGGACACCTGGAAGGAGGGTGACTGGAGATGACAAAAGGGAAAAAAATCTGGCCTGAACTTTGGTCAGAGAAAATTTTTCCACCTTCTCTTTCATCTTTATGTGCTCGCCACTAAATTACTCTCTCTTTGTTATGTCTCCTTGGTTGTTTTTCATTGTTCTCCAGAAGAGCCATAAAAAAAAAAATCCAGGAAAGGTTGCCTGTTGCTGCCGTCGGAATGTAAAACAAAATGAAAACTAAGATAGAAAGAAAGAAAGAAAGAAGGAAAATAAATCACCCTTGAATGGCAGGGCTAGGTTTTGCTGAGCCACAACTCATATGTGGGGCTGCCTGGGGTCCCGCAAATATTGCAGGCAAGTGCTTTTGAGGTTCCCTCTGCATCCCTTGGACCCCATTTTCATTTTGTAACATGGAAAAGAAATTGCTCCAGCCCAAATTTCCTTTGTTTACAACTTTGTTGCCTGAATTTCACAGGAGGGATTAGAAGCAGCGGAAGGAGAAGGGGGCAGAACTTCGGCTGCGGTGCTTCAACCAAGCTCCAAAGCTCCACCTCAGTCCATTTTGCATTTGGGACCTCCTCCTCCTCCTCCTCCTCCTCCTCCTCCTCTCAGCAAACTCCTCTCTCTTCTAGCACTGATGATGCTACCTAGTTGGGCTATGAAACGTTTCCAAGAAAACAAGTAAGCTCAGAGAGCATCAAAGACCTCACAGTTCCTCCTCCTCCTCCTCCTCCTCCTCCTCCTCCTCCTCCTCCTCCTCCTCCTCCTCCTCCTCCTCCCTTTCCCCTTCCTCTCTGCAAGCTCCACTTTCTTCTAGCACTGATGATGCTACCTAGTTGGATCCTGAAATATTTTTCTTGATCACTTTCTTTCATCCCATGTTGGCTTAAATTTCCTCTTGGTAACCTAAAAATGTCTGAATGAAACCTACACTAGTTGTCATGGTTTTGTTTGGCTTGGCTGATAGGGAAGAAATGGCCACCTGGGAGAAATATTTTTATTCATTATATATCAAGCTTGTTTGTTGCCAACGTTCAGTCATGAATTTCTGCCTGGTTATGAACTCTTACAGGCAGGAGCTTCAAAGGTATCCTCGTAGGCTGAACTAAGAAGGTAACCCAGCCAACCACGCTGAGCGTTTGTGGATTCTTCAAGTTTCTGGATCCTTCAACAAGCAGAAGAGGACAAAATGATGTCCTTCAGGTCGCCAGCATTGAATTTCCAAGAATTAACTACAATACTGTTCTTGGAGTAGGTGGTAGAGTCGGTGGCACTGGTGACAACTCCCTCGCCTTGGATGGTAAAAGTCCATAATTGGTGTCACAGTTGCTTTCATCTGCTGGGTTGAAGTGCTTTCAAGTATTTCAGCCAGTTCTTTTCCAGGGGACCATTTGCAAATTCAGCTAGGAAATTCAATTCAATTGAATCTCTGAACTGGTGCGCTCTCTGTCTCTCTCTGTCTCTCTCTCTCCCCCAGATGAGAAAGCCGAACTGGACCCATGGATCAGATAAATGCTTTTTGCCTTTTTCAGACAGATTGGGTAATTAAAACCAACCCAACTCAGCTGGATTCTTCTAAGAGAAGAGCAACCAAGATGATTAGGGGACTGGAAGCTCAAACATACGATGAACGGTTGCAGGAACTGGGCCTGGCTAGTCTAGGGAAAAGAAGGACCAGGGGAGACAGGAGAGCAGCCTTCCAATATTTGAGGGGCTGCCACAGAGAGGAGGAAGGGGGTCAAGCAATTCTCCAAGTCACCCAAAGTCCAGACAAGGAATAATGGATGGAAACTGACCAAGGAGAGAGATTCATCCTGGAAATAAGGAGGAATTTCCTGAAAGTGAGAGCAATCAACCAACAGAACAGAAGTTGCCTTCGGAAGTTCAACCCTGGAGGCTTCCAAGAAGAGACTGGACTGCCATCGGTCAGAAATGGTGCAGGGTCTCCTGCTTGGGCAGGGGGTTGGACTAGATGACCTGCAAGGTACCTTCCAAATCTGCTAATCTGTTCAAGTCAAAAGCCTCCACCTTCAAATTCAGCAGAGTTGTGTTCTCCCTTCCCGCCTTAGCTAGGATAATAATGAGCAGAAGAAAGCTCAAAATTGCAGTGTCCTCTGCAAATTCTTCTATCAGGCAGGAGGCAATATTTTTTTTATTCTCCTGTTGCAGGCGGGAGTCCATCTAAGGAGCCTGTAGATGGACTTGAAGGAGGGTTTTTGAAGGAGCCTTAGCTACGGGGCTGCAAGGAAAGACTTCAGTCCAATGCTGGGCTCAGCTGAGATGTTCTTTTGACCTCAGAAAGCAAGGAAGAGTCAAGGAAGAGTCGAGGAAGACGGAGCAAGATGGATCCCAGAGGCAAACGCAGAGCAAAACAAAGAGAGAGACCACCCCTCAAACCTCCGGATTTCAGCCATTCCCACAAATGGACGCCGAAGCCTGTTGATAATAACATTTTCAGCCTTATCCAGGGTGCCTGGTGCAAAACTGTGGCACCAGCATTCTCATGGATAAGGTAATTATCCACTTATTTCAATCAAAAGGAGGTGAGAATTAAAGTGATGAGATGCCAGCCAAAGCCAGCTAACTATTTGCCTCTTGCTTTTTCCTGATGGATTTGAGTAATTTGCTCTGTTTTTAATCTTTTGGTCCCTGCTGTTTTTTTTTTATCAGCTTTGACATAGCGACAGAGAGGTGTGAACTCCAGAGTTTTCCTGCAAGATTTCTGTTTTGTTTTGAGAAAGGGATGGAGGCTGAATAGTTTCCCCTACAACAAGCTCAGCTTGCAAAGGAGAAATCCTAAAGAGTCACCTGGGTAAGATCAGGGGTGGGATTCTACAGGTTCACACCTATTCGCCAGAACCGCTTGTTAACGTTCTAAGCAGTTTGGAGAACCGCTTGTCAGAAGAAATTACAGGGCTAATCCTGTAAGGAAGGCAGGAAGGAAACATTCTGGTGTTGCTCACAGAAACTGTCTCTCCGTTAACCCTTATGACATTCTTGGCAGGACTAGACTTCCTGTCTCTGGAACGTCTCTGGAGTTTCTTTTCCCCTCCTTTGCTGGTACTTTGCTCGTGCGGAGTGACCATTCAAAGTTACAGTGGCACTGAAAAAAGTGACTTATGACCATTTTTCACACTTACAACTGTTGCAGCACCCCACAGTTTTTAAGAAGAGACTGGACATCCACTTGTCTGAAATGGTATATGGTCTCCTGCTCAGGCAAAGGGTTGGACTAGAAGACCTCCAAGAAGAAGAGGAAGAGGGAGAGGAGGAGGAGGAGGAGGAAGAGAAGAAGGAGGAGGAGGAGGAGGAAGAGGATGTGGGTTAGCTAGAGCACAAGCTTGTTTCAAATATCCCTGGCTTTTAAACAAGGATCAAACCCCGTCTACACCATTTAGCAGTCTGAAGTTCCCAAATTTAACTTCTCACAAGGCGAACCAATGCAAAGACGGGGTCTCCAAGCATAAAATAAAGATGGCGTTTATTTTTATGGACACCCACAGATTCACGAAAGATTCAATTATCTTCAGCTCTCGGCATAACACTTTCCACGTGGGCTCCCAGCCAAGAGAAACACATGGCAGAAAAGCATGAGGTTCGCCTTAGAAAGTGTCACAACACGTCTTGCCATTTTTACTGTCACCAACTTGGCTCCGTTCTGCGGCAGAATCCAAACGAGATGCAGCTTGAAAGGCAAATGAAAGCTGGGCTGCCCTTCCTGCCAGACACCGGGTTCACTGGCGTGATTCAAATTGCAAATTCGTTTTTAGAAAATCGATGTGTTTCCTCTTTAAAAATTAGCCGTGGTTTCCCAGCTTCTGTGAGGCACGTGGGAATCGGCATTTGCTCATTTCAAGGCCGTGGCGTTTCCTAAAGAGCTCGATCTGGATAGACGATCCACTTGGAGGAATTTCCTGATGGGGAGAACTACGAAGCCGTGCAACAGGTTGCCTTCTGGCGCTCCATCGTGCGAGTTGGTCAAGAAGAAGATTGGACAGGATGGGACAGGGTCTCCTGACGAAGCAGAGGGTTAATCGGGAGACCTTCCAAAGTCTCTTCCAGACTTATGATTCTCAGGAATGAAAACTCTGAAAAAAGGAATCGACTCGTGACTGGCTCTGAAACATGGACCTTTTTGAGGTCTTGGTCCTGCATTTCAAAGCTCAACCAGCTAATTACCTTTGATCCATGAGGACATGGTCCTTCAGATCTCAGAGAAGTGCACCCATCATGGCTGTAATTGAGTCCCTCCATTTTGCTAGGGTCCTTCTCTTCTCTTCTCTTCTCTTCTCTTCTCTTCTCTTCTCTTCTCTTCTCTTCTCTTCTCTTCTCTTCTCTTCTCTTCTCTTCTCTTCTCTTCCCTTCCCTTCCCTTCCCTTGACTTGACTTGACTTGACTTGACGTGACTTGACTTCATTTGACTTGACTTCTTTTTCTTTCCCTTCCCTTCCCTTCCCTTCCCATCCCATCCCATCCCATCCCATCCTATCCTATCCTATCCCTTCCCTTCCCTTCCGTTGACTTGACTTGACTTCATTTGACTTGACTTCTTTTTCTTTCCTTCCTTCCCTTCCCTTCCTTCCTTCCCTTCCCTTCCTTCCCTTCCTTTCCTTTCCCTTCCCATCCCATCCCATCCCATCCCATCCCATCCCATCCCATCCCATCCTATCCTATCCCTTCCCTTCCCTGCCCAATCCCATCCCATGTGCTAGTGAAGGTTTGAGATAAATCACACCAGGCCTCCACTCACCTCTAGGAAATCAGGCTGGGAAAGCACCAGGGGCCCCAAGAGCTTGCATTCAGAAGCAGATGATATATTCCTGGGCCATGAAGTCTGCATGGGGTTGTAGTGAAGGTACCAGACTCTTCAGGAGACTGAAGAGTTCTAGTCCTGCCTTAAGGATGATGGCAGCTGGGTGACCTTGGGCCAGTCCCTCTCAGTCAGCCCTGGGAAGCAGAAGATAATGACAAATCACTTCTGGAAATGTCTGTGGAAATTCTTGGTCATCCTGGTCATGTCCACATTCTGGACAGAGAGGACCATTGCTTTGAAAGAAGAGGGGTCAAAGGAGGCCATCTATGTCCAAACTGATCAGCCCTCCCACAACAGAGGGGGAGGGATCTGACATCCTCTATCTCCAGTCTACAACACGGTCCTTTCAGCAGTTCCAAGAAGGCTCCACACCCATTTGCACGCCTCAGGTGACCTTGAGGTCACAGACAAACCTCCAAGTGGCCTCAGCGACCCTCTAAAAGGATGTAAATGACCAGCTGTCTTCAAGGAATATAAATCCTTCCATTCCCTAACATTCAGTCAGAGCTGAAGAAGTTCCTTGGATGAGAAGCGAAATGTCGTCAAGGAAAAACAATGTCCAGTAGCCTTTTTTCTTTTTTTAAAACACCTTTGGGACACTTCTGAAAACCTTGCCATAGAAAGAGACATAGACCCATGCAGTCACCAGGAGCCAAAAATGACTCAGATTCAGACCAACAGAGACACTACATACAAGAACACCTATCCAGCAATGCTTGTTTGCAAAAAATGGTGCACATCTACTAAATAATTTGCTAAAAGACATTGCATGAATTAAAACGTCCTGCGTATTTTAATGCAGATTCTCTCTCTCTCTTATTCCTGATCCCTATCTTTTTCCTGAATTTTCTAAGTGATAAAAGTCCAAAATAAGGGTCTCTGTAGGTTGTAATTTTAAAAAAGGTTGTAATTTTTAAAAACCGTCCAGGCGATATAGTCATGACATTGCAATTAAAATTCACCCTGGTTTTTACATGCATTAAAAAAACAGTGTTTCCATCGCACCTTCTGGCTGCCATTTTGACTTTTTTAACCTGGGGTTACCCCTGCCTGAAAGACAAAAAAAAAAAGTACAAATATACCCATTGACTGTACAAATCATCTTCCTGAAAAACCCAACAATCTTCTTTTACTCATTCTCTCTCTCTCCCCCTCCCCATATCCTGGAATGAGATCACAAAATCTTTCGTGTTTTCCCTCTTCCTTATTATGGCCATCTGTCTGTTGGGGCTGCTGCCACTTTGCTGGATATATTATTTTTTTTACCAAAAGCAAAATGGCCCTTTATTTGCATACTATAAAACCAAGGCTGCGCAAAGTACTTCAGGGTATCATGGCTGTCACTCACCAGGATAATGGTCTCTGAAGTGGGGTGCGTCCACCCTAGGTGTGGATGTGTGGATGTGTGGATGTGTAAGATTATGCCCTAGGAGCCAGGGAGAAATTAGTACAGTGCCTAAAAAATATTTTTTTTCAGTTCAAAACTGCAATTAACTGCGGTTAAGCTGCGCTGATACGCATAATATTCTCCCCACTTTTCTTTCTCTTTAGGTAAAGGTTTTGTAATGTGCATAACATCTTAGCACCAGAGTACATGTGTGCCATTTATAGATAGATAGATAGATAGATAGATAGATAGATAGATAGATAGATAGATAGATAGATAGATAGATAGATAGATAATAGATAGATAGATAGATAGATAGATAGATAGATAGATAGATGATAGATAGATAGATAGATAGATAGATAGATAGATAGATAGATAGATAGAAAGAATTCTTTATTGGCCAAGTGTGATTGGACCCACAAGGAATTTGTCTTGGTGCAAACGCTCTCAGTGTCCATAAAAGAAAAGATACATTCATCAAGAGTCGAGAATCATCAGGTACAAAACTTAATAATAGTCCTAGGGTACAAATAAGCGATCAAATCATACTAAGAAACAGTCAATATAAATCGTTAGGCTACAAGCGACCAGGTTTTCATTAAACTAGATATACCCAAATCCTGCAACTGTTCTTCAGACGTTTTCGCCTCCAGCCCCCTAATCCTCTTGGTTGCTCTTCTCTGCCCTCTTTCTAGAGTCACAACATCTTTTTTGATAGTGTGGCGACCAAAACTGGATGCAGGATTCTAGATGTGGTCTTACTAGGTCTCCATCTTGACTTTCCGTCCTTGTTTGAAGGCGCTTTGACCCCTTCAAGGCTTCCAACCTCAGATCAATAACTCCCAGGGGTTGATTCAAATGTCTTTTCATGAACTTGTCATTGCCAAAAAAACAAAAAACCAGAACTCAACTAGAGGTAATTAGCAAATTAAAATTAAAAAAAAACAAACCCTGCCACCCTTTTGATTAGTACTCAGCATAATAATCCCCTCCAATTATTCAAAGTTCAGAACTGCAGGGGGTGAGAGATCTCCGGGAATATTTTATTTATATCTTTCTATTTGTCTTTCTCCCAATCAAGTTTGTGAATCTAGTTAATCATCAAGGCTGAGATTCGTTATCTTGCAGAAGAGCCGAACTGTCAGGGCGCCTGATTATCGCTAGCGGCAACGCGGCGCGAGGTTTTCTAGGTTTGGAAAAGGAAGAGAAGGAAAAGAAAGGCCCAAACAAATGGATCAAAAGATGTTCTGGAGTGGAGACCTTCAGGTGTTTGGAAGACACATCCAGAGAGTGATTGGAACTCAGCACCGAGAGAAGGCGAAGTAAGATGACCACAAACAAACAAACAAATCTCTTTTCCACCTAGGTTTTAGAGGCCTCCTTAGCAACACCTAGCAGACGTTACATTCTGGTGGATTTAACCATGATTTGTTGAAAGAACTCCACTAGGCAAGTTCATACCTACCCTGTTGAGTCCTCAACCAGGGTTTTGCAAGTTACAACCGAAAAATCAAACCAGCCGCAGCTTGGCTTCGGTCAAAGGGTTTCTTTCCCCCGGCCTACCACAAAACTAAACCAGCTAGTCTCTTCATTTGGTGAGGATGCCCTGTTGAATCATTATAATGTTAATGGTTTCAGTAAATGAATAAATAGAAGAGAATATCTGTAGCTCCGGGGTTGAGTGCTGGGGTCCTTGGTGTTCTCTGAACTCTTTGTTATCTTGCAGACGTTTCACGACCCAACTAGGCAACTTCATCAGTGCCAGAAGGGAGTGGGTTTTGTGGCGAGGAAGAGGAGGAGGAGAAGAAGAATGATTGTGGGATCCTTATTGCTCTCTGAGCTTGATGGGGGTTTTGCAGACATTTCATTACCAAATGCACACTGATGATATTGCCTAGTTTGGTAATGAAATGTCTGCAAAGAAACAAGCTCAGAAAGCATCAACGACCTCACAGTCCTCCTCCTCCTCCTCCTCCACTTCCTCCTCCTCCTCCTTTCCTCCTCCTGACGATGTGACCTAGTTGGCCCAGGAAACATCTGCAAGAAAACAACCAAGCTCAGAGAGCACCAAAGACATCCCACTAACCTCCCCTCAAAATAAATGCTCCTTCATCTCCAAAGGAGCAAAGCCGAAGGAGTAGAAGTTAGAAAGTGGAATTCAAATTTGAAAAGGACAACTTCTGCAGATGGTTTCAACCATAGGGTTGACTCCAGGTATCGGCTGGTGGATAGATCTATCTACCCCAATCCCACGGAAGCTTCACCAGACACACCTGCAGATCCCTGGTTTGTGAAAGTCAGGTATAAATCTCGAAGAAGGTGCAGTCTTAGCTTAGTTTTGATGGAGTCTTTTCCAGGTTGAAATCTCCTCAAATGTGGTCCTTAACATAGTTGGAAAAAGACAAGGAATAAATTGACGGAAAGCAACCACCCTCCTAATGCCTTGTAGACATTCAATTAGACTGCATCGTATTCATTTTGGGTTGCCCTCTTTCTCGCCTCTTTCCCTAGGTCTACCTGAGTTATGAACCACTGATCTCGGGACAGGTTCCACTTTCAAACCTTGCCTCAAATTTGCTCAGAGGTCTCCAAAGAGAATTGTGGCTGAGATAAAAGCAACATTTCATCAACCAAAGTAGCATTCAATTTACTCGTTAGGAATGCGATCAAAAGCCATTTTAAGCTCTGGCAGATGCTGCCAATTGCCTCTTGCTTACTAGAGTGAATATGTTTCTTTCCCTACCAGATGTACTAAAATCAGACAATGATCTATGATAGAAGGGCATTTTCTACATTCTGTCTGTCTTCCCTCGTTTTCTCTCTCTAGCCAAGCCATGTACTTAAGCAGAAAGCAAGCTAGTGTGTAATTTTCCCCCAACAGACAACACGCGTATTGCTTCATAATTACAATCGCTAGATTTTCCCCTTTTCTGGAAAAAAAGAGAACATCTTTCTTTCCTGTGCCAAATTTCAGGCCCATGGCCAATTTTAAAAAGTGGACAAAAATGGCTTCAGTTTTTTTTTCCTGTCCACGGATGGCACAGAATTCCTATCCTTTCAGTTCAAGAGAGGCAGGTCATTCTCATTGATGGGTTTTCTGGTTGGATGCCAACTGGGATGAATTAATTGTTGAGGTGCTCCTGTAAGCCACCAAGAGTCCTATGAGGTTGAGGATTGCAATGGTTGGGTGTGAAAACAATAACCGTCCAATATCCTTCCTTCCTTCCTTCCTTCCTTCCTTCCTTCCTTCCTTCCTTCCTTCCTTCCTTCCTTCCTTCCTTCCTTCCTTCCTTTCTTCCTATTAATAAATCTTCAATGGAACTCGTACAACAATGTTCTCAACCTTGACAATTTGACTTGTAGACAACAACTCCCAGAAATCCCCAGCCCATTTGGCTGTCTGAGGAATTCTGGGAGTTGAAGTCCACAGACCTTAAAGTTGCCAAGGTTGAGATACACTGTCTTAGGGGAATCATTTGCCCCTGACATCTAAAGATAGTTAAATCATGCATATGCCCTCATGTTTGTGATCAGCTCCCCTATCAATGTGCATTATTCTCCATCTACTCTCTTCCTTCTTTTTCCTTCCCTTCCCTTCCCTGTGTCTCTTTCCTTCCCTTCCCTGTGTCTCTTCCCTTCCCTTCCCTTCTTTTTCCTTTCCTTCCCTTCCTTTCCCTTCCCTTCCCTGTGTCTCTTCCCTTCCCTTCCCTTCTTTTTCCTTTCCTTCCCTTCTTTTTCCTTCCCTTCCTTTCCCTTCCCTTCCCCTCTACCAAAAGTTCAATGACTCCATCCACTTTATATTCCTTTTCTCATTTCATTATCTCTGTCTTTTTCCCCCCGTCTCTCTCTTTCTTTTTCTGGACCTCTTCCCAGTCCATTCACTCAATCTTCCTTCTATTTAATTCAGGGCTATTTATAGACCTGGCTGATCTTCATCATTCTACAGGCCATTTTTCAAGCTGAATTCTGCAATTTTCTTAGAAATAATGTCAGTTGGGTAGAATAGAATGTTTGGTGAAAAATTTGAATTCAGAATCCTTACAGCGAAGGGATGGTCCGTTGTTGGGGAAGGTCAAGGGGTAATTGGAGGATATTTCCACCAAACCCTTTTTAAGTGGGGCTGTTCTTATTTTTATTATTGTTTCATCATTGTTGCCGTAGATGTAGACAATTCTTTCATCTTGTGGGAATCTAAGTTGCAATTCTGCATGTGTATTTTAGTATTTGTCAATCGCTTACAAGATAATAAGTATAAACATAGTTATGAATACATGGGATACATATAAGAAAAATAAAAGAAACAATAGGACAGGGACGGGAGGCACGAAATAGTGCACTTATAAATGCCCCCTACAGACCTCTTAGGAAAGGGGTGAGGTCAATAGTAGACTGTCTAAGGTTAAAGTTTTGGGGGTTTGGGGAAGAAACCACAGAGTCAGGTAGAGAATTCCAGATATTGACCACACTGTTATTGCTGAAGTCGTATTTCCTGCAATCAAATTTGGTGCGATTAACCTTGAGTTTGTATCTATTGTGTGCTCTTGTGTTGTTATGGTTGAAGCTGAAGTATTCATTGACAAGTAGGACATTGCAATGTATGATTTTATATACTATACTTAGATCGGACCGGAGGCAGCATAATTCTAGGTTTTCTAGGTCTAGAATTTCGAGTCTGGTGGCATAAGGTCTTCTGCAACGAGTAGAGGAGTGGAGAACTCTTCTTGTGAAATATTTCTGGACTTTTTCAATTGTGTTAATATCAGATACATGATATGGGTTCCAGACTGATGAGCTGTATTCAAGTCTAGCAAATGTTTTGTATGCTCTAGGTAATATGGGATATTACCAGAGAAGAAGCTACTTGTGTCTGCTTGGAAGCAAGGCTCAGTGAATTCAGAGGAGCTGATTCTTACTTCTGTATAGGGCTGAGACTGTATCTGGTGGAAGGAAGGAAGGGAGGGAGGGAGGAGAAAGGAAGGGAAGGAGGAGGGAAGAGGGGAAGAGACAGGAAGGGGGATGAAAGGAAGGGAAGGGAGGAAGGAGAGACATGGGAGGAAGGGATGAGAAAGAAAGGAAGGAGCAGAAAGGGAAGGAAGGAAAGAAGGAGAGAAGGGGAGAGAGAGAGGAAGGAAGGAGATGAAAGAGAGGGAAGGAAGGGAAGGGAGGGAGGAAGGTGAAACAAGGGAGGAAGGAAGGAGAAAGAAAGGAAGGGGAGGGAAGGGAAGGGAAGGAAGAAAAGAAGGAGGAAAGGGGAGAGAGGAAGGAAGGAAGGAAAGCCCAAATCCTAAATATCCCTTGTTCTTCCCTGTCATGCTCTGCTTGTCCTTCATTCCCTCAAAGATGACAGCATAGGTACAATTTGGCTTGTCTCGAAGATCCAGCCCTCATGAATTACTGCCAAAATCTCCCTGGAAGTTTAATGTTCTTTAAGGCCAGTCAATCTCTACCGCACGAACCTTTTCCCACCATTCAGCCAAGAACAGGAAGGTCCATATGTGTGATTCAGCCCACTCAATGTCTTCCCCAGGAATGACTGGGCCAACCCCCCCCCCCTTAAAAAAGTTCTCCTGCCCCTGATTCTCTCCCCTTCAAGGAACTTGAGACTCACCCTCTGCTTCCTTCTCAAAGCTCAGCATCACTGTCTCTGTTGGCCATTCATTTTGACCTTCCTTCCTTCCTTCCTTCCTTCCTTCCTTCCTTCCTTCCTCATAACTGTCAATTTCAAGCTTGACAGACATCACTTGGAAACCTGACAATAGCCATTCTTCCTTCCTTCCTTCCTTCCTTCCTTCCTTCCTTCCTTCCTTCCTTCCTTCCTTCCTCCCTCCCTCCCTCCCTCCCTCCCTCCCTCTTCCCTCCCTCCGTCCCTTTCTCTTCCTCCCTCCCTCCAATTTTTCCTTCCTTCTTTTCTTCCTTCCTTCCTCATAGCCATTCCTCCTCCCCTCCTTCCTTTCTCTTCCTCCTTCCCTCCCTCTAATCTTTCTTTCTTTCTTTCTTTCTTTCTTTTTCTTTCTTTCTTTCTTTCTTTCTTTCCTTCCTTCCTTCCTTCCTTCCTTCCTTCCTTCCTTCCTTCCTTCCTCATAACTGTCAATTTCAAGCTTGACAGACATCACTTGGAAACCTGACAATAGCCATCCTTCCTTCCTTCCTTCCTTCCTTTTCCTTCCTTCCTTCCTTCCTTCCTTCCTTCCTTCCTTCCTTCCTTCCTTCCTTCCTCCCTCCCTCTTCCCTCCCTCCCTTTCTCTTCCTCCCTCCCTCCAATTTTTCCTTCCTTCTTTTCTTCCTTCCTTCCTCATAGCCATTCCTCCTCCCCTCCTTCCTTTCTCTTCCTCCTTCCCTCCCTCTAATCTTTCTTTCTTTCTTTCTTTCTTTCTTTCTTTCTTTCTTTCTTTCTTTCTTTCTTTCTTTCTTTCTTTCTTTCTTTCTTTCCTTCCTTCCTTCCTTCCTTCCTTCCTTCCTTCTCAAAGCCATTCCTCCCTCCCTTCTCTCTCTCCCTCTCCCCTGTTCTGTCTTCTCCGCGGCTGGGGTGAGGTCCTCCGTGGGCCAGCTCTCCAGCCTAGCTCTGTCATAGCTGGGAGGTGCGGTGTGCGTGTGTTTGGGGTGCCCTCCCTGCAGCTGGCTGCCCCAGACTTCAAGGAAGCTGCAACTCATTTCGCTTCCTTTCATTTCCTGCGCCCAAGAACGCTTTCCGAGACAGATGTTCTTGGTGGGGTTTTTGTGTGTGAAAGAATCCCCGTCTTCCTATTTACTCCGCTGAGCCTGCACATTCAAAGCAAATCTGTCCTTTTGTTTCTGCTTGCTCTTTAAGTCTTAATTTATTCCCTTTGTGTGCGTGTTCTCTCTCTCTCTCTCTCCCTCCCTCCCTCCCTCTCTCTCTCTCTCCAAAATATATATGTCCCCCTATTGTCTCCTTTGGGTTTTCCTCTTCTTCGTAGGTCCTTCTTTTTGAGGGTCCGGCAAAACCAAACTCCAGAGCATCTTCTCTCAGCCTTCATAACTTCAAGATGGAAGGATGGAAGGACAGATGGACTTTAAGATAAGACGGATGGACTTCAACTCCCAGAATTCTGGGAGTTGAAGCCCACCTGCCTTAAAGTGATTAAGCTTGGGAAACATGGCCCTATACTGTTGCTTGGTGTCATCCTCTCACCCCTGGACCCACCGCTGGTGTTGCCAGACCTTGAATAGCGCAGCAGTACTGGGTCCATTGATGACTCTCAGGAGTGTCCGCTGAGTGAAGGCCACCTCTCCATGTCAACTCCTGCCGTTTGATGTTCTGCAAGAATTAAATATATATATATAAAAAGTAGAGTGATATGTGGGAAGCCTTGGTGCTCTCTGAGCTTCATTCTTTTCTTGCAGACCTTTGATAACCTGACCAGGTAATCTCATCAACGGGAGGACGAAGAGGAGGAAGAGGAAGATGAGGAGGAGGACTGTGGTGCTCTCTGAGCTTGGTTGTTTCCTTGCAGACATTTCATAACCCAACTATATAATGTCATCAGTGGGAGGAGAAGAGGAGGAGGAAGAGGAAGAGGAGGAGAAGGAAGTGGAGGAGGAAGAGAAATATGAGGAAGAGGACTGTGGGGGTCCTTGGTGCTCTCTGAGCCTGGTTATTTCCTTGCGGGCATTTCATGACCCAACTATATAATGTCATCAGTGGGAGGAGAAGAGGAGGAGGAAGAGGAAGAGGAGGAGAAGGAAGTGGAGGAGGAAGAGAAATATGAGGAAGAGGACTGTGGGGTCCTTGGTGCTCTCTGAGCCTGGTTATTTCCTTGCGGGCATTTCATGACCCAACTATATAATGTCATCAGTGGGAGGAGAAGAGGAGGAGGAAGAGGAAGAGGAGGAGAAGGAAGTGGAGGAGGAAGAGAAATATGAGGAAGAGGACTGTGGGGGTCCTTGGTGCTCTCTGAGCCTGGTTATTTCCTTGCGGGCATTTCATGACCCAACTATATAATGTCATCAGTGGGAGGAGAAGAGGAGGAGGAAGAGGAAGAGGAGGAGAAGGAAGTGGAGGAGGAAGAGAAATATGAGGAAGAGGACTGTGGGGTCCTTGGTGCTCTCTGAGCCTGGTTATTTCCTTGCGGGCATTTCATGACCCAACTAGGTAATGTCAACAGCGGGAGGAGGAGGAGGAGGAGGAGGTCTTTGGTGGTCTCTGAGCTTGATTATTTTCTTGCAGACATTTCATCACCCAGGTAGGTAACCTCATCCGTGCTAGGAGTAGGGTTTGCTCCGTGTTTATGTACTACCACAGTTGCTCACCCAGTCAGGGTTGGTGGGAGGGTCCCTTGATCAGCCCACGGCTTACGGTTGGCTTGCTTCTCTTAAGCCCTACCCTTGGCTTGGCCTCCTCTGGGCTCCGGCCTTTCCCCTTATTTCCAGCTGCTAAATAATGCAGCTGCTGACCAGGAAGAAGCTGTTTTCCTCCAGGAGGGACAGGTAAAATGAAAAAAAAAATCCGTTCTCGGCACCCAATTAGGCTTCGTCTTTTGCTTTTGGCCAAGGGGGGGAGGGAATCCACACCCCGTTTGTGCTACCTAAAGAGCCAGGTTGATTGGCCATCCGAGGAAGGGAACTCAAGGTTTCCCCTTGGATCTTAAAAGCTGCTTGTTCAAGGAATCCACTCAGAGAGGTTTGTTCTGGGCCCTCATTCTTTTCACGAGCGTCTCCCGTGACTCACACTGAAGCCGAGGGGGCCGGAAGAGACAGCTGAGAAGCAAAGGCTGTTGTCGGAGAGACTACCACGCTGTTTCTCCTCCAGCTTTCTTTCTCCCCCCACCCCCAGCTGATAAATTAGATTTTTTGTTTTTGTTCTCGGATATAGGACCCTGCAACCATCCGGAGCTGTAATTGCTCAAATCTCCCCACTTTCTATGTTCCAGCTGTCCACATTCGCCTCCCCAAGCAACAAACCTCGCGGGCTTTAATTTCAGGAACTAGGGAGGTTTGTTCCTTACTCCTGGTTCAGAAAAGGCTTCCCAGGGTCTAAAATAGTGGGGAAATATGACGAAGAGTGAGGACAAAAGGATAAAAATGGCTAGGGAAACGAAAACGCGACAGGTCTGTGAGGCGAATGAGACAGCTGAAAATACGTGTTTTTGTGTTAGGATGCTGGGGGTTGTGAAAATTCCTGTGATGACCCAGGGCATGACACAAAGGCAACGCAGTCACATAAGTAAGAAAAGTCCCTTTAATACCTCCAACTTTGCCTCCATTGTCCAGTTACCATCAGCTGGAGAAAATATTCTCCCAAGAACAGTCTTTAAGTGGAGGAAATTCAGTCCGAAAACAAACTACATACAAACTGTAAATAAAAATCCAAACAAGCCAAGCTGCAGTAATTAACTGGACAGGGCAGGATGAGGAATTGCAGACTTCAAAGGCCATCAGAACACACACACAGTTGGGAAGATGCCAGGAACACAGATAAGCTTTGACAAATAAAGATAACTCACGGTTTGCTTCCAGCAACTTTGTTGTGTGTAACTTGCCTTTTTAAACACTATTTTCCCAGCTGCAGCTAATGAAGGGAGTCAGGGCCCTTTCCTCCCCCGTAAGCCACGCAACCCACGTTGCTCCCTTCTCCATTCCTCCCTGCGTGCCCTAGGATGAAGAGGGGGTGGGCCTGGATCTTCCTCTGAATCCCCTCTACCTTGCTCTACCTCTCCCCTGCTCTGCCCAGCCGGACTTTGCCCTTCCCCAGTTTCTTCCACAGCCTCTGTGACATCAGAGGAGATCCACCAATGGTAGCCTCCCCTGTCAATGCACGCAACGACATCACGGCAGTTCAACCAATGGCTTCAAGGATTCTCACAACGCTGTCACCTCCCCCTCTCCCTCCCTTCTGTTGCCTTTCATTAAGTGGGGACGCAAACCCCCCCCAGCTGGGAACATATGGGATCTGTAGTCCAACTCATCAGGGAAGCTGCTTGACTGAATGTTGGATTTTGTTTGGAGGCTCGGAGACCATTTAAATCACAAATTTTTCCTATCTAGGGCAAGTTTTTTTTCTCTTTTCCTGTCTGCTATCAGCAGTGACAGGTGTTGTTAGACAATGGCAGGAATGACATCTCCTTGTATCGGGTGCAGAGAGAGCAGGCTTCCTGGCTAATATATCAGCTGAAAAGCACCTGATAAGATTAGTGTCACTTCTGGGGCCCCAAAAGGCTCCTGTAGCCAGGTATCCCCTTCCTCAAATTACCCTCCTGCGCTCCTCTTCTGCCACAATTCCTGCATAAACCCATTTCTCAATGCATACCTGTTAATGGCATGGAAATTTTCTCATTACTGTAAAAGACGAAACTCAGGCAAGAGGTCTGGGAATTGATCGATTGAAGGGGGATGTTTCCACTGTCTTCTTTATTTGATTTCTTGCCTTCTTTCAAAATCTTCGCCTCGCTCTTCTCCTTCTCCTCCAAGGCACCCAACCTCTTCCTCACCTGTCATCTTTCTTATGGTGTTTCTCGATTTGAACATGACCTTTCGCGTGTACTGCATTTTCCTGAAAATAAGACCCTGTCTTATATATTTTTTTTGCCACCAAAAAAGTCACCAGGTCTAATTTTCAGGGGATGTCATCCACCGACTAACCCAGAGGTCCCCAAACTTGGCAACTTTAAGACTTGCAGACTTCAACTCCCAGAATTCTCCAACCAGCATGGACTGACCTCACCTGCGTGCATCGCCCCCGGCCTCCTTTTCGTTGTCCGAGGCCTTCAGGAACTTCTTCTTCTGTGGCCAGCAAGGCTTTTCTGAAGGCCTCTGAGGTGGATAATGGAGCTCTGGATCGATCCAGAGCTTTGTTATCAGCTCCACAGGCTTTCAGGAAAGCCTTGCCAGCCTTGCTGGCTGCAGAAGAAATGGGCTGGCAAGACAGGTGTCGGAGTATGTGAGGCCTGGCTACAACTGTCCAAAGGTAAGTAGTAGGGCAG